>NC_090956.1:13198444-13501391 GCF_040807025.1 Struthio camelus | reverse complement strand
ATTTGTAGGAAGTATCACTTCAGGATGTTCGGAAGGAGATCAACTTCTGTCATAAAGTAAAATTGCCTATCATAGGTGTTGTTGAAAATATGAGTGGCTTTATATGTCCAAAGTGTAAGGTAAGGAAGGCAGTTTGCATCTGGCAGCATTCTTCTTTTTTTTTTTTTTTTTCAATTGTGATGTTGTCTATATATATAAAACTACTTCTAAAATGCCTTGTTCTCAAAATTGTCATATTTTGTCATTTTTCATGTTGTCACAGAATGAATCTCAGATCTTTCCCCCAACTACCGGAGGTGCAGAGAAGATGTGCCAGGCCCTAAATATCTCCCTCCTGGGTAAAGTGCCTCTAGATCCTCAAATAGGTATGTTACTGTCTTGCACTAGGTTTGAAACCAGTTGTACCTACTGTTATCTTTGTTACAGTGCTCTTATTAGTGTCATTACTGGAAAACCCTGACTCAGACACTGATAAACTATAATAGTAAACATTGTCTCTTAGGTAAATATCTACTTTTACGAAGATTTTTTTTTGGGGGGGGGGGAGGGTTGGAAATCAAGTTACTGCTGGAACTGTGACATAGCTTGATGTGGAAAGAGAAAAGTGGTAATTCCTTAAACTGATACTTAATCTTGGCTTGTCAGCTATACAATATACTTAGAACATGATTATATCTTTCTCTTTGGTATGATCACCTAAAAACAGACTGAATGAAATCATACCACTGCCAGAATAGCATCTTATAAACATTAAGCTTTAAAACTAGCACTTCCACTTTACCAAGCTGCTGTTACTGGTGTTGCCCAAATTTACTTGTGGATAATGGGATAGCGAGGGGGGGAAGAACCAAGTTATCAGCAATTAATACTTTATTCAGTAATGTCAAGGAAACAGTCAGTACTTTGAAAAGAATGACTGAAGTTTTTTGCTACCAAGTATTTCTTTGGAAAACTACAAGTTCTGTAGTCCTTCCGTTTATAATTAGAGCTTCTTAAGGGGAATAGAAGCAAGTGGCTGTTTGGAATGGTACGGCTGGGATAAAAGTAAAATCGAGAACAAGCTCATCTGTCTTGTTGCTTTGCTTTCGTAATGTTTTTCTCTGTCCTTCAAGGAAAAAGTTGTGATAAAGGGCAGTCTTTCTTGTCTGAAGTACCTGAGTCTCCAGCTACATTATCTTACAGGAGTATCATTCAAAGTAAGTCTGAAAACTGCTATGTGAATAGATCCTCTCGGTTCTGAGCACTTACCTTCTACAATATATGATGGTGCTAAACAGAATTATTTTATTCTGCCTATTAATAATGCTATGCACTCTGCAGAGCATGTGTGTAGCAATTATGAGACTACCATATGAAACTACCATATTTACTTGTTTTTGGGAGTTAGTTTCAGTGTTTGGCTTAAATCATCAATTTTCAGAAAAGATGTGGGTATCCTTGCTTTCACAGAGAATTTTTAAAATTCTCATGGAGGTCTATTGAGGGGAGTTCATTGGCTAATTATTGCCCCTACTCTTCTGATAGTAATGACACAGAAAACATACAAAAAGTACCTAAAGAGCAGATGATATGCAGGTTTTAAAATACAAACAGCTGGGAAATTTCTGAAGCCATTTTGGCCATGATAAAGACCCAACTTGTGATATTTGTGCTGATAGGGGACAGACTGATGCAACAGTAACCCATGATGTGTGACTGAAATACTATTTATATTACTTCCCCCCCCCCCCCCCCCCGCTGTCTTTGCAGGGGTTCAGGAATACTGTGATCTACAGCATTTTCAAGAAGAAAAGATTATCTGAATCAATGAATGGAATAAAAACATAGTTCACATTAATTATAAAAATGTAACTTATGCCTTGAATAGAAAGAATGTATTCTTTTTGTATATTGCAAATAAATTCTTAATAAAGTCCTTGCCTTAGTTTTTCCATAGTACTTTTCAGATTCTTGTAGTTCTCAGGTAGTTGGAAAGCCTGCTAGAATGTTATGAAACTGAGCCTTTATGTGTGTTACAAAGATGCACTCTGCATCTAATGTCATGGTACTAATACTGAATATAAAGTTGGCTTCTGAAGACATGTATATACAAGACTTTATTCAGGAACTTGAATATGAAATATATTTCACTGATATTGGGGCATTATAGCTCATATAGCTAACTTACATGTATATAAACTTAACTGAGTCACTAAATCAATAGTAGGATTTTTTTTTCCTGCACTGTGTACTAATGTTAATTGTAATGCGCTCTCACCTCTCTTACTGAATAAGCTCACTTGAGTATCTTTTTCTTTCAGTGGAAAAGATCTATATTTAGAATGTATTTTTCAGTATAGTATTGTCCCCTCTTTTTTTAATCAGCATCACTTTTAAAATAAAAATCTTCCTAGAGTTTAGGCAACTTAAAATTATTAGTGCACATACAGTATTTAATTTATTATAGGTATCAGAATAAGATTGATTAATTTTAATTATTTAAACATAACTGTGGCTGCTTCACAAAACAAGCATTCTATGAACTTGCTGCCTGATTTCATATTGTTTCTTCTACTAGATTTTAAGCCTGACCACTAAACAATAAATACTCAGTATCTTAAATAACCAAGAGGCTTTTTGTGATTGTATTTCCACTTTTTATTGAGGAATCAGTACTGTGTACAGTAGGGAAAACTAACTTTATTGTATTTCCAAAACTAATCAAATAAGCATTTCTTTTATTTCATCTTAGTTCTCGGTTAAGACCATCCAAGTTTCAGGTCAGTTTACAGATTTATTTCTTAAGTGTCTCTGCTTATAAACAGTAAGCTCTATTTTCTTGCCTATAGAAACTGCCTTTCGATGAAATTTCTAGTTAAAGTAAGTAGCATTAGCCTCCAACCTTTTAGAGTCTAAAGACCTTAAAAATGTAAGTGACAGAAAATCTGTATTTCATGCACGCACAAGTCTAGAGAGCTTTACTTCAATATCTTCATAGGAAGAACAGTTTTCATAAATTAATGTTTTTACTGCTCATCCAGTTTTTTTAGTTTGTCCTTATTTGATTATCTACTGTCTGTGTTTCCATGTTCTTCAATGCGGTTTTCTGAAATTCTCCTTGTCTGTCCTGTAGAACGAACATATGAAATGTGGCTGTTCAGTTAACCTCATGTGTATGAATCTTTTATCAGCAGGGAAGAGCCTGGTGGAAGCCAGAGGGCTCAGGCAGTGAAAATTTCTGCCTAAGTAAAGACATTATATATGTCAGAAGACCTCCCTCTGAGGAAATTCTTAATCAGGCTTGGAAGAGGTCCAGTTGGGTAGAGACAAAAGGACAGCAGGCTTCTGAGTTTGGCTAGAATATGGGAGCAAAGTGACACAGGGTACAGCCTGCCACTAGAATCCCGCAAGAAGGGTTTCTGGGAGAATCAGGCTAGCCCAGCGAGAAACTTGCAGAAACTTAAGAACTAGTATCTCGAAAGACCCAAACCCAACAGCATGCAGCAGGGCAGAAACTTAAGAACTAGTATCTCGAAAGACCCAAACCCAACAGCATGCAGCAGGGCAGTATCTGATGTTTTATGAGCTATAAGTGACAAACCCGCTTAGTACTTACTCTTGGAAACATCTGCTGCAACAAAAAACCTTGGCGTTACTCTGCTGATGCTTTTTTGTCCCCCTAATTTACAATGGATGTATCCATATAAATTGGCAGTCTGAAGGGAGATCCCGGCTATCACAAGAGCCTATGGACAGAGAAAAGTTGTTTAGCTGGGAAAAACACACTGCTACATATAAACTATGTACATATGCATACATGTATATAAATGCCATAAGAATGGAATATGCCTTCAGTTGGGTCACGCTACTTACAAACACGAGTCCCTTTCTACAAAATATCTCTCTTTTTCCCCAGCTAAAGTCATTCTGCATTGTGAAAGAACTTGTTATGGTCTTAAAATCATTCCAAAGGCTATCTTTTGACTCCATAATCATTCCACCTCTTTTTAAGCCTGCTTTGCATCTCAAAACTTATTTCTGGATATATAGCAAGCCTGCAGGTTTGTTTATCAGCAACTGCCTTACTATATATACAATAAGACCCTGTAACTTACTGATTTACAGAGTATCAATAGATATGAACCAATATGTAGCATTAACTGGCATTGAAAATAATTAGGTTCTTTTATGGTACTGTAAGCTTAGCAGTAGGCAGAATCCATTTATCCAACTAATTGACTAATGAAATCATTTTTAAAAATGTTTTTCTTAGTGTTTTTCACAGACATGACAAAAATAGCCTCAGAAACAACATCCTGGAAGCTATCAAATTTTCCTTTGTGTAACCCTCACCTTTTACAATTACTGTTACCTGAAAAACCTTTCTCTTCAGTACTAGCTTGGCTCCCTTTGCCAACTAGCGCTCAGTCTAGCAAACAGTCTCTTGCTTTCAAAAAGAAAGGTGGAACTGTGGAGGAAACGCAGTCAGTTTAACTTGCAACTATTATTTGTTTAGCTATGCGGTTTTGAGCACTAAAAAGCAATTATAAATTTGCAATTTATTCTTACATGTATCTGAATTTCCTGTTCCGTTTAGTAACAAAATGTTAGCTTGGTGGTTATGTGTTATATAGCAGCATGTGCGGAAGACACTTACATTTTTATCTTTCCAAAACTTTTAAAGAAATTGTACTTAGAGGCTTCTGATCTAGCACAATAGGTGATTTGACAATATGAATGGCAATTATTCGAGGAAATAATTTTACAGGGGAGACCATGAAGATTTCAGAGACAAAAAGCATCTTTGCATAATGCAATCTGTGAGGTAAATGTCCTCTTTTACTATTTGGAACTATGTATAATGATTTTCTTTTCCTTCACAGAGCAGATAACTAACTATTGTATTTATAAGCTATACAGTAATTATAGCTGAATTTATCAAGATTTTTTTAAGCACCATAACACTGATCCTTTCAAAAGGGAATGGTACCAGAAACTTAAAAGCCTTATTCCAATAGTAAGAGCAAATAACATTCGAAGCCCAAGGAGATATGGAAACCTGAAAACCAGTACCACGGATTTATTTGTTGTCCTCTATCAAATAGTTTCCTTTGACTGAAATACAGAAGTAGGGAAAAAGTAAGTTGCTACAGTTAAAAATGAGGCTGCAATAGTTAAGATGCTCTATTTGAGTTAGATGAAAAAGTTGATATCTCATAACCTAGCAGAAGCGGGGCTAAAAATTATAAATCGATTCCAGAGTGCTGGGTTTGACTCCAGAAAACTCCTTATGACTGGAAGCTGTTAGTGGGGTTGTTTCATGTCAGACATTTTGGTTCAAAGACTGTTACAGAATTAACAGCTCTGGGTTCTTTCTCTACCTACCTCCAGTATCATCTGTAGTTCATATTCAATACCTTAGACTTACCAGCCATTTCAGCTTCAAGGAAAACAGGGTGCTAAAGAAAAACACTGTCCAAATAACTGGACAGATAATGAGACCAAGCCAAAAGATTCGAGCTTCAACTTCAGTTGAGGCAGCTATTGTAGATACCTATAAAGAAAATTATTGAAGCTTTTGGTCAGAAAGACAAAAACAACAATAAATTACAAAAGAAATCAGCAAAGGCAGAAGAATGGACAACATCACATCTTTACCAAAATTTCACTTAGTATGCACAGGTGAGGAATTCAACAGGAAGAAAAATAGCTGATGCCAAGGTCTCTGCCTGCTGCCCGACTGTACATGACAGAATTTTCAAAGTGCTCTGGTTTCTGTTCCCATTTCAGTCAGCTGTTTTATTCCTGTTGTCAGTCTCAGTTGCCTCTAACACCACAGATTAAAAGTACTTTGACTTACAAGTAAAAAGTTCTGCTATACCAGTAATTAAACTACAGAAAAACTAAGTTAGCTTTGACAACATTAGACTCAAGCTATCCAGGCCTCTGAGAAGCGTGGAACGGAAGACAGTGGTATTATGGCTCATAAAGTAGCGTCATGGCGCATGTCCTGTTCACAAAGCAAAAGCGTAAGAAAAATTCAGTTCGGTATCAGAACAGCTATAGTGGTTAACGTGCAAATTGCAAGGCATATCTATTCCAACAGCTAACAAGGAAACTTTAAAGATCCCCACAGGGTTTATCAGTTGGTTTCAGACAAAGGAATTCTCATACCAGTGCCCATTTCCATCCCCTTCTCTAAAAGCACACTGTGGCTTATCTTAGTGTAAATCTGTTTTGTATTGTTAGCTAATTCCTCAATTTTATTTATGCAGTCCATTGATGTTCCAGAATTGAAGATGTGGTTTCAAAAATGCCTGCTAGCATTGGACACCCACGACAACTGCTGGCATGTCTCTGTAGGAGGCATCGTTACACAAGGTGCTCCTCTGGTGTACTTCAGGGAGAACAAAAACATCAAGGCAGGTCGCAAAAAGCCCGGGCTGCAGATTTCTTCTGGTCGACACAACTACTATGTCTTTATCTACAGTAAAAGGACTACTATTAGTTCCTAACACCAGAGAAACTAAGTAAAGAGAATTATTTGGAAGGTTCTGCTCTTTCGTGGAAGAGCAGAATCCAAACTCTCCCACCACCAGTGCTGGCTTCTGAACTGTGAGCTTCACAACAGGAAAGGAAAACCCTGTGAACTTTTCCACTCTGAAAACTGAAAAGCCTTGTAGTTCATTTTGAACATCTTGAGTTCTCCATGTACAAATGAGATTTGTCCATCCATCCCATATTAAGCAGACTAGTGCATCCAACTTGTAAACATGGTTAAGTTACTCTATTCTGCCAAACAAGATCAATTAATTAAAAGCTGTCTTTCTTTAATTTCTTTTCACATACACTCTAAATCGGTGACACTGCAGGGATCCAGAGAATAATGATGTGATGTTATGCCTTCAAAGTTATAGAAAAGGATGGTCTTAGTCGATAAAAGGGTTTACTCTCCTTTATCCAGAATTAATAATAAATTACTCAGCAGTGACTTTGCATTAGCAGTAACTATTCAGAGGGGGGGGAAGTCAATAAACCTGAGAACTCTGCACCTGAAAGACCTATTTAACTTGATGAGTGAGATTACAAAAGGCTGTGGTCCCTTTAAAGAAAGGGGAGGTGTGATGTTTGGAGTGCAAAGGTAAGAATGACTGTTCTTCCAGTAATCCTCAGAAGAAAATAGGATTTTTAGGGTTAAGTTTTGTCCCAGCAGTAGCAGACCAGGAATCAGTGGCTTATTGCTGGTGAGTGATTTGGAATTTTTCTAAATGAATCTACCCTATAAAAGAAGAGGTCTGAAAAGGCTGCCAGAGGACTGACAAGGGATGTGGAGAACACTGGATATTGGAAAGTAAGAGAATCACGCAGGCACCAGGGTCTTGCTGTGATGGAGTATAGCTCATGGATAATCTATGACTAAAATGTTATCCATCCTAATTATATAGTCCTTCTCATGATACTGTGTTTCTCACGCTAATCAAACTACTATTTTGCCAGAATTTTTGGAAGGCTTAAGTCCATACAGATGAGTCATCTTTGTACTTGTAGGCTAGAATTAACAAATTGCAATATGTGAACTAGGCAGTATACTTGCTTATTTTATGATAATTTTGCAGTTATGAGGTCACTTTACGGATGGTACTGCTTTAGATGCTACAAAAGCTCTTGCTTCCTGTCTCAACAGGACTAAGAAACTCTGGAGGTCTTCTCGTTTCTTTACTTTCATGCAGACTCTGCTATGTTCTTCCTTCAGATTTCAGTTAGGTCACAGGAAGAAAGTCGGTAACTGTTGCATTCCTGACAGTGTTGGGCCACGCTCTTACCTAGGTATGGCATTCCTGCCTGGCTGCCTTTGCGCTGCCAACAGCCGCAGGGCTGCTAGAGGGCATTCCAGACCCACATTTCAGAGCGCTTTACGGTCCTCGGCACTAGGCTGCCTGTGCACCTGGGTTTGCATGAAACTCGTGTCATAGTGAGTAGCTCTTACAGCCTTGTTCTAGCAAGCTCTTCCCGGAATGGGGCTAGCAAACAAAAATGAAAGCTACAATCTTGCCTCTAGCCGGCAGCCATACCGTGGGCCATTTGGCGTCCAGGGCACCTGGAGAGGTGCCCACAGTGTGAAACGTGCCATGACCCAGGTTCCACTTGCCAGCATATTCCGTGAGCATGAATGAAAGGAGTACTTTTTTTTTTGAAACTGAATTTGAACTATTCAACCTTACTTTCAAAATAGCTCTTTCCTGAAGAGAACAGTGTGTTGGAATTAACTACGGGATGATGTGTTTATCATAGGGTGTTTTTGATAGGAAATAAAATAGTAGGACTACCAGAAATGTTTCATAAATATAGTAACACATCCTTATTCTGTTGATGAAAATGTTGCAAGACAAATTTTGCACTAAAGAACTCCTGGATGTGACAAATCCTGTGTGCTTACAATTCTTTTGTTTTGAATACTTTATCATTTATAGAAGCTGAATAAAAAGTAATTGTTAGAAAGGTGCTCTAGAGTCCAGTTACTTTGAGTATCAGGTTCACAAGCATTTGTATACGTTCTGTTTGCCCGACGTCTACTTCTATTACTCTTACCCTTTTTGCTTCAAACACCCAGTGGCTTTTTCCATCTTCATCAATCTGGTTCCACCAGCGTAAACCAACCAAGAGTCTTCCTGTCACATTCTAGTGAGAAACAATTATTTGCGTTAATCAGCTGCATAATGCCTTTGTCAGATTAACATTTTAAGAAAAATGGCAAGCGCTTCTGAAAAATCGCCTTCTTTCATCAAACACTAAATGAGCTCTATAAGCTATGCCAACTTGGATGCAACAGTCATTAAGGATGGATGAGCTAAGAGAAATTCAGAGGCCTGTTCTCCTGTTTTAATATGACAATTGGCCCAATAACATTGATTTAAATAGGAAATTATAGGACATACCTTTCTTAAGTCAGTTACTGGGAAAATCCCCTGATAAACAAATTCTCCCAGTAAGAGAGGCGACCCCAAGCAAAAGCACATTGAAAGAACAGAAAATTAATTATGACCAGGTGAACTGCATGGAATCAAGCAAACTAAATAAGAAAATATTTTTGCCGTTGGATAAATACTAGCACTTTTCAGTATCCTGGGTAACACACCAATGCCTCACACCTCCAATACTATGGGCTTGTTCCACACTGATTCTGTGCAGGCCGGACCCATCCGCCCGCAGGCAGTTGTGGAGCCAGCGCCGTGGCTGGGATCCTGGAAGCGTTTTGCAGCTCTTGCACGCTGGTGAGAGGCACCGCGTTGCAGCTTTGGACTCCTCTGGAATCCATTACTGAAGGCTTGTACCCCTTTATTTCTTCTAAGGGGGAAAAATATGCAAACGGATCTACCTAAGACAAGGTAACTTTCTCACTCTGCTAGTAACTGAGACAGTAACTAAGATGTGTAAGCGTCTTTTCATGAAAATGAGCTTGATGTATTTTAGAAATTAACAGATCACAAGGTTTTTACCACTTTTTTTTTTTTCAGACTACGTCTTCCCTTTTCAATTTAATGGCACACAACACATTTTCAAAGGTAATTACTGTTCAGGGTCATCTTACCTTCACTGACCAAAAGTCAAAGGATAGGAGAAGGAGAATAGTGACAAAACAGGCAACAAAGCTGTTGCTGAACCAGTCACAGAACAAGTAGGTAACAATAGCACTCACTCGGAAAAACAGATGGAAAAAGGTGGCCAGTGGGTGCCTAGAAAACAATGCAGAACACTTAGGAAGTTATGGGACAAGAAGAAACGTTATGGTATTTGCTAACAATGTAGCATAAAGCTTATGAAATATCACCACCATTTCTAGTCTGTATTGTTTTATAGCAGCTATTATTTCACATGTCGATGTGCATTTTCATTATCAAAGTGATATTTCCAATAGCCAACCTCCAGTCTAAAGCTTAAAAAAAAGGTTTGTGCTGCGCATGTTAAAACTTTCTCAAAGGTAGAGCAAAATCTAGACTCTTTCATCACTTTCTTTGGTGCTACATGAAGGAATCTAGTGGTTGCATTCATCACTCTTACTCCAAACTCCTCATCACCTCATGAAAAAATCAACATAGCAAGGCACAAAAGAAGTGAGACAGACCTTATGCCGTTCAGAATTGTTTTAGAAAGAAGAACAGGAACTCTGAAATTAAAAAAAAAAAAACACACACACAGACACAGAAAAGATATGCTGTTGGGTATAGGACAAAATTAACCTTTCCGTGTAATGACTGAAAGTGACCACTTCTTGCTTTCACAGGAGCAGAATTTGGGAAGCTAACAGTTCTTGCAAATCAATGTTCGCTAAGTCCACTCGACGCTTGTTGCGCTGGTTTGCTGAAATGCCTCAGTCACTTCAAACTAAGTTTTGTCCATAACAGAAAGAAAGAGGAATTCAGTGGAATTCCCCTATACATACTGAGAACTATACTGAACTATACTGAAGAGAATAGCGGCCTACACAGTAGGAAAGGGGGGTGTGGAGAACGCTGTACAGGGTTAAACTTTCAGGGTAACACACCAGTACACGACTTCATTCTGTAGAGTTGTGTACATCATAGTTAGTTTAAAATGACAATTAACTAGAAGCTATTCCATTTAAGCAACTTCTTCCCACAAAACTATACTGAGTGAATAAAATCATTTTCTGAATAAATCAGGTTTTTTGTAAGACGGTAATTGTCTCATTAATCCCGTCTACCTCTTTATTCAATTAATAGGGTTTGCCAAGGCCTTACTGCTATTTCTCACTTTAATGATCCTTAAAGAAGATAATTTAAGAAAATTAAAACTTAGACTTGACAAGTTTTTAGGAAGAATCATAAGATCAGTGTTAGGTTACCTACAAAGGTACATTAAAACAAGTCACAAAGTGACTTATCAACCATAATGTAAGGTATTTGCAGGACAAGGTTTTTTTGTTAAGCTATAGAAATATCTATAATGGATTATAATGCCAAGTGAAGCTGAAACCCAAATCTAATCTGTTTAGCATTTTGGATAGAAAATGGGCAGCGGGCCATTACATTGGTCTTCAAGATGCTCAGCTCAAATAAGAAAGAAAAGTAAATGAGAACTCAGTCAGACACTCTTTATACCAAACTAATTTGCATTTCTGGGTATTTGAGCTTTTGTGTGCCTGCCAAATGAGAAAAACTGTTTTTTGTTTCTGAAAAATAAATTATTCTGGTTCGTTGATCAGTATCTCTAATAATAAAAATGTGGAAATCAAAACTTAAAGCAATTGTTTAGATATACTAGTCAGACTTCTGCAGTAATTAACAACTGTTCTGTAACGGCAATATGGTGCTTGTAATAGTAGACACATTTGACTGGAAAAGCAAGAATGACACATAGATGAAGCTTGCATTTATTCCTGATCATGCCCACACTAATCTCAAATTTTTCAGAAACTTCTTCTACAGCCTAACATGTGACACTTGAAGGGAAAGGAGCTTTGTCTTACATAACCAGATGAGGGGGCAGAGAGCAGGGGGAATACGTGAACAGTCAGATACTATCTTGCTACTTCAAGTCTTGATGATATTAGCAGAAGAAGGTGTAAGAGTTTGCTTACATAGCTTACAGCAATGGCATGTCGCACCAAAAAAAGCTATTCATAGATCGCAATGGGGAAGAGCACCAGGGCAGACTGGACTTGCATATATCAGGGCTTCGAATGTGAAAGCAGATATAACTTTGGAGAAGTTACAGTGTTTTATTTTGGAAGCTGGATGCTGAATAACTGTTTGGATGCTGTTCAGTTTTCTAACTATGAAGCGTTTTTACTGATAAAATGGGGCATGAGCAAAAGGTCTACATTTATTAAAGCGCTGAACACTTTTTATTGGGATTACAGAGTATCAGTCCTTTCGCAAGGATAGAGCCAGTCAAGCCAAAGCACACAGATTCCCAGGTCCTTCTCCCAAGGGAGGAAAATGTAGATATATCATAACTTGCACCTCATTCTTTGGAGGGCTCTCAATCTCGGAAAATGTCCATTTATTTATGCTTAAAAAAAATCCTGAAACTAACTGAATCCAGTAAATAAACTATTTGCTTCCTCATTTAACAGAGCAATTGTGTATTTCCCTAACTCACAACCATCAGATGACATTCACAAATCCAACAATAAACAAATAGATTTTTTTAATAAGCAGATAGTCCCCTATAGATAAAATTCATGTTTGTTAAAGTCTTAAGCTAGAACAGCCATCCAAACAAAAAAAACTGTACAGCTTTTCTGAAGTGAATGCATTTATAATGAATTCAACTGTACTTCACAACATTTTTTTAAAAGCTTGGTTCCAGAAATACCATGGCATTAAGATAACACAGTATGAACCAGCATGGTTTCTGGTACTGACAGGGAAGGCAGCATTGCGGCCATGCAGCGCAGACTTTAAACACATTAACCGTTCTCCTAGATTTTACATCCAAACCCAGTAAAGGATGAAGGTAACGAGCGCTGCGCTGACACTGCTCGGCATACGTTCGGCTCCTGAAGGCACAGCAACCTGCTTGCTTGGACTCTCAGTTATCCTGCTGTATCTAAACTTCCACAGAGCAGTATGTCCTAAAATACGAAGTGTGGAACACACAATTATATCATTAAAATAACCCCACTTCCGTTTGCAAGGATGATGTCTGTTGGGCTAGGGGTAAACTCATAAAGAGTTTAACTGCGTCCAACGTTAAGGAATCAAAGTGGGTCTACCTTAGAAGTACAGCTGTGAACCAGAGGCCAGGTATTCCAAGCACCTGCTCAAAAACGCTACGGCAGCGCTCCTCTTGCAGCTCTTTACACCTTCTGTCTGACGATTCAAACGTAGCCAGGCTAATTTTGAACAAAGCGCTTTCTGGCTTGATCGCCTGTCCTCTGTTCTCCAACAGCTGCCGTAACACTGGTATAAATTCTGCCGTTTGGTGTTATTTGGCTAATTTGAAAGAGAGCTGATCATACGTGCAGCAAAGACCTTAAGGCAGTGTAAGCTACCCCTCTTCTCATCACTTTCTGATAAAAGTAGCCATCAAGTAAACGACTATCCACACAGTACGCACAGGAGACCCACAAACGCACAGATTGCAGGGTTTATTCTTCAGGTAAACGCTAACCAATCTCAAGATGTATGAAACCAGGATAAAGCTCAACAAAGACAAAGGATTGAGCTGCGTTATTTTACCCTCCGTTGCAAGAAAACGAAGTTCTGCGTCTCGTGGGTGCGTTCCAGGCTCGCTGGCACAAGCCTCTGCAGAGCCACAGAAGCAGACTTCTGTGCGAGCAACGCAAGGAGTTTCACTTCTGCACCCTACATCAGCAGCTTCGGCGGCAACACATCATCTCTTCAGCATTGTCACAAGACGGGGAAGAAAGCGCGGTCTCTAAGGAGATCCGTATCTAAACAAAGTGGGCCGATTACGGCCCGGCTGGCCTACGCCTGTGCTGTCAGGCAGCACGAGCCGGCAGACTGAGCAAAGCGACGGGGCGCTGCACACGCCGGGGCCCAGCCGGGTCCCGCCGCCGGCCCGCCCGGGCAGGGGCGCTTCGCCGGGCGCCCCGGCCCCTCTCCTTCGCCCTCCCTTAGGCCGCCCGGCGAGGGGGGCAGCCAGCGGGGCCAGGCGGAGGGCGGCGGGCCCGGCCGCTGGGGCGGCTCCCGGCCCGCGGCCGCTTTGCCCTAGCGAACGGCGACGAGCGCAACCTGCGCGACGAGCCGCGGAGCCCGGCCCGGCGCGGCACCGCCGCCCCCCAGCCTCTGCGCCGCGATGCGCGGGGCGGGCGGCGGCCGTTACCTGATGGCGGCGGTGCGCAGGGCCGCCTCCTCCTCGCTGCCCAGCTCCAGGGACACGTCCTCGGTGTCGTCGGCCAGCGCCTGCAGCCAGGAGCCGCCACAAACACACACAGAGCGCGTCAGCGGCGGGGAGGGGGCGCCGCCCCCGCCGCCGCCCCCGCCGCCGGCTCTACCTGCTTCATCCTCCTCCCCCCGGCCCGGCCCGGCCCGGCCCGGCCCGGCTCGGCGGCAGCCGGCGGCCCCCGGCCAGGCGCGGCGGCGCTCGGGGCGCCGGGCCCGCGCGGTGCTGCAGGGAAAAGGGTCCGGCCGGGGCCTGCGAGCGGCAGCGGCAGCGGGGCCCCCGGCGGCGGCGGCCGCCTGACCGGGAGGGGGAACCTGCCGCCGGGGGGCTCGGCGCGGGGCAGGGCCTGGCGCTGAGGGGGGGGGCTCGGCGCGGGGCAGGCCCCCCTCGCTGAGGGGGGGGCTCGGCGTGGGGCAAGCGCTGGGGCGGGCTGTGCTGGGGCCCGCCTGGAGCCCCCTCAGGCAGAGGGCGGTTCTTTTTTAGGACAGCCAAGAAGTGCAAGTTATTTTTTGTGGGTTTTAGTCTTAACTGAGAAAGTCCCCTCGCCCACAGCATCCTTTTGGTCAGAACAGGAGCAGTAACAAAATCAAGGTTTTCAGTAGCGGAGGAAAAAGTGAACATACGCAGTGCCTATCTGTGCGCGTGCGTCGTGGGGCAGGTGACAGACGTGTGTCTGCGCTTGGTGCCCGGTGCCCGCGGTCGGTCCGGCTGCGGGCACCGCCCGGCTGTGCCGCCCTCCTGCCCCGAGCAGGCCTGCCGGCCCCAGCGCTGCCCCGGGGCCGCGCAGCTTCCGCGAGGACGGGCAGTAACGGTGTTAACGCTGTGGATGTGCTGCTAGGGTAATGTAGGACGTTCAGTCCTGTGGTTAAATATTTGTAAGAGTCACCTGCTTTTATTTAAACTGCAGAGTCGTCACGCGACAAAGCTGAAGTAGTAGGAAAGTGAAATGAGACAACTGAGCTTCAGCGTAGAGGTAGGGGAAATATAACAAAAAATTCAGGGGGATTCAGAATAACTGAGGGAACAGTGGAATCAGATAATTGTTAAGTGAAGGATCAAGGAAGATCTGGCATTTGGGCATTCACAGATCTGACAAATTACAGGCATTAAATAAGCCTGCGAAAGAATAACTTCTTAATCTTCTCCAAAACATCTAGCGAAAACAGAACGTGTAGTTTTTGGTAAGTGCAGAAGTTACTGAGGTGAACACTGGAAAGTGGCTTTGTGCAAGACCTATTATTATAGCGAGGCAATACCTGATACCTCAGAAACACTGGTGCTGCTGTGCACCGTAGAATTTGCAATTAAAATATAAATTGTAGGGGGGGGGAGTGTGTTTTATGAGTAATAATGATAATACAGTGGCAGTTATATGTTGGCTTTGGTAGTGTTAAAACAATATTTTACAGTATGTCAATAAATACACTCTACAGCACTTAAATTCCAAACTTGTATAGGCAGTCTGTAATTCAGTGGGATGGCTCGTTATATTCTACAATATTCAAGTGTTTAATTAGGCTTCTACTCCCAAAGAAAATGTAGTTAATCTCTTTTGAGAACTGTCATGAGATACAATTATTAAATAATTCTATATACACAAGAAATTGCCATATACCTGATTCATTATATCAGCAGGCATTTCTGCTTGCTAGCAACATACTAACAACAGCTCGGGTAGAGCAGGATCCTGTCTCAGAAGCAGCTCTTGAAGGTGCAGTGATGGAAGGATTAAGTAATAGAGATCTGGCTTCTGTTTGACTGCCAGATTATTCATCTCAGTTACTGTGTCAACTGTTCTGTCACCTCTCAGTGCGGTTGTGCCGACAGCTCAGATGTGCCTTCCTGTCTGAGCTGTTAAACTTCTACTCTAAGGCACAAGAAAACATTGACAGTAGGCTCCATTCATTTTTGGATAAGACTGTACTTGCTTCAGGAGAGATTAGAGGTGAACCGATGTAACTGGAAAAGAAACAGAAGGTTTTTGTTTAAACTGCATACATATTTATTTAATTTTCCCTCCTTGCCGTGTTTACTCCACTGATTCACTGCAGGCATTATCTGTTTTCCTATCGTAAACTCTATTAGCTCTTCCCACAGAAGGCTGCCACTATACCACGTAAGTGATTTAACAATATTCCCAGAGTGAAGCTATGCAATTTGATTGTTTGAGACATTGTATTGGTTATTATTTTCTTAGTGAAGCTATGTCAAACCATGTTATATGATTATTTAAGGCATTGTATCGGTTATTTCTTTTTCTTTTAAAGCAGGTTAAACTGCTAGAAAGAATCACTGGTCAGCAGAGGAATTGTTGGTCAAGTCAGTTCTCCAGGTTATTCAGAACTGGTGTGCAGAGTACAGTTTTAGAGGAATTTCTTCATTTAGGGATTATGAGGAAAGCATTATTCCCTGTTTTAAAAAAAATACATCCAAGAAAAATCTCGTTAGAAGTTTCCAGTTTTTTGGGACTTCACAGAACAAACTATCCTATTCTCAACTTTTTGTAGTGTTCTGATTTAAAGGCAAATGACTTCTACAGTGGATAGATTAGCAACACAATAAAGGTAGCATAAGTCCTCAAATAACTCTTCAACAGTACAAAATTTAAAGATAATTGCACCGAATTTACAAACTGGGTTCTGCAGGGAGAAAGGTTTGTACACAGGGAAATCTTGACCGTTTATGAAATATATTAAGATTTCATTTAATTGCTAAGATATATAGCATGAACTAGTTTAAAAGTAGTCATTTGCTATTGTATAATTGCCTTTGTTGCATGACCAGTCCTTTTCCTAGAACAAAATAATAGCGTAGAGTATTATCAATGCCATAGACTTGGTATGAGTTAACTGAGAGATCTCTGTGTCTCTCTGTATCAAATCCTTTTCCCTACAATAAATAGAACCTCCATGAAGAATAACGTATTGTTTTATTGACTCAATTAACTGCAAGTCAGCTGATTTCTCTTCTCCTTTGGCATAGTGCCCAGCGTTTGTACTGGCATGAGTTCAGAGACTTGACCTTTGTTTCAAATAGCACAAGAATATTTTGAGTAACTCAGCAGTAGTTGCTCAGTAGTAGTTGAACAACTCAGCATTATGTATCCCTGGGCAATTTACAGTTAAATATTCTGTTTTTCTAGATGTTTGAAAATAGTGCTAATCCTAGAGTAACTATTATCTAGCTCTTACTAGATTACAGATTTTGATGGTGCTCCAGTAAAATATTTAAATTTTAAGGAGGTTGCCTGAATTAGAGCAAGTACTAAATAAACAAACATCTATTTTTTTCTATTTTCTGTTGCCATCTCTTTAATTTATAAAAGCTGATTTCCTACTTTGGCCCAAAGACTGCTTGTATGGAACTTGTTGGCTGCATATATCTGAACTGTTGTAAATAGCGGTTCTATATTAACAGAACAGAAGATGCAACGTTTGCTTGATATAGATCAGAGTAATTTCTTTCAATTGGGTGATATATAGCAATACATTCTCAAAGTAGAGTTCAGGTTCTGCCATCCATACCTCATCAAAAGGTCAGAAATGGGCGTTTGAAATACACATCAAAGCTGAAGAGGTGTGGGCCCTAAATATAAATGAAGATTTTTAAAAAAAATGAAGGCGGTATTGATCTTTCAATGAGTTATGTCTGGAGAGATGAAAAATAATTTTAAAGTGTATCAAGTGGAGAGGAGTGTAAAGTACACTCTGAAGTACACTCGAGGAGTGTAAAGAAATACTCATTATTGCACAATAAAAAATTTTGTTTCTAAAATGACCAATAGTGTCTATATTGCTTTGGATGAGAGAAAAAAATCAAGAAAAAGTATAAAATTTCATTCAGAACACAAATGGGCCATTATTGAATAGCTAATTTTATCCTTTGTATTCACCAAATGGCCTTGGAACTTACTTAACTCATGCTGTCGTAATCTTTGGTGCATTCAGCAGGGAGACAAAACACTTTGTAGTTATTAAGGAGTTTATTTCACTATCTTTTTCTGATATGATTGATTATACTATGGTCACTAGCAGCAACCAAAACAAAGGCACACTCAGGCAAAAATGTCAACTGTCTTCGAGCTTGGGGTGCAAAACTTGAAACACTTGGGGCACAGTCTTTTTCAGTGTATTTAGCTGTATATACCTCCTGATATGTTCAAAGCTTCAGTCATTTTCAGCTGCAGTTCTTGGTACTTGTTACTTCTGCAAATCATCTCATATTTATCGGTCTGGGAACTCCAAAAATAAGAAACTTGGACTATTTGGACACCTTTCAAAAGTGTAGTTTAAGAAACTTCATAGAGCCACTGTGGTGGTCAGGGATGGAATCCATTTCTGCTGCATGGCATTTGTCTGCTTTCACCAGCAGGCATTCTCCGGATCCCTTATCTCCTTCACTATATAAAATTAAAAGACCTGTACGCATTGACCTAAGTATTGAACACCTTTCCTGACTTGAGCCAGTCCTTTGTAGGCTGGCTGAGAACAAAATCTGCAAGTAATCTGAACCTACTTAAAAAAGACACTGAAGATAATCAAGCAGTTGAGAAACTGAGTACAACAACAGGAGGTTAGTGAAAAAGCAATTACGTACAATTGTTTCTACTGCTTTATCTGTGCAAATTAAAGGTGCAATTATTTATAAAAATTGTAGCTAATTCATTGGCTTATCTTTCTTTTTCTTGCTTGTAGTACAGCAGGACTATGTAATTCTGTTCAAATTCCAGAGATGCTTGCTGGACGGTTCGTCAACCACTGCTTCCAGTAGCAATGTCTACTTCATCTTTTGTTGCAGAGGCTGTAGTTAAGTGGCTTTTGTCATGTTTGTTTGCATTTTTGGTCTTATCTAGTTTATTCTAAATTGGTATCTGCTGGGGAAGGTAATACATTTCTCAAAAAAAGCATAGAATATAGACAAGACACAGAAAAGAGAAGTAAGAGAGGGTTCCTAAACTGGTGATGCAATGAAAGGAGAAAACTGCACCTACAGTTCTTTTGACATGCAGATTCTGTGAAGCAGACTGCTTCTATAGCAGTACCTGCTTCTATAGCTTTTCTGTTTAATAGTATCTTTCTTTAATTTATTAATACCTTTTTTTCTGCTTCATTGAGTACCTTCAGCTCTCTAAAATTCCCAGTACTCAGCCACAGAGAGTTTGAAAAGGCAGCTGAGGAATTAAAAATCACAAAATCCATACTGTTTCTCTAGGCACTTGAATCATACAAAGAGACAGAGGTGCTCAGGATTGCTTTTTAGGTATTTGGCCCCTCATAGAAGCCACAGAAAGATTCAGTGTCTTGGAGTGGGATCCAGACATCAACTGCATGTTCTTTTCAAGGTGCATGAGACGATGCTTGGAGACAATTCCTTCTGTCTGCAATACACAGCTCTGAACCTCACCTGAAAGTAGGGGACCAAGCTCTTTTTATGAAAGAACCAAACCAAAAGTAATGTTTGTGTGTCTCTTTCAGGTGTGACTTATGGCCCCCATTTACAAAGGAGTAAACTTTACTTCAACCTCCCATCTCAGAAGAGGAGGAAGCTTCAAGCTATACTGGAGGCCCCCTCAGCCCGCCCCTGAAGGCTGTTCTGCCTAGGTGCTGAAGTGGTGGTTGGAGCATTTGTTTCTCCTGCACATGGCATGATCCACAGATTGCTTAATCAAAAATCTATTAATAATCTCCAAATAAAAATATTGAAATAAAACCTGGAAGAAGGGCTAGAACCCAAACCTGTATGTTTCTCAGAGGATGCACTAACTGTCTGGCTTGCATTCTTCTATGCAGGGTAGAAGAGCTTCAACAGAAGGGTTTGAAAGAGCCTGTTCCCCACCACAGCCCAGCCTGGAGATGGCACTGCACAGCTGTGGAAGATTGGGTTTGAAGCCCCTAAAAAGAAGGCTTTGTAACTGTGTCTGTGATCATGATGTTTTCTGGTTGCAGTTACAAGAAAAACAGCACAGAATCTGGAATGAAAGTAGCGGTAAGTGCTGGTTTTATTAAAGTGACTAAAGATGGAGCCACTGTAGCAGACGCGTGGATTTTAGAATCTTTTGTGTCTAGTGTGCATTTGAGTTGATAAAAACCAGAAATGCTGCAGGGAAGCCCCTAAAATACATGATTTCTCCAACTGTCAGTGTAGTGGTTTTGCCCGGTTTTCATATCTCCATCATTTTGAAACTTGACACAGAGCTGTGGTTTTGCACACGTCCTTTTCCTTGTTGGTTTGGGTTTGCATTAGTATTCTGTTTCCCATTCTTGCTCTATTTTGTTTCAGTCTAGAGGGAATTACAGTTTTTGTCACATGTTCTAGTGTACTGGACTAATTATATGAAGTCCAAGTGGTGATGACTGAGAGTGTGTTAGTTTCTCAGCTTTTTTTTTCTTCATTTTTTTAATTACCCTTAGCTAATAGATAAATGACAAGTCTATTCTTCTGTTAGCAAGATGGCTGTCATTATGCACTGCCTGTCTCAAGCTATTGGCAATGAGATCTGCGTGTTTGCATGACACTCACAGACTTCGTGAGAACCAAGAGGAAGGATAACGCTTTCTCTCAATGTCTTCCCCTCAGATAGCTCTGGAGGCCAGGGAGGCCTCTGTATGTTGCTGCAGGCCTTGGCACTCAGCATATACCTGCAGAGAATGCAGCTGCATCCAGCTACTGCTGAGAATGCTTCACGCTCCATCCACAGCTTCCTGAAGGAACAGCTTGTCTTTAAGGGGCCTTTTTCCTGCAGATGGCAGGTCGTATCTCTTGTTCCTAAGACAAGAATGGAATGTACCTGTGCATATACAGTGATGACTTCCACATCTTGGGAAATACCACAATTTCTTGCTTGTTAGCCGTCATGGCCTTGCTCTTCCTATTGAAACTTTTGTTGAAAGTCTGCTGAAGGTTCATATCTTCTCTCTTCCTTTTCTCTCCCTCGTGAGTACAACATCTGTCACTGGGACCTTCAGACTTATGTGATTGTGATAAAACCCATCAAGATGAAGCTAAAGTGGAAAATAGGATAGATCTATAACACTTCCCAAAGGATGAGGGCTTGTCATCTCAGGAATTTTCCCCACATGTAACCAATCATTTCTAATATCTGCAATGAAAGTATAGAAAACTATGCTGACCATTGCAGAGCAAGGGTATGTGGGCAGGACTAGCTGAAAAAATTCTTTTGTTTCTGCTGTGCTTGGCAAAGAGGTGGGATCGTGTGCCCTACGGACAAATGTCAGGCAGCTTTTAAAATAAATGAAATGACTCTGAAAGATACTAGCAAAAGAGGAAACACTGTGCTCCGATAAACTACAATTAAGGAGCAGCTACCCAGACAGTTTTTCATGAAATAGGAAGTATGTCATATAATGTAACTACAATAACTTTCTCACAAAAGTAGAAGAGGGTCTAACATCACCTTTGTATCTGTTCCGTAAGCTCTTTTTCAATAAGTCTGCCTAAGTGTTCTTAGCACTATGGAAGAGTATGTGTATTAAAACCTAGAGATCAGCTGCTTTTCCTTGTTACAGGCAGAAGGGATGAAAGTTGCTGAGCAAGAAAGACTAGAAGGGAACGTTCCCTGATAATCATATTCCTTTCCTATACAAACTGTCAGCGCTCTGCAAGTGAGCAGGCCGTCCGTGACCTAAGACTGAAGATCCCTTTAGGACATTCCCATGTTCCACTTTCCCAGTCACTTGTCTAAGTGGATGAGTCCATCAGAAGTTTTAGAACCCCTCTGCAGGCAACTCTGAGCACTTCCCAGATAGATCAGTTGGGCTGGGAACAGAATCTCTTGACATTTGATCCCAGAGGGCTAGCATGCTATTAATGGTAATATAATAAAAGAACAGCATGCTTATAAAGGAGCAGTGCTTATGTTCTGAACACCAGCCATATTTTATTAATTTTCAGTTGTTACAGCTTCCTCTTCACTAACAAAGTCCAGCATGCCCCACAGCACAATCATTCTAGTGCTAGTGAAAGGAATGAATCGCCAGGATTCAGGCAAGGTTGGAAGATGTTGGATTTCATCATGTAAATGTGTTCCTCTCAATGCAGAGATAGTTTAGAAAATACTCTGTACCTTGCTGTGTTGAAAACAGCTTCATGTCTTTGTCTTCATATATCTGTGTCATTCTCCACAAAGAAAGCTTTGTGGTAACTGTGTTTTCATGGCTTGATAATGAATCTAGACTGTGCAAGCCAGGCAGGGAAATTTATGTTATTAAGCTAAAAATGTGAGGGCTATGAATTTTAAGTCTCAGATTTTACAGGAAATGTAAGCACTAAAGGCACAACTGAAATTCCATTGAATTTTTATGGCAGACTGGCAGCAAACAGTTTACTAAAACTAGAAATCAAGGTCATTTTTGCAGGAGTGCCTTTAGAAGTTGAATACTATCAGGGTTTTGCAATGCAGTTGTCTAAACAGTTCTTTTGTTCAGTCTGCCTTGCCCCATCACTCTTCTGAGAATACTTGCTTAAAGTTCTGTGAGATTCTGAATGACCAGAAATATCTGAGGCCCTAATCTTTCTTTGCGCCTGCCAGGTTGGAAGTTCCAACCATCTGAGTTCCTGAGCTCACTTAAGAAAATTGTGTTCTGGGGAAGCAGGCAATATGACCAGCAGAGCTGTAGTCTATTATCTTGCCATATCTCACCTGCAGTGCTCATACTTAACTGCTGAGGCTCATCTTAGTGATTGAGAAGTAATGTGGTAGGGGGTACTAGAAGCAGTGTATGTGTGGAAGGATGTTGAAAGACCTGACTTTAACGCATCAGTGGAAGTACTGAGGTGAGGAAGCAAGAAAAAGGTGTGATCAGACAGTTCTGAAAGTAAGCTCAGAGGAAAAACAAGCTCTGCAATCTAGAAGGCAGGGCTTTTAGGTTTAAGACATCTTCCGAAATAATATACCTTTACTTTCCTGCTGGAAGTCCCTTTTCATAATACACGTATAAAAGATTTTAAGTTAAGAGCTGTAAATTTTGGCAGAATTACTTAGGAAATATTGTGGGTGTATGCGTGTCAAACAACACAATGTTGAGGTCTCCATTCTAAGAGTCAGTCAGGGTAAATTCCTCTAGTCCAGCTTTGAGAAATGTAACAAAGTCAGGGGAAATGCTGATAAAGCCTTAGTTATATATTCATCGCATGCAGCATTCTCCAGCACTTACAGAAATTGCTGCAAAGTCCCTATTGATTTCAATAGATATTGTATCATAAATGAATGGTGCTTCTTTGAAAATTTACTTTGTCTAAGCTGTTGGCTCTGTCTTCAAGATCAGCTTTTCCAATCAGCTAGCGTCTTTGACTTCTTTGGCTATAAATGTGCTTCAATACCAGAATTTTTGTTTGGGATTTCTTTTCTTTAGGCTGAATAGTATTGAAAAATTGTTCAACCTGCAATATGTCAGAATCTGAACAGTTCATTTAACAAATTTCCCTACTTTCTGATTCTAGTGACTCAAGCCTGTATAATATATCACCATCAGCATTTCACTCCTTTGTTTCACATATGAATGAGTGTTTTGAACTGCACAACTTCCCTTCCTGTTTTAAGGATTCTCTTTAACTTTCACATACCCTTGTGCAAACATGAGTGAAGTTACATGGTAGCTGTGTCTCTTTTCAATGACCTTCTTGGTAGTCTTCTCTCAGAGTCCAAAGGAAAAGAAATTTAGCGCTCTGTGGATATAGAAAGAGCTAAGCAAAAGCAACATAAGAAGCAACAAATAGCAAAAATGTACAGTCTGACTTAGTTCTGTTTTTCACATACATTGTTTGTGCTGTGATACATTTTAAAGAAGAAAGTTAGTTAAAAAAGGAGAACTTGTGCTTTTTTCTTTCTCTGCTTTGAGGGGAAGTGTCACTTCTAAGTAAAGATGATGCTGCCCAATGTCCACAGCTAGTTTGGAACTCCAAATGAACTTAGTAAAATCCTAGCAATTCATTGCATTCTTTTTCTTAAGGACAGTGAAGCAGGTGAAACTGCACGAGTCTAGACCAGGAAACGGTCTTCATTATCTAGTATCTGGGTATCTCATGAGCCTTAGTAGATTGTACCTAGTGTCAAGATGGTAAGAAAGTGTTATTTTGATTTTAAAAATGCAGAAATAGAAGGCAGATTTAACCATTTTCTCATTATTGCACATGAGGACTGGAGCAGTGCTAGAAGTTGAATCAAGTTTTCAAAGCTTAATGCCACTGTAGTTCCCTTCCCCTCATTTTGCCTGTAGCCACAGGCTAACAAATTTTAAGGTCAGAGGCAGAGTGTTTCTAGCACACTATTTGCTTGGTATTTTTGCCTATATTCCAGCAGAACTTGGAGACAGCTGCGTGAAACCATGCTTCATCCCAGATGATGGCCTTGCAGATCGTTTTGGAGAACTCCCCAGGAATCCTGAAAACATGAGGGAAGAGTATAATAGGAATAAGCTTTAAATCTTTATTCCTCACACCTATGCAAAGGCAGTCCCACTGTTGATCTCACTTCTGTCTCAAATCTAGAATGTTAGAAGAAACAATATTGTATTTGGGTTGAAAAACCTATAATCTCCTCTTAGTGTTGGACTTTCCACAGGCACGTTTGCAGGTGGAAGCTGCTTAAGGTGTGAGACACAGAAGATCTGCTTTTCTCATGGTTAAGTGGCAGTCATGATGAAGTTATCATAAGCTATGTGCTCATTTGCTTTTCTGTTTAAGGAGGGGACTCTCCAATAGGGGACAGTTCTTTATTTGCCCACAAAGACAAATCCGCCATCTCCACATTATTGTGTCCCCCGACATTCAAACACACTTATGCCCTGGAGCAATGACCAAGGCACTCTGTAGTTCTGTCCTGCAGAACTAAGATGCACCAGGTCAATGAGTTGCGGAGACTGTTTGAGGATTACAGTTTAAATTGAATTTCTTCTTTTAATAGATAGCTTCTCACGTGGCTTAAACTCTCTTCACTGCCTGTCACAAAGGAGACTTCTTATTCAGGAAAACGACTGCCTAGAGGGGCCTGAATGTGACTGCTGATGCTGGGAAAGGTTTCTGAAAGTTTTGCATGGCCAAATAATGGAGACAACACTTACTTTTTTTAATCTATTGCACCCATAGAAGAGCACACTCATTGCAGGAGAAGCAAGCTGTGGGGAACCCATTCACATTTTCTGTGATAGCGACAGTTCCCAGTTCTTTGCAAGACAAACCCCTAGCTGCCTGTAGCACGTGATCTACTCCAAAAGATGGTAATGTAAAAGTGGAGACATCTTATTCAGCGTAGTTTTTGGTTCATAAAAGTAAGGGAAATGGTCTTTCCCATGTAATATGATGGGAGCCGTGATACTCTGAGTGAGGTGGAGCTTCTTCCTACTCAAAAAGCAAAGTTCTCTTTTCTGTTTTGAGTCAATGTAGCCAGTAGCTTTAAAGGAAATTACATTAAAAAGAAAAATTCTGAGAAAAATGAGACAATGAATGAAAGCGCTAAGGGATTTACTTTTCCCTAAGCACAAGTAAAATAATCTGTTGCCAGTTATATAGTTACATTAAAACCTGTTACCTACCCACACTGCAGGTCCAAATGATGCCATTAGATAATCAGCTGTCAATTGCTTATTTTTTCCTCTGTTTTGCATGTATTTTCCAATACTGAACATAAACATGAACATTCAGAAAAAGCAGCAAAACCTTGTTCCTCTACGAAAGTATTTTAGAGCTTAACCAAAATTTGCAATTCTCAAAACTCAAAACGTTCATGAAGCTTTACCAAGTTTCTCCCAATACATTGTTTCTAACTAGGTGGAATTACTGTTCTATTTGCAAGTGCTTCCTATGCTGAATAGAAGTCATGGCAATACTCAAGGTAGTAAAACCCAGTAACAAATCCACAGAGAAATATTAGATGAGATTTGGAACCTTATCCTATACTCAGCCTACAGGCTTGTTTAGGCAGCTGTGTAGCAGACCATTCAAAAAGATTTTATCCATTAGCCCCCAGACAGCCTAGGAATTTTGCCCCAGTATTTATTTCAAGAATATAGGTTCTGCTATAAGGATCAGGTTTCTAACAGTGAAGTAGAAAAAATGGTAGTGTAAACTGAATTGCAAGTAGTTAGGAGTTGTTTATTTACTGCCATTATCACTGCCATCTTTATAACATTGTCACTTCTATTCTAAAACATTGAACTACTTTAAACTCTGTCCTCCTCAAATTTAAACAATACCTATGCACAAACCACTGCAAAACTTCATAAAGGTCAATATTTAGAAAGTTTTAAATAGACATAAGGAAAAATAAGCCAGCACTGAGAAACATCGGATGGCATCTATCGGTTTAATTTTAGGTATTGGCTCTTGTATATTTGGGCCTGATAAAAGGTATTTTCACGATCAAAGAGCTGGAAATGTAAAACATGTATTACCCTACAAAATGTTATATAAATGAGAAAATTAGTTTCAATTACAGTATTTTTCATAGCTCAACAAAATTGATAGTTTCCTTTGCATCTGTAACAAATTGTTGTTAATAGATGTAGCTACTATAAATGAGCAACATGTAAATAGAATTTAGGTAACCCATTGTGAAATATATTATCATATTTTTACTTACTGCAGGATGGATGTTCGTATTTAGCTCAGAGGTGCTTGTGTTAAACACATTAAAGATATTCTAGCAATTAATTATATTTTCCCTTTGATACAGGCTTTGCAGATTTATTCTACAGTCACAATATACAAGACTTATCAGTCATTTTTGCACTCTTAATACGAAAAAAATCTATGCTTATAGACAGATGACATCTGATCAAGATCGTATACTGTATTCCTTGTACTCTGTTCTTATTGAAAACTTTTTTCCTTTTAAAGTAATCTGGACTGAAGGCACCCATTCTTTACTTCACCTGTTAGATGAAGCATCTATTGGAAAATCTCTTCAGACAAAGGTAAGACTTTATTGATTGCATTTAGAAGTCTTTGAAATGTCGTAGTCAGATGTTGCATACAAAATAAGCTCTACAAAATAAGAGCAAGAAATGAGTCAAGAAGGTAGTATTAAAAAAGACTTCTTATTAGTTTTAAGCTGAATTGAGGGCTCAGGTTGTAGTAGATTTGGAGCTATATAGGCAGGGGTGCTTAGTCTTATGGAAGATTTGCTACTCTTTTGAACTGGAGCCTTGAAAAATCTTCTGTTTAAGTAATTTTACTTAAAATATCTCCGCCTTGGAATGTAAGTATGTTGACTTTGAATAAGAGTAGCTGGAAGTCATGCCCAACTTCTTTCCTTTTTTTTTTTTTTCCCCTTCTTTCTAGTGTCTTCAAATGTGGCAGAAACCAGAGCCAGACTGGGGATCATTTTTTAGCCCAGAGTTTTCACCCTTTTTCTAATCCATTTGACTTCCTGAAAGCAGAATTTACTCACGACTTAATCTCTAACTGTATGTGGGAGTCTTCAAGTTTTAAACCTGTCCCTCTTGCAGAGCATGTGCAATACTGTTTTGTGCTGAAGCTTTTGGAATTGTTTTGGTTGAGCAATGACCTTGTTGGGCCCACTGATGGGCTCACCACGCTCCATCTCTACTGGAAGACCAAGATCTAGTTATAGCAGTCTTTCTTGAATGGGGCAAATGTTTTTTGAATTATTTTTTCAGGTGACTGTTGTTGATTGGAAAATTGTCTTTTAGGAATGGTTGGAAGGATTGTGCTGTTGCGTCATTTCATCAAGAAGTTATTTGTTGTTGGAAACATTATTTAAAGTCTTAATCAAATGAGGAAACACCTCTGCTATTGCAAGACAAAGTCTCAACTTTTTTTTTCACTTCATCTTTTTGATGCTGACTGAGTGGATTTTTTTTAATTGAAGCAGTTCAGATTTTGCTCAGACCTCCTTCAAACGTCTTCAGCTGCAGGTATGAATCTTTTTAAGGAGATCCTGCCTAGAGTAAGGAATATTCTCTCAAGCGCTACAGCTTCTGATGACCATGCATTGCTTAACCTCATGCTGAAAGAAGATGTGATATCCAAGGAGTACCATCAAAGCTTGCTCCATGAAAAAGACAGAGAGGACCTTGCAAGGAAGATATCTCTGACATTTGTGGAAAAATGGGACCTGTATTTGAACACTTTGGTTCCCCTCTGTTGTTTAAAACTGTGTGGCAATAAGCCTCAAAACATCACAGACAATGAGCCAACAGGAAGCAAGTGCATTTCTGGTAAATCTACTTTCTTTCTCTTTTTTGCATTGTTAAACATTTACTTTTGTTTATGGCATTCTGAGATAGTGTCATGGCATAGTGCAAAGTGCATCAGTGGAGGGCACATTGGGAAGAGAAGAGTGCAGATTGTGGTGCAACAGAAACTAAAAACAGATCCACCCATACAGAATAGCTACCGGATATCCATTTTCATAGCGAGGCCATAATAAGACTATTGTTTGCAACCTTCTGAAGAACCAGAAATGCAAAGCAGAGTAAGGAGACCGTGATACAATCAGTTGTTCTTCACTGACATGTCAGCCATTGATAGTCTGGGCAGCGCTTGTTCATGGCACGTCCTGGCAACTCATGTCTGTCTTTTGCAGGCACAGATAGGAGGAGTGTTCTCCACTCTAAGTTCCAGATGTCTGTAAAGGCAAATGCTGCAGGGTTTATGGGAGACTGCTTCAGATTTAAGGGTGGAAAATATTTAATGACTTAAAAGCCTGGATTCAAGAGTTTTGACTTTCTTAGCGGGCAGCACAAGAGAAAATGTAGACCCCTAGTGATTCTGAGGCAATAAACTCGCTTGACTTAAGTCTGACCCACCGAAGAATTGGTATTGTATATGACTGGGAACAGGATAGCTCTGGGACTTCCTAACCTGGTCCCTCCCTTGTAAAGCTGCAGAACCGCAGCTTAAATTGTAGCATTCAGAATTACTTTTACAAAACCAAGCTACTATAAGAAACTGTGAAAAGAGAATAAAAGAATATTTAACAGAATACTGAGGTAGTAAAACATATGGAAGTACCTTGGGTGACAGTGTATGGGGGATAGACTTTTTTCTTCTCATAAAATACAATATTCAGCATCACTTCTCAAGGCATGACTGAAAGTACAAAAGGGAACGTTAGGAAAAAATCTTAAAGATAGTTCATGAGGGAAAAGAAATACTCAGCTGGAAGATTTTAGAGTTATTGCACAAATTAAAATTTAATGCCAAGAATTCATATTTTAAAGGTAGAATATCTTAGCAGGTATCCTAGTATTATTTATGCTGGGGATAGATATAGTTTGTTTTCTATTTTTAATTATATCCCTGAAGTGCTTGAAAAGATTTCCCCTCCTTGCCATTTTTGTAGTGGTAGCGCCTAAAATCTCAGAGATCTTGATCCTGTCATACCGCATGTCTCTGCCATAAAGCTTGCATTTATTTAAAACATAACAGAAGGAAGTTGAAGCAAATCTGAAGAACCATTAGTTTTCCTCCATCAACTATTTCCGCTATTCCCTAGGCTTTATAGTAAAGACATGCTTAAAGAAGTGGTTTGGAAGACATTAATTCATCAGGAAATGACTCAAAACTGTATTAGAGATTTCAACTTCCTTTGAAGCAAGTTATTTTCTAGCTTTGTTGTCAAATTTGTTGAATTTCAGCCTTGCATCCCATGATTGTTGCACTCTGAAGAAGTCTTGCAAAGACAATGCAGGAGGGGTGCAGGCTGATATCAGCAGGTTTCTCCCCATCTACTTCATAGTTTTGCTGCTATTTTTTTAATGACAATACAGATATGTAAACTCCCTGGACAAAAACGTGCCAGCTTTCCCCACTTGGCAAGTGCCTCTTGCAGAGTGCACTACTGGCCTCAGTTTTACAGAGCTTCCAGTACTAATTGATAATTCTGATCTTCTTTCAGCAATAGGGTAGCATATCTTCAACTCTGAATCAGCAAAAGTTGAAGCACAGAAGCTGGTGGTCACCCGAGGAGCTTAGACAGTTCTCAGATTTCTCGCAGCCTCCTGTTCCCCAGTCTATTTTTCACTGTGTCTCTAAGACCATCTCCATACTCCAATTCACTAGATGAACCATTAATGTGATTAGCTACAGCAATGCCTTTCTGCTGTTTCTGAGAAGGTATGAGTGTTGTGCCAAATGTGGAAAGCCGCTGTCCACTATAGTTTCAGACTACAGTAAGCAACTGAACTTTTTTGTTCCCTAGACTTTCATTCCTGAAATATGAAGATCATCTCATGGCATTACAGGTTCAGAAGCTAATAAAGAAATCTGGTTGCAAGGCTGGTAAACTTGTGGGGCTGTGCTGCCCATTAGAATGGGGCTAACAGTAACTCCCTTAACTTTTGTAGGAGTTGCCCTTGCAATGACTGCGTTACGGTCTCCTGTCCAAATACGCAGAATACAGAATTTATGTTTGTGCTTGAAGGCCTTTCAGCAGTTTCTGCTCTGACTGCTATTGTACTGAGATGTTGCTTTTCCTCTAATGTGCATTGGAGGAGACGTGTAAAACAGTAATGCTGTGAGACCCTGGAAAGATTTGACCTGACTAAGAGTGGCTGATCCTCTAGATACCAGGCAGAGGCCCTGACTTATTCCAGGGTATCTGCAGCTCATGAGACTACGTAAAAGAAAAAAAAATGAAAATGAGCTAGAGTTGGAACTGATGGGAGGCACCCTGAAACTGAAAGCAGCCAAAAGTTCCTGCTGTATCAAGTGCCTCGTGATGGTCACACAGGAGAAAATTCCAAGAACACAGCTGCCTGCCTGGTTGGAGAGCCCAAAGAGAGATGGCTAGTGCTGTAAACCTCAGGCTGGACCCCATATCTCTATAAATACTGGGAGCTGGCCAGCAGCCCCCAGGAAGGAAACAGCTTTATCTCTTCATGGTGAGCATGTTCTCAGGGAACCCGGGGGAAGTAGATACCCTATCTAAAGAGAAAAGCCTTATGCGGGACAGCAGCTACTTTGCTTACAGGATCTCAGTGGGAGCCACAGCCTTGTACAGAAGCCAGTTATTGCCAACCAGCTGACCAGAAACCATTAATTTAACTGATTTTGAAACAGATCTCTTTCTTACGCCAGTTAGGCACTGGCAGGATAAAGGAAAATCTATGATTCAGTCTGAGATTCATTAAATGAACAAATGTGGTATGTTAGGTTGTTGGTACATGCAAACACTGAACACCAGGTGTAAGTCAGACAAGATTTACAAGTTCCTATTTCATCGAACCCAGTGCTTGTCATTTTGGGGCAATGACAAAACATACTTGCATAAGATACTGAACTAATTTTGGATTGGTAGGGTTCCTGAACATGTGAAAAAATACTTTCACTTCTGTTAGAGCAAACGGAGCTGCAGGATAAGAGTAGTTGTGTGCTGCTTGCTTTATTCTTACTGATGCACTACTTAACCCTGTGACCTGGGGACAGATTTGAACTGCAATTCACAGGAATTTTTAAAGGAAAGAAAGAGTTTTGGGGAGCAGCAAGAATTGTTACAGCTGCTCCCATCCAATTTCAGTTTCCAGCTAAGTAAACCGATCAGTTCCAAACTAGTGACAAGTTGCAAGCTTTTCCTACCGGTGACAAATGGCTGATAAAGGTAAGAGCGCTTATATATTGCTAAAAGTGAGCTTTCTCTTGATTTTCCTCTTTGGAATTCCCCTGAGTCTTTAGCTTTTCTGCGGCGGCTGCCCTGGATTATTTCCTCCTTTCTGTTGTCAGTTTCTATAACCGCTGGGCAGTGGTAGCAGCTCTGCTGACCACCTGGGACAGAATCCAGAGGGGAAGAACAGGAACTGTCCAGTATCTCCGGGTCAGTTTTTCCTTAACTTTTCAACGCTGTGCTTTTGTCATGATAAATTCTTCTTATCCTACCTTTTCTGGTAGGTAGTACGGTGTATCAGTACCCAGACTGGTACTGCTTGAAAGTAAGATGAAGTCTACACTTGAGTTGGTAAAATTTTGGAGAATTTATAGTGTTTTTGCTTTGTGGTGAGTCATGTTACATGGTAGAAAGCTTGCTGTAGTTCATTTTTGGTTTTGTGAGGAGTATAACTTGTTTTTTGCACAAGTATTGATTCTGTGGAAAGTGAAACCATGAGGAGCATTTGAAGAAACTGGCTTATTTCCAGTTATTTTCTCAGCTCTGGCAAGAAATCCTAGAATTTTATTTCCTCTTTGAGGTTCTGTCTCAAAGCAAGTCTCTGAACGCAGGTGTAGTTTTCTGCTAAAAAGCTTATTGGCAAGGTGTCTGCGTGTCTGCAGTGCCAGTGTGTTTCATCCTATTTCTAGAATGGGAGAGCATGGCACAGTTGTGACACAAGAGGTGATACTGAATATAAGAATGTGGGTTGTGCTCTCAAATGCTTTCACAACACTGACACCTACAGGGTAATATGTTATTAAGCTGCCTGAACTCAACTGACTTTAAGTTACACTTCTTTAATCTGTTGTGCTAATCATCATGCAGCTATGTTCATTAAAAAGCAGAAGAAAGCTAATTCTGGTTGATATTTATACTTTGCTTCTCTAACTTATTTAAACACATCTAAAGGAGAGTATGGCACGATATAGAGCAGGTTTGTTTGCTATGTCATCTATTCTTCTTTTTTAGACTATAAAAGCCCATGGGAGGTAGCACGCAATTGCACAAGCAAGATAAGATTTGTAGCTAGAAGTAGAATAAAATCGGGTAGTATAACTGGAAATAGGATTTCAGATGTATAAACCTTTTCTGCATGTGAAAGAGAAACTGCAACTTTCAAAGCTAAATATAAATCGAGCACCATTTAGAGTTTAAGAATAATAAGGCCGTTTCTGAAAGGAAAAGCTGGTTGGTAGCTATTGAGCAGAAGGAGTGTTAGGGTTTGGGGGAGAGGAAAGAGAGGTAATTATATCATGGTGTGCACTTCCTTCCTCCTCGTTACCAGCCCATCCACATCCCTGACAACATCAGGATATAATAGCTTTACTCCGAAACAAGTGTGAGGGGCAAAAAAACCCAGGAAACACTGCCCTGTCTTCTGGTATATTTATTGTGGGCTGTGGACAATGACACATAACCTGGGGATGGGGGGATAAGAAGAGAGAAGATAAAGAGAAAGTTGTTAAAAAAAAAAAAAAGTCTTGAAAGTCATGGCTGGTGGCATGATAGCATTTAATTCAAAGTACCATTGGGGAAGAGGATATTAGTCCAAATGTTTCATTGGACTCCATATTTTAGTTTCATATGACCTGTTTTTTTTACAGCTTGCTTCACTGATTAATCTCAAGTGTAGCACTTGTGGGTCCTGAGTGTTTCAAGAATAGCATTTCTTCAGCAATCTCTTGTGTTTGTGATTTTTAACCTTCTGTCTTGATGGCAGTCCCATTCTCTTGTCTTTCTGTAATCTAAAGACACGGAGCTGTACAGAGCAATAATGTTATGTCATTCTCCAGTTCAGAAATGTGTGATTAGCACGGCACTGCTAGTTGTTTGCTGTGAATTATCCACGGCTTCCTAAACTGATGTGAGAATTAAGTTGCAGGGGGTTTCCTCTGTTCCTGAAATGACTTCACTTTTTCATTTTCTTAGCCTCCATACTTATGTGGGAGGTCATTTTATCACCTATCAGTTCAGATGTCAACAGAGTTTGGGGAAGGAAACCCCCTAAAACATCGTCTCAGAAACATCTACCTTATTTCTGGCGAAAACCTTGCATTATTGTCTTCGTATAAATCTTCTCCTTTATCTTACCTACCACTTGATTTTAGTTACTAGCAAATTGCATTACTCAGTGTCTTTGACATGTTGATCTTTTAAAATGTAAGACATGAGTAAATTATTGGGGCCAAACAATAATCATAACTATCCCTCTTATCTTTAAAAATATAAAATGCTCAACTCCTAAAACTTGTATGTGATTTAAGTGAACATCTACTGTTTCTTTAACTGGATTCTCTGTCTTGATATGATGTTCAGTATTTCCTTAACTACTTTTCCAGTGTTTTTAATTCATACTGTTTTGCTTGAACTCTAAAAGAGCACTGAGCAAAACACTGAGAGCCTTGCTGGTGAATCATGTTGTTGTGCTGTATATGCAGAATACAGGACTAAAACAAGTGCTTCCTGAGCCTAAGTCTTGCTGTAGCAGGCGTGCACTGAGCTCTCATGGGGTAATACAGAGGGAACACAGGTCTAATGAATGTAGCAATGAAGCTGGAGTAAAGAGTGATGAGGAAAGGAGGTGTTACTTAAAGATTTAATGAAAAGATCTGCCTTAGCTAGTGTCCAAAAAACAAAGAATTGAACTTTCTGAAGGATATGGAAATATATTTGGAAGGCCATCCTGCTGTCTCCCCCACCCCTACAACGCGTTAATTTTAGTGTGCATGCAGGCCTACTGCAGCTGAGGTAACTGGAGTCCCAGAGGAGTCCTTGATGTTCCCCCTGAGATCAGGCTCTAGAATTCACAGCCCTAATATAGAAATTATTGTATAACTTTTTAGTCCTCTGAGGTGAAAACGTGCCTAACCCCCATCTGAGAGGACTGTTGGGGACCCCAAAAGGACTGTGTCATCAGTAAACTAAGTTAAAATCATGTATGAAACACCAAGGAGCAGGGTGCTCCTTGAGCAGTACAGAGCATACCATCCGTGGTCTCAGACGGTGGGCCGCTGCGTTGGGCAGGGTGCTGTGAGAAGAAAGGGGGAACCCTGGGAAAGCAATTGCTGTTGTAAACAGGTATGGAAACATTGGGCTTTATTGTGTACTTCAGTTAAAACACAGCAAAACACAGTACCCCGAAATGTCATTCTGTTTGCCTCTGGTGCTTTCTGGACGTAGAACCTTTTTCCTTTCCAAAACTCTCTTCTTTTTCCCTGCACCCCTGGACAGCGTGCTTTCCGCAGTGGCACTGTCATTTAATGCAGCAAAGCACAGCTGCTGTTAAGGATTTCTTGGTTCTGCTAAAGAAAGAAATCACAGCATCTGAAACCCAGTGCAGTTAGTAGCAAGGCAGCTATCTGCAGAGCTGTGTCAAGGCCAACGTAATGAAGGAGAAAGAGGGTGAGTTGAGGGCCATTCAGACTGGTGAAGCAAAAAAGACTGATGATCAGGTTTTTTATTCTTGAAGGAGTGGCAATCTTCGTTCTTCGTAAGGTAGAAGGCAGCATTTCTCTCGTACTTGTTTCCTGGATTGTAATCCTGGACAAAACATTGTTTTGCACTGAGCAAAACTGCTAGTGAATTTGTTTTACTTTCTATTTTTCACTATTCTAGTTGGGCATGCAGCAGCCAGACTTCCTCTTGGCTGCTTCCTGTCTTTTCTGCACTGTGCTAACTCAGAACACTTTGAATCGTTTGTTTATACATTCAAAGAAAAGTTTAAAATAACAAAAACTCTTATGACTCTGACTTAACTATAACTTAATATTTCCATGAAGACTAAATAGGCCAGTTTTAGTTTCTTTCATAGGACCTGTCCATTTCTTGGTCTGTTGTCCTCAAGCGGTTTACTGATCCCTGAGCTTGCAAGGAGTGATGCATTTATCTACCTTACATTGCCTTTAGGACTTCTGCCCACTTCCTTCACTGTCCCAATCCAAGGAACGTACTGAATCAGAGGTAATGCTTCAACAGCATTATTGACAAAGTCTGGAAACTTGATATTCTGAAAGGCCCAACTGTGTTTAGATTTTTATGTTAATTCAGCAAGGGATGTGACAGACAAAACATTGCAACAAAGTGAAAGTTTAATCCGGTATGTTTATAATCTCATTCTTGGTTCTCATGAAAGTCAACAGCTAGTCAACTTGTACTTTCCATTTATAGCAGAGCAGGCAAAAATCTCAAATTTTTGTGCTGCTGATAATGTAATGAGGCCACACAACATGAAAAAGGAGAACTACACTACCTGTACGCGTAGGGCCTCGCTGTGTACACCAGCGCTTCGGTTCTGGCTCTGGTGTCTTTTGCTGCAGAACACAGAGAGAGGGTCTGCTTCCACGCTGCTAAAGGGACAATTGTGTAGAGGGCTGTGAGAGGAATGAGGATTAGTTCATAACAAAGTAGCATGTGGTGGTGACAGTAGGTTTGCCTTCCTCCTTTGATCAGAGTTGCAATGATAGCTGTTTTTCTTCAGGTTACAGGCAAACTTGATGGCACAGCAGGTTGCTCCACATTTGTGCACCTTGGGAAAATAGACACGCGCAACCAGGGACAACAGAGGCATTCTACTAACGGCAGAATATTTGAGAGTCATATTATAGCTATCCTTCATTGCAAAACACAGTTTTGCCAAGCTGAAACTTTTCCTGGTTGTGATATGTGGCCAGCTATTTCAACAGGATGTGGACTGGAAAAATTACCACTTTTTCATTTCATGCCGGCATCTGAACATTATGGTTGGATAAATGACTTTGATCGGCCCAGTGATACATCCATATCAGTGGTCTGTGAACTCTGAGAAGCCGATATTTGTTTTATTCCATGACGTGGAGTATTGGGGCAGAATGTGTGAGCTTATTCTGGTGCCTGCTGGAGTAACTGGAAGGAAAGAGAAGGGATTTAAAATACTGTGGAGGAAGAGATAAACAGCTGCAGCAGTCTAACCAGTTCTCAGTCCATATAAACATGGCTCACTGGACCAAGGAGACTCGTCTGCAGTCTGTGTGGCACTCTGCTGAAAAGGCATTCACTCTGCACCTGTACTAGTTTTTAAGGGCTGTGTAGTGTGAATGGCTTTTTGTCTAGTGCAAACAGGTATTGTTAACTCTGGAAAGAAAAGGGATTAAAAAATAACAGTGGGTAGATTCCACTATGTTAGTGAGTGGCCTGTCGCCACAAGTCCCAAGGTGACCTTGCCATTCTGTACACATTCAGCCTTACGATTTGGGGAAGAATTGTACAGAATAAGTGTTCTACCTTTCACTGCTCTTTCTTGTGCTGAGGGAATGTCTCCTAATGCTATCTCCAGGGCTCAGGAATTTGGGATGTGCCATCCCAACCTGAAGGTGCTTCTCCAGAGAAGAAATTGTCATGGCAGAACCGTATGGGATTCCTCTTCCATCCATTTCACTGCTGTCTTCTCATTCCCAATGCCTTTTTGGATTTGTGCTTGCAGGATACCTTTTGTATCCTGATGAATTTACAGGAGTAAATTTACAGATACTTTTGGCTCAGATGGTCAGTGTAGTATCCCCTTCCTCTGGCTGGAGTGAAAAATAGATTCTTGCTGTTGGTGAACTTAGACAATTCTCACCGCAAGCTGCACCTGGCTTCATACGTTTAAGTAACTCAGGGTTATAACTCAACTCAGGACTTATTAAGCAATACCAGTTCCATAGTCTTAAGACCTCCATGCCTTGTAGTCAACAGAAAGCCACAGTGCCTAACTTGTGGACATTTTGGCTGACAAAAGCTTGTGATTTAGCCATAACTCATAAACAACATGTTCTGTTGTCCTGTTCATTGTTTTGTGATGTGATTTCAGACAGCAAGAGAGAAATCATGGATTCAGCATTTGTGTCTGAAAATGGCTATCTTGATTTGCTGCACAGTGATATTGATCCATTGCATCTGTATACTCTCTTTGACCCTACGTCATCTGGAAATGAAGAAAGTGACTTCTCAGCAGGTTAGTTATACTCTAAAAGCTGCTTGATCTGTTTAGCCATCATTCTGGAAGTCATTACCATCTCCTCTTGATGAAGTAGCCATCTAGTGGCTATTTATTGTGGTGGCTAAACTAAACTCAATGGATACTTGCTGTTATGATGCAATAACTTTGTCTGTGTCTATCTAGATATAGAAGAGTGACTAGTTCCAGGTGCCATCATGTGTTTAAAACTGAGTACATATTTACAGCTTTCTGCTCCGCAGGTGTAATGAAACATACTGCACGTATTACCTATTAAGATGTGAGGTGATGTGTAGTGTCTTTGGTTCACATGTCATTCCTGTAAGTAGCTTACTTGCAGATGTTCCTATCCTAGGCTGCTCAAGCATAACTTTCAACACTTCTGTAGTTTCAAGCCAAAAGCTTTGCAAAACAGGGACTACTAGATGAGCTTATGATGAAGCTGAACAGCTGCAAGCAAACTAGCATTTTGTTTCCTTCTGAGATCCTAAGGCACCAACACAACGGACTTCCATTAGCAAGTGCTATTTTACAGCTTTTGGGGACACAAATCAATGATTTCATAGTTCTACACCAGAAGAAAAAGCAGAAGGGTGGAGTGAAAAGGTGGTACTTCTGTACGTATCAGTTCCTACAACTAAGCAAGGGAGGAGGTTGGCCCTAGCCCTCAAACTTTCTATTCCTGAATCTATGTGCAAGCGTGGAGGTTAACTTGCAGGAACAGATATCCCGTAGTAGGTAATTGTTAGTTACGTGAAATTTCTGCCCTTCCCTGGCTTTTCTGGGGAGAGGGAAGGCCAGCATGAAAGTACGCAGGCGTATCTGTGCTGCTGACTGCGTTGTGGAACAATATCTGAGCTTATTTTAAACAAATTAGCTGGACTGTAGGTTGAAGGTGGCAATGACAGGAGAAGAACAGAAGTTGATGTATGACAGATAAGAAGTCCTATAGCTCTGTGCCAGATAGGCGTAAAACGTTACCAAATCAGAATGATACCATTTTACGTTCTCATTGGTTTCATGAGTGACTGATGTCAACAACTACATGAGCAAATCAGTGGAAACCTGAGCTCCAGAATCTGGAATCATCTTTGTGATTCATTACTTCCCCATTTAAGCTTTGCTCTTCTGATTTCTGTTAATAGTGTCTGCAGAAATGTGCCTTCTGCACTGCCATGGCCTTACTTGCTTGGTGACTGAAGGTAGGATGAATTAGGGATCAAGGACTAGTTCTTACTAGATCAGAGATATTTCACTTACGTGAATACTTTTGAGACTTAGCAGTGTGTGAGAAGACATAGGTAAATGAACCAGTCAGGGCATGGCCCGTCACTGGAACTTTGACATCTGTGCTGATAAACTGTTAACATGGTCCCTGGCATACTTTTGGCCTTGGTTGTTGACTAGCAATTTCCCAGGCAATTCCTAGGCACAGTTCAGAGATTAGCACAGACCCAGCACCATACCCAGCAAGGAGTTTGGATGCTAGCACCATATTCTGGAGGGCAGAAAGGTTTAGTAGTATGGATGGGTCCAAACCGTGCCAGTAGGCATCAGGGTCAGAGAACAGGTTCTGGAACTGTTTAGTTTACTAGGAGTCATGAAGCCTCAGAGCCTAGCAAAAGGTAAGTGTTGATTTCTGGATAACTATGAATTACCATGAATTCGGTTCAGTTCCTAACTAGCCAACATGCAATGCAGAGCCAAAGCCTTACGCTAAAGTAATAGTTCTGCCTTTTCAGGATGTCCTGCTTTCTGTTTTTCGTTTCCTTGGCTATGGTATTCATTGAGCCAATTTTCACTCCTTCTTAATTCTAGATCCTGAAATGGATACCAGCAACTATGATCAGTTCAATAACATGGATTTCTTTTGTACAATGGAAAATGATGAAAATGGGGATGAATTGTATCTGTGTTCCAACACCAGAGAAGCTTATGCTAGAATAGGTATGAAAGCTATTTTTTGGATTTTTTAGGTTTTTTTTTAAAAGGTATTGGCATCTTAACAAGATCATTATTTTCTGCTTACTTCTTACAAATTCTATTTTCACTCTAAAGCGATAGCATATGCTCAAAAGCAGTGTGGCGCTCATGGATATTAGATCTGGCCATGCTACCCAAACCTGTGCATCTCATTGTGGGAAAACGGATGACCAACAGTTTGTGGTCTTTCTATTAACAGCCCTTTCTACTTACCACTTCCTATCTTAACTTCTCCTTTCTAGTGTTCTGATTTCCTGAACAACAATTACAGGTTTTGCAAGAAAAAATTATTATTTTACTCCTCAATTTTACTGAGACTGCAGAATTCTGTTAATGAGAGTAAACTTACAATAGTTTCTACTGTGCAATTTACTCTGCAGTTACTGGGTTCTTTTTTTTGTTCTTGATAGCTGAATTAGCAGAATATGTGCTCAAAGATCAGCAGGAGAAGCAGATGGAAGACACTTTTGGTAAGATTTATGTGGCAAAGATTAGTTTTCTCCATGACAGTGATCTGGCTAACACATGCACTGTACTTCATCCCCACAATTTGAATGCTAGTTGAGGTTTCTATACATCTGGTATCCTCTTTTTCCACTGGGGAACTGTGTCCTGGCAAATGCTGAGGATTTCTGTATTTTTGCAGACTTTTCTCACTCAGAGGTGGCAGTTGTGTCTCTGACCAAGTTGCTGATCACCTCACCATGGCCACAGTGTCTGCGCAGCTCAACTGTCTAGTGCACTCTATGTCCTCAAGTAGCATCAGACTTTTTCCAAGTATGTGACACAGGTGATGTGCATGTGTTCATTAAGGTCGACCCATTCAGAGGACTCAGCATGCACCTAAACTAGTTCATGCACAGTTATTTCTCTCCAGGATGCACAGAGCTGCCGGAGGAAGCATGTCAGATTTTACTTCACTCCCTGACCAGTGCAGCAATGGTACACATAGTGAATGATTTCTTCATTGCAGTCCATTGATTTGCTTTATACAAAATCATTGTTTTTATATTGATATGTAAGCAGCTGTTTATTATTTCAGAATATATATGAATGTGTGGCTGCTGTGAAATTCATAGATTGGGAAAGATTCATGGAATTTCTGTGTATCCTATTTCATGCCTAGGAAAAATAGCTTGGAATGACTGACCAAGATTCATTCCTTAACTAAGACAATTAATTCTGGATAAAGGTTCCGTGTCTTTTTTTGATGCTTTTCAATGCTCCCCGGTGTATTCAGAGTTTTGTTTTTTTGCACCTAATGGCAAAATTCCCGTTGGGTTTAGAGGAAACATTGTACAGTAGTAGCACTTAGGCATTTGCCAGTAGAAGAATGATATGGATAACTTAAGCAGTTCTTACAACACAAAATACTCCGATGATAAGATCTGTTTAGAATCTTTTACTCTGCACCTTAAAGGAACTAATCCTTTTCATATATAAAATAATTGAGTAACTCTACTAGTACTGAGATCATACAAGCTCTCTGATTCTCCGAAGATGCAGTCCAAAAGCTGGGATGTTTTACCCTCTTTGCTCATGGTTAGAGTATTGAGAAGTACTTACATTTTAGGTGACAGAGTCTGCTGTCAGGGTTCTGTGGGCTGAGTCATATAGATTTTGATACCTGTTTTAGAGTATGTTTTCAGTTTTCCATCTTTCATTTAAAGTATATTTCGCCATTGCTGCCTGTGAGTGTGTGTCTCTTGCTTTTGCCTCTGCCTGTAACTTTTCTAGGAGAATAATGGTTGATATTTGGCAATATTTAATGCTTTTTAGCAGGGAACCTTATTTTGGATGAAATGGCTGCTGAAAACACTGAGAAATTTACTGATGTGAAGATGCAGAAATGTCACAAACGAAGTGAGTAAAAAACCATGAGTAACTTGAAAGACTGTGGTGTTTGGATTCTAAATGTGCACTAAGTTCTTTTGTTTTTAAAGCAGTCCTAGTGTATCCTTCATGTAGTTCTTCACTGATATAAGCAGCTGTGCTTCCTCTGTCTCTAAAATAGTCCTGCACATTTAAATCGGCAGTGACTTTGCTCATCTTCTGTGGGCTGGAAGGGACTACGTTTCCTCCCCCATGCATATCTTACAATTTTCAAAATTTGTTGTTGTGTTATATGATGCTAAGCATATTATATTTCTTCACTACTTTTTTTGTCATTCATATCACAGTGTTAACTTTGTTTTATAACTTAGCAAGTGTTAGCTAGATGATTCTCTTTAACAGCCACAATAGCAACAGCAAAAAACCTTTGATTACTGTCACAAAAATCTGCAAACTTGTCAGAAGTTCACAGTCACAGTAAAAAAAATGTGAGGTTATTCATATTCATTTTTAATACATATGAATTCTACAGTTCTGAAATAGCTGAACTGAAACAGCTAGCATCCCCTTATGCTTTAAAAATGGAAACTTTCTACAGTGGAAAGTTAAAATTACCAAACTGAGCTCAATTTGTATCACTTACTATCATCCTTCTTTCTTTCAGCTTTCTTAGGCTCTGCAGAGAGTTGCTCTGATGTTTCAGAACCCAAATACAAGAAAATTGGTGAGTTATTGGGTGAATAGGAAAAGATCATTGAGTATATATTGTCTTGTGTTCCAACCATTCTTCCTCTGTTAGGTGTTGTAGCCTTGCCTTCTAGGGAAAGTCTGCTCTCACAGATTTGATGAAATAACATAATGGTGAATTTTCATGTTGAAATGCTTTGAGCAGAGTAGAAATCACTGCAGAATCACATTCTTATTATTATGCACCTCAGTCTAATTGAGGATATAACAAATCTATGGCCTCTTCTCAGTAGCTATTGAACTGTGCATATTTGGACTGAAGACTTGGTAGCCTGGAAACAGCTGAGATCCTTGTCCTTCAAAAGCACAAGTTCCTGCCGAGTGAGAGGAAAAATAATTTAGCATCAGCAGAGGCACAGCTGAACTTTTAAAAATCCATCTGAGAGCAGAAAGCAGTCTAGTGGAGAACTAGGACAGTGCCAAATTTTCCAATTTGTATAATATACGTCCTTTGTTTATGGTGGATTAATTGACTCCTAACAAAAGAGGATCAAAACTAGCAAGTGCCAAACTATGGCCTAAGTGCGATACCTTCCAAAAATCCAATAAAATAGCATAGTGAAAATAATAACTGTGGAGAGGTCTCCTTGACCCAGCCCATGCTATGCATCCTTTAAATCAAAATAAGTATTGGAAGAAAGGGAAATTTGTTGGTGCTGAACGCTGTCGGACCACCTATAGGACGGCATCTGTGACAGGCGGGTAGGCTGTAACTTGTTTCCGGGGTAAAGCGATGCTAAAGTTCTTATCCAGCTGCAGACTAACAGCAGCCTGAGGGATAGCTAGACCAGAAAAACCGTCTTTTGAAAGAATCACCTTTTGCTGAATATATGTTTTTTGAAGTAGCACGTGCATCACTGTATGCTAGTAGGCTTCCTAGGCTTCCTAAGGGGAACTCTGATTGCACTGTATCCACTGGGCATTGTGTGCGTCAGGATGGGCAGCAAAATGCAGCTTGTAACCTAGAGAGCCATTTAGAGAGTGGTGGATCGTGGGACTGCACCTCTGCAAAATTCAGGCCTACACCTCGCAATTGCAAAGGGCTGGCATAGAATTGGACAAAAGCCCTAGACAGTGCACAGGCACTGGGACCATGACCCGAGCTGGTTTTCCAATGTCCATGTGGAATTCTGGGAGGGGATTGAGCAGAATCAAACTGCGAAAAAATAGTTTTTGAATTTGGATTGCTACTGAACCGGTGCCTGCTGATTGTAGTTACTCAGATACAGTTAAAGTTCCTGGCAGTTAGTACCTGTTAAAGGTGGATTATGTTCTAGCTGCTTACGTTCTTATATAGATTTGCCACTTTTTAAAGCCTGTTTTTATACCACGGTAGCAATAAGAGTTTCCAATATGAAAATGGCACATCGGTTCCTGATGAACAGTGTAAAAATGCCCCATCCTAACGAGCTTGCATTCCAGTCTACAGTGTACAGTGTGGTGGCACAAAAACCATGAAGGTTTGCAGCACTTGGTAAACTATTAGACCACAGAAAATGATTAAATAGAGACTTAATTGTTACTGCATGGATAGGAAGGGGAAAAAAGAGCAGAACCAACTCTGAGAATAAGGGTTTGACAAATAGGACTAAACTAGCAGACTAGTTCAAAACAGACAAGTGTATCTTGATTTTTGACAGACTATTTTGATAAGCAGGTGAATACATGCAAATGGGGAGTCTCTCTCCCCATTGATCCTCCTCTTGGAAGAACCCAGCACTGCAGGCAAGTTGCGTGTTCAAAAACTCAAAACAGGTAACAGAGATGTCTCTCAGGTGTTTGTGACTGTTTTTTGAGAAACGCTCCTAACACAGCCTAATTATTCTTACAAGGACAGTAGTATCTAAGTAGGGAGTCAAGATGAGGATCTTGAGGAAGCTTACTGTACCTGGGCCTGTCTAATCTTTTGCAGTATTAAGGTAACAGACCATGTCTGAGAAGCTTAGTACAGCCAATTAAAGACCTTATTATATGTTATATCCATGTGTAAGACCATTTACATCAAAACACATCTGCAGCTTCCTAGCAAGAAGATAGGCCAGGAAAAATGAACAAAATGGAAAAAAAAAAGTGAACTACTGAGAAGAAATTCTACTACAGTAGAATTTTGTAAGTACATTTTAGATATTGATACCTGAGTATGTTTCAGAAACTGATTATCGCTTTTCTTTTTTTTGGAAGATCAAAACAGAACTGATCAGAGTCAGGTGGTTTGTGCTATCTATTGAGACCTCTTCTGTGGCCTGCTTGGCTTCTAGTAATGATAAAATAACTTCCTCATTTTGTTTTGCTTTTTTCAAATGGACATCCCTGCAGTGGCTACAAGGAATGGTAGCTTCTTAGTCACACCTCTCAGCAGCCATCCAGATAGCTCCAGCTCACTAACTCACTGGCAAATGTCTTTTTCTGTTCTCACCGTAAATACATTAGGGAGAAGTTTTATAATTCCTGGTATGTACAGTACATCTATACTTGTGTACCCTTACACAGGTTGATTTATACAAGGGGAAACCCTCCTATGAGCCCAGTCAGTCATTGACCGTGAGCAGTGATGGAGAGAGAACAAGTAGAACATCGCTTTCAGTCCAGCACTTAAAATTGTGGGATACCCTAAGAGAATGAAAAATATGCAAGGGAAATTAAAAGTGCGTTACCCCTAATGAAATAAAATGAGTCTTTCATTTCATTTAATTGGTGACACAGAGGTTAATAAATAAGAGAGCAGAGTTAATTAATATCTGCTAATGTAAATAATTAGTTCTAGGCTTAAGAATAAGATATTGCAAAATTTTCATTAATAAACTTTATTTGTTCTAATTCTAATTGTTTTTTCATCCAGTGTTTTGCAAACAGCTGCTAGATAACTAAATTTGCAATGATGTGTACTAGTACTGTATTTGCAGTAGTAGAACAAAACCAGTGGTGGAATTTTGTTCACAAAAAGGGAGTCCTAATCCGAGTGAGTAATGGGTTATGTAGCCACCTTATCTTGATCATGTTGTGTAGCAGAGGGTGTGCGTAGTACATTGGCAAATGATAATGACAAAGACAATCCAACACCTTTGCCTGCTAAATCCATGCTGGAAATGAACCAAAAAGCAGTGAGTAATTTGGAAGTCTTGAAGTACCTGATGCTGGCCGACACAGTACAAAGTAGCAGAAGAAATTCTGTCATCGCCGCAGAAGCTCAGGGCTATGGCTGATTGAGTTGCAAGCACTGCATCATCAAAAAATTTCCTGGAGTGAGTCTGTTCAGAGGTGCTTGCTAGCTGCTTGTACAAGCCTCGTGATGTGCAGTTTGTGTGAGAAAGATGTACAATGAATGGCAAAATTCACTCAAACATGCAGTTCTTAAACGTTTTCTCTCTTCTGGATCTGTGCTCTGAACATCAGACTTTGTCCTATGTGCTCTGCCTTATGTTAACAGACTTTCTTTAGTCTATCGACAATCAGTGATCACGAAAAGCTGGGTAGTCACTTGTATTTTGTATTCATTGCGCCTTTTAAGAGGTTCTGTTTAATGGATTTTGTGGCCGTTACATGACTGCATGAATTGTGGTTCGCAGACTCTCCAGATTTGCCCAGAAGCTGCAGGAGACGGTAAGTAGTCCACTTTTAGAAGTCAGGAGGCTTTAAAAACAGGAGAGTAATTTTTCTACGCTCCTTTCCAGGGTCTTCAACACATTTGATTCCAGAGTATCTGCCTGTCAGTGTGAAAGGGAGCCAAGAGAATACAAATTTTGCAGCTCCTCCTCAGCAGATAATTAATTTTCTTATAGAAAATGGCACATCAAATGTTATAATATATCCAGGTAAGAACCATAATCTTTTATTCACATAAATAGGCAGAAAGTACTGGAAAATTAATGCTGTCAACAAACTACTAGGTTCCCTCATCACAGTCACTGCTAGCTGCGGTACCCTGAAAACTATGATTTGTTTATTTCCAGTGCTGACTTCTTCCACTGAATCATTGATCCCCGCAAGTTTTCCAGTTAATTTATGTGGTAAGTGTAAAATGACTTCTTGTACATAGAGTTCTTTGGATGGAGGAGGGAACATATTGCTTGTTCTCAAAGCCAGTTGTATCCTCCAGGCTTTACTCATGTTGACGTTCTTCAGGAAAAGAAAAATTAATGGCATTTCCTTCTCTGTATTGATCACTGGCTACTTAGTCTAGTCCAAAATATAAGGTAGATAAGATTGTAGAGCTACAGGTTCCAGTAGACGTTAGCAACCAATCCGCTGTGTTTGCTACAGAGTCCAGTTTCTCAAGTCTTACCCGGTTAAAACAGTTTAAAAAAACCCAGTGCGTTCGAGCACCGTCTGAATGGGAAGCCGTGCTGGTACTGGCTTGGCCTGAGCATCTTCAGCACTCTGTGCTGGGAGCTAGATTGCAGTCAGCTCGCATGGAAGCCCTGAAACCAAAACAACCTCCTTCCTATGTAATTTCAACAATATAGTAACTGTAAACAATACAAAAGCCTAATATACAGAGAGGCTTATAAACACATTAGAGTCTTGGTCAAGCTATAACAGTCCCGCCTGTGGTAGCAGACTTTCCTCAGGCACTTTTCTTCCAACCCCCAGAGAGCCGTTAGAGCAGGGAGTTTGACTGCAGTGGACGTTTAGTTCTGGATCACTGTGTACCCTGGTGATTACAGCAGTTTAGTGCAAGTATATTATTGCCCCCTGGTGGCTAACACCACCCAAAATAGTACATTTTTAAAGTGAGGGTTAATAGGCAAATACCCCTAGGTTTGGGGAAATATTTTTAAATGGTATATACTGCTTCTGTGAGTACACAATAATTCCAGCTGATCTACAGCACCGCTACATATATGAGTGTGTCACAAACCTCAGATTGGGCTCATTTCCAAATCCAGTAGAAAATAAGCACACAAATTAGCAAGCAAGACAGTTTTCTATTTCTATTATTTTTTTTAATCATTAACACCTGATTGGTTTGACTTACTGCCCACTTTGCATTTAAATGCCTCATTACAGCTTTTCTTCGTTTTCCATTCTCTTGGTTTTATTTAGTAAAATAAAATAATAAAACAAAAACAGGCACTCAGGTTCTCATACAAATCTCCTCTTTATTTAATATCTTACTCAAGTCTTTCTAATAACAGCTTAATTATCTTTTATACTGAATTTGTTTGCTGTCTTATTCTCACTATTGCTCTTAAAATGCAAGTGCCTTTATGTGAATTGCCTTTTCCAAGGTGGTTCTCCTTGAACAAAATGTATGTGCATGTTCCGTGTGACAGCTCAAATGCAAAACCAGGAAACAGGATTTACTCATGGAAGCTACTCTGATTTTATGAATGCTCTATAGAACTGTGGTGAGCTATGCGTGTATAACTGTTTAGCAGTACCATTTTGAAAGATTCGTTCCTTCCACTCCTTAGGACCTTTGTGATTTAGGTTAGCAGAACCTATACATAAAAGGTTCTTGCTGTTATTAAATGTCTGTGTTGTTAACCATTTTCTTAGTTGTGCATGATCATACTGGGTCACCCTAAAGGTCCACTTAACCTAGTGTTCTGTCTCAGACAACGGGCAGGAAGAATGCCCGGAGTTTAGTAAGAGGAGGGCAAGCATAGTACCCCTTAATCCTTTCAGCATTCAGCTAATATCTGCCGCTTGGCTTTCTGAACTAGAAGCAGTTTCTGTGTCTTTAGAACCCTCCAGTGGATTTTTCTTCTACAAAGTGGAGCACTAACTCAAACATATTCTTTTAGTGAAAAAGAACTTAGTTATCAGAAGTCAGAGTGATTTCCTGCAGGGAAGCACCCGCAGAAGTCTAGCAGTTCCGTCTGCTGTTGGCATACAGGATAGGAAGTGATCTCCAGATCTCTGAAACTTTATGATTTGTAATTTTCTTACCATATTCTACATCACTATGAAACAAGTATTATGATAATAAATACAATTGTGCAGATCTGGGAGATGAACCTGGTTTTGCACATCTCTGCTGGGTGTGGTAAGCACCAGGCTATTGGTGATGTTGGGTTTATAACATCTCTGTCAATTTAAATTCTGTCCTGGACTTGCAAAGCCTTTCCTACTGAAAGTTTTGTCAAAACTGATACTTTCTCACTAATAGTCTGTTTGTAGAAAATACACTTCCTCTGGAAAAATTCTCAGTTCCTATGTGGCAGACACTGCTCATCTGACCGAGTGCAAAGGTCTGCAGTAGTTTGAAAACAAGCAAAAAGAAAGAAAGTTGAACAATGACAGTACTTGGTAATGAAGAGTAACAGATAAATTATATTAGCAGTATGGTCAAGGTTTTACATGACGCTTATTTGTGACTCTTATACTTAACACCTGGTTACAAGGTGCAGAATAACAAAAGGAACTATTACTTTTGGTGACATAAAAGTCTGATGTGTGAACATGAATTTATGTGACACACTGACATTTGAAAAGAACAGTGGATTACACGTTTTTATGATATGTTTTCCTGCTTCACACAGCTGTTGGAACAGCTGTCATCTTGTAGTCATACTGACTGCAACAGTTCATGTCAACTGAAGTGTACTTTTATTTGTGAGCTTCTTTCCATCCTTTCCTTGTGAAATAGGCAAATATTTCTTTCTCTAGACAGCACATGATTTATGTTGCAATGAACTTGAACATTTAGATTAGTCACATTGTTAAAATCAGTAAAGCTGAATCAATGACCATCTTCCTGAAGTATATTATTGTGTTTCTCCAGGCTTAGATGTGTTCAAAGAAGTGCAAGTTCCTGTCGTTCCCTCTGAAGAACCTTTCAAGAGACCAAGTGAGTTTAGATCTCTCGAACTTAAAACTTTGACTATTTATGGCTGATTTTGCTGTGTTTATTCTCTGTATGGAAAAGCTACATGTTGTCCTTCATGACAATTTGTGAAGCTGTTCCAAGTGCCATGAGCACAATTCCTGTCGTTAAGATGTCAGACTTGTCCACCTTTAGACATCGGCTGTATTATCTACCTGAGGAGTGTAACGTGCTTAGCTGTTTATATCAAATACATAAATACCTCCAAAGTGATTCAGCTCCTAGGTGTAAAGGTGCCTGTCGTGCTTGCACTCTTAATTTCAGTACCTCAAGTTGGATGGGATGAATCCAGGCCTACATGCTTTCTGGGAACTAATGTATTTTGACTGTATTACAGTTATGTACTTAAAACACTCGGAAGCAATGCTGAAAACTGTGAACTGATTTCTTCAAACTGTGTGTGCTTTTTGTTTCTCTAGGACCAGTGGAAGCTTTCTGTACATCACTCATGGATTATTTCCGAGACACGTGCAAATTTGTGGCCATGGAGCGTGAAGTAACTCTTGACCATCTGTTTATTGATGGGACTCTTGTTCAAGGCCAAATTGAAACCAAGAGTGGGAAGAATAGTGTAAAAGTAATGGAAAAGGAGCTGGTAACTTGTAATCTGCAAGGGAAGGAAAAGGCAGCCCTTGAAAGAAGTCAAATATTTCAAATCCCAGGAGGTAAAAAATTAGAGACTAAAGTGATTGTGGTGCTGGGAAAAGCAGGAATGGGAAAAAGCATTCTTGTTCAGAAGATCTGCCAGGACTGGTCCAATGGAGAGTTTTCTCTTTTTGAATTTGTCTTTTGGTTTGAGTGGAAACAAATAAGCATGCCTGAGAAGCGATACAGCTTGAAGGATCTGCTTCTTGAGTTTTTTGTAAAACCTCAAGAGGGAAGCAATGAGGTCTTTGAATACATACTACAAAATCCTGCTAAAGTCCTTCTGGTTTTTGATGGTTTTGAAGGGCTACATGATAATGAGAATTTTCCTCGTTGCTCAGACAGTGAGCCTGACAAAGAGGTGTGCAGTATAAAGGAGCTACTTTCAGGCCTCATCCAAAAAAAGATACTGAATGGTTGTACTTTACTGCTTACAACAAGACCTAAAGACAAAGTGAGCCAGTATGTGTCCAAAGTGGATAAGACTATTGAAATAGTAGGATTCTCCCCTCAGCAGAGGGAATTATACATAACCAAATATTTTGAAGGATTACCCTACTGTGATAATGCACTGAAATTAATCAAAGATTGTCAGTACCTGTTCAGTCATTGTTACAGCCCTGTTATGTGTAGATTTGTTTGTTTTCTCTGTGAGACAGTACTTGAAATGGGTGACAAAGGCCTTCCTTCAACTCTCACTACCCTCTTCCTGAAATTTGTTCAGCAAAAGCTAACACCTTTGCAAGGAGACCTTACACCCATGCAAAATCAAGAGAGTCTTGCTAGGCTAGCCCGTATAGCCTGGTATCTTGGAGAAAAGCACCAAAGTGCCATGAAAAGTGATCTTTTTCCTTCTAAGGAAGTTAAAGAATTTGCTCTGAAATATGGATTCGTCCTGCCGTTTGCATTCCCCAAACATTCAGATACTGGAGAAGAAGAATTTGGGAACACATTCTCCAATTTTGCCATTCAGAATTTCTTGGGTGCGCTTCATCTTATGTTAGCAGAAGAGATCAAGGATAAAAGTCTAACAAAGTACCTGTCTTTTCCATCCAAGAAGAAAAAACCTTATAACTGGTTAGACTTAGTGCCTCGATTTTTGGCTGGATTACTGTTCCTCCAGGATGACCCCGACTTCTGCTCCTTTTCAAACAAGGATGTAAAGCAATCAACCAAAAAGCAGAAAACACTCTTGAAGTATATTAGAAGGCTGCAGATAAATGACCTCTGTCCAGAGAGGTTACTGGAGCTTTTCCATTGTATTTATGAAACACAAAACAATTATCTTTTGCAGCATGTGGCCTTAAGACTCAAGCCAGATCTGTCTTTTCTGGGTGTTGTTCTTACACCACCTGATGTCCATGTGCTGCACTCTATTTTAAAAAGGTCAAGAAAAGAGTTTTCCTTGGATTTGCAAAACAGCAGCATTGACATGCAAGGGCTAAAAGACTTGATTGGCCTAAAGAATGTGGCATCGTTCAGGTTAGTCATTCTTTGTAGATGGTAGCATCAGACATAGGACTGTATGTAGAAAACATTTTCGTGCAGCAGCAGTTATATCTGCTGATTTCACATGTTTTGTTATTTTACAGGGCTTCCCTCAGAGATACAATCAGGCTCTGGAAGTCTTTAGAACAGGCAAAAGAGTATGAACTGCTGAGAATGTCCACAGAGAAATTTGTTCTTGATCCCTTTAAGGCAAAGACAATGAAGGACATCAGTGACCTTTCTGACCTTGTAGAGATGCAGAAGATGATGATCAGTTGGTAGGCTGATCTATGATCAAAAGTCCTCATAATATTAGTGAATTAAGAAAATGGGGGTTCAGTGACAGTCCTGGGGAATGGAGTCCTCTGTTTGTCCAAAGGAGAAGTAAACTGAGGCAACACAAGTTCTTCTGTCATCTCATGTGTTCTGCTACTCTGAGGCAGAGTGACAGTCATGGCAGGGAGGAGGATCGATAGCCCCATGCAGAATATTTCTCAAAACTGCCAACAAAGAAGTCAGATGCCAGTTTTTTCCTCAGATTTTTTTTTGTCAATCTCTGATTATGTTACCTTCGAATGGCTTTCAGTTACATGACCTATGCTAACTGATTTTTCCCCTGTAGCACCTAGGCCATAAATACAAGCTTTTTTTCCACTGGCCATAAATGACCTGAGTCAGTCCTTTAGCTCAGAGGGTAAAGGCTTGTGTTACATGGTCCGCAAGCCCTGTATTTCATCCCTGCTGCTGATGTGGCTAGGGGATTGGCTACAATTAAAAATATGCATAAAATAAAGTATTTTGTATGTTTTTTAATCAAAATGGTGACTTCCATATTAACACAGATTATTTTGATTCAAATACACCCAAAATAAGTTTCTTATTTGATGGAAAACAGTTATTTTACAAAAATGTTGTATTGAAAAAAGGGCCGACACCTGCCCCATGAAGGACAATTATTGGACTGGAATCAATCCAGTGAAGAAAAGCTGGAGCAGCAGTTGTTCTTAAGTTTCCTAGTTTCCTAGAAATTTCGTAGTTAATGCAGCAGTGGTTCATTTCTTGTAAAAGTTTACTAATACATTTTTTTATAAAGTACTATTTTGGTTTCTAAAATATTTCTTGTATCTTGGTTCCGTTGTGATTTACTTAGTGTGCAAGATGTATCTGGTTGGAACAGCTATGAAATTCCTGCCATCAGAAACCTCAGAAAACTAGAATTTGCGTAAGTGATATGCCTCTCTGTTGATATGTTTACATTTAAAGCTGAGAAGAGTCATGTGTATCGGCTACAATCATTGAACTCACATAAAGGTAGTCTACTGAAGTCTAGTTAAAGGAAAAACAGTAAGTAAAACCCATTCATTTATGCTTTGCCAATCTGAACTAGAATTATTAATTTATGGTCAGAACTTGAAAATGTCATTTCTGCCGCCCACAGTGATACATATCAACATGATTCTATCAATTTTTTTGGATTTTACTGAAATTTAGCTCATTTCCACCAGATGCAGATCTTGTCCCACAGGGATGTAAAATATTATGATCATGATCCAACTACTTGTGAAATAATCTTTTTGCAGAAATGCTCCATTTTCCTATCTGAGGCTATCAAGATTATAATACTTAAAATGAGAAATGTGAGAAAATAGAAAAAGAACAGAAATCTAGGAATCTAAAACAAATGAGAATAGTCTTTCAAGGAGAAACAGAAAAGTGGCAAATGCATGTAGCACTTTCTCAGTGCAAACAGTTCTGCCCTGTTTGACCTTAGTCTTGCAGGGCAAGTCCTCTTCTGCAGGCTTTAAAGCAGAAGTCCCATCCCCTCACAGACTGGTTGCTGGGGTGGGGAATGGCTGCTTACTGAAGAGTGTAAACTAGCTACCAGCTGCTAGCCAGTGGTCGTAGGGCAAGAGCATAACAAATTTATAACTTCTGCTGTTTCTGAGCATGAAACAACTGCTGTGTGTCTATTTTCTTCTAGGCTGGGTCAGGTGTGTGGCCTTCAGGGATTCCTAAAACTTGTGGGAATTCTTGCAGCGTTTCCATCGCTTCAGCATTTAGAGTGAGTAATTCTAAAGATGAACCAGGCTAACATTGCTCCTCAGCAGCCCTTGATGATAGGGGAGTTCATGTACCTGAAAAAAAAAAAAAAAAGACTACCTGTTTTGGTGAGCAAACTGAACAAATTATGCAGTGAATAGAACAACAGACTAACAGTTAAGACTTGTCAGGTCTGTTGCTGATGCCAGTTAAGGTGCTTGGTTCATTTGATACCCCTTCAATCACTTTCTCCTCTGTTAAAACTTGTGGGAGAGGTTTAATGCAGTGGCCTCACTTGGTGCTCCCTCTTGCTGCCATGGCACTGACCACTTATTTCTTTTTCTTCATGCAAGTTCCATAACCCACCTGAGCCACAGGCTGCCCCATGGTAAGGACTCTGAGAGATTCACTGTAAAATCTGTCCCCTGAGAGAACAGGCTAGCTCCTGAACCAGGAGCAGTGTTAAATGATGGGGTTAACTTGGATACATACATGTACCTATGCTGTGCCGTGCACCCTCCAGGGTCAACAAGCATCTTGAACTTCTGGTAGCACGTGCAAAAGCTTGAGTTTTGTGGGTTTGTTTCATATAAAAGATAGGAGCTCTGTTTAAAAAACAAAACAAAAAAAAAACACAAAAAACCCACTCAGTGCCTGGTTTCATTTTGCCCTATTTTTGTCCCTTCCTTTACCAGGAGGAATATTAGAAATACAGTTTCAAGAACTCCAGTTACTGTTTATTCTCTCACACCCACGTCAAACCAGCTATCTCTGAATTTTAAGCTTCTTTACTCTAGAAAGAATCACAGCAACAGAAGTCGGTATCCTGCCATTATATCTCTGGGAAGATTACTGGGTTTTGAGAGGGCATTCAGCCTTACTGGCTCAGCCCATTGGTGATTTATGTGTATTGTACCTGAACAGTAGCCTGGTTACGGCATTTTGGAAAAAGAGTAGAGCTCTAAAACTGGAAACAGCCCGATGAGTCCCAGTGTTGTCTGTGAGATTAGAAAGGCATCAAGCATCTAACTGAGATTGCGTAAAACTCTTTCCATCAGGGTACCTGAATGAAAAAAAACTTCACTTCTAATAGCATCTTGGGAAGGAACAAATTAAGCAGGGATTTACAGCATGGGCTGAATTTTATCCATTTTGTTCCTATGTGCACAGGAAATCTTACTTCAGTATAGCTGAAACACAGCTATTTCATAACCATTTTAATAACTGTCAGTGTATAGTGAAGTAGGGCATTAAGCGCTACCTACCATTTGCATGTAAAAGGAAATGGGTCAAGCAATTCAACTAGAGAAAAAAATTCTTAGGATGTAAATTTGGGAAGCAGAGAGCTGCTTATTAGAGAAGCTGGAATTTATGAGATGGTTCTTGCTGATTGAGGCCACTGAGTAGAGGAAGGTTCTCAAGATATAGAGTGGTGTCTGAGGTGAAAAAAACAAAAATTTATTTTGAAAGGGAACTAATTCCCTCTCTGTGGTCACGCAGCTTGGAAGCTCTGAGTGAAAATGACATAGGAGATGAAGGAGCAAAGAGTCTATCTGAAATCTTTCCGAAGCTGACATCGCTGGAAACATTAAAGTAAGTTGCAAGGTTAACGGTTCTAGAAAATTTTGGGAAGAAATAGATTAATCCTAGAACCTAAGGGATTGTGCCTTAACAGTTACGGGCAGAACTAACCCATGGGCACGGTAGACCACTTAGTCTATGGGCATATTTAGCCTGTATGTTCATCGGAGAAATGGGTTAATCAAATAGCATTAGGGATTGTGTATTTACAATTCCTCATTTCCCTTCAAGGGTAGTGATTCATCTTTTTTCCTACATTTGCTCTAAACAGACTGTGCAAATTACTTAAAAATGCCAAAGTGTGTATCAAATATTTAAAATACTTCAGGATCTGTTTCAGGCAGAGCTGCCTCAAAACATCAAGCAATGCAGGCAAAAAGGACAAGGGCCAGGCCAAGGCAGCAAGCCCTTGGGAAAGAGAAGAACAAAGTGCAGGAGAAGACGGAAGGGAGCGAAGTAGCAGTGGAGGTTCCAGGAGGGCTCAGATTGCTCCTTCTGACAGTACTGAGGGAGTGGGAGAGGGACAGGCAACCTGCCCCAATCACAACCTCACACAGCCTAGACCTCCCTGTACAGTAGCAGCAATGAGTTTCCAGAATTTTTCAGTAGGAATACACAGTTTTCTATTGTCCCGTCCCCCCCCACCACCACCACCACCACCACCATCCCCTTCTGTCCCTAGCAACCTGCTGCCCTAGACAACCATCCAGTTTTGCAGCCCTGTGCGGTCACTAGGCTTCTAAATGTAGATACTTTGTGTCTGGCTTAGCACACAGAACTCTTTGGGCTTGTGTCAGTTTAGATGTTGGAGTCTATTAAAGGGGAAATTTTCCATTGTTTTTTCTTTTCTTTCTTTCTCTCCCCCTCTGCCCCCACTGGCAGGTACCAGTTACTGCTCTAAATTTTTCAGAAGTGCTCCAAATATAGCAAGAGGATAATGTTACTTTTAAGTCTCTTGAAATTCAGCCTAATCTTGGATTCTAGACTGAGGAAAGGTCTCAAATTAATGGTAGCTCAAAGATGGCTTTATCATACTATATTGCAGCATCACATTTGCTGTTCAGGACAACACCTAAAATGAATTTTCCCCACATTAGAATAAATGTGCTCAACTAACAAAACCATCTTATTTCCTGTAGCTTGTCACAGAATAAGATAACAGATGTGGGTGCAGAGACTCTAGCTAAAGCTCTTCCTTCCTTGTCTTCATTGAAGACCCTTAGGTAAGTGGTTGTATCCTGTTCAGTTATTTTGTACAACAAACCTCCCTATTTCTGTCAAAATTACTGAACATGGAACAAATATGCACACACTTGGCGACAGGCAAGCTTTGGACTTCATTCTTGCACAAAGTCCAGTCCCACTGTAAGTGGTAAGGCATGTCTCATAAGGAAGGCCTGCATGTTTGACTTCTCTTTCTCTCTTGTTTGCGCTCCAGTCATTTCCAGACATCTGTCTTTAGGGGGGAGATAAATATATAAGCCAGTGTAGACATACAGAAGCATATCTCAGGAATGTAACAAAGACTGTACTGACTTGTAAATCCTATTCAAAATACCCACTGATCAATAATGCCCTATACAAAGGCTTACACAGGGCCATGATCTACTGCAAGAGATCTACTGCTTGCTGAGTACAGGGCAGTGGCAGCAATGTGGTGGTGTGTTTGCTGCTACAGGACCAATGGTCCATCCCACTCCACTAAAATATCTGGCATAGGACTGAATGAAGAGTCTTAGAGAGAAAAGTAAGAAACTGTAGTGTACAATTACGGAATAACTTGTTCACATGGAAATCTTATTTTTAATGCCCTTCCCCAAATCTTTGTGCTTTGTCTTCTTGCAAATTTTTAATTTGATTTAGTGTAGACAATATAAGTTCTCATTCATTCAGAATCTAGATGTATTTTTGCTGTAGCTGTGTAAGCTGAAGAAGAGAGGTGGTTCTGTGCCTTACTTAATATAGAAAATATGGAACTTATTTTAAAGATTAACTCCAAATAGATAAGCATAAATTGGAAGTTAAGATGTACCAACCCTATCTGAAATTCCTTGATCTAATATATAACTAGTTTACATTTTCCGTTATTCAGTTGTGAGTATATTGATTTTGTTTTTTGCAGCTTGTACAATAATAGCATTTGTGATTTTGGAGCAGAAAATCTTGCAAAAATTCTTCCTGCAATGGCATCTTTAAGAGTGTTAGAGTAAGTATGAAATCTTCTGAGATGATCCAGGAGAGCAAAGTTGCTTAGATACTGAAAATTAAGATCTGTGCTGAGAGAGTGTAGAGGACACATATTTGAGGAAGAGAAGTTCTGATTTGTGATTATGTTGAGCTTAGAAGAGGCTGACATTGGTTAAGACATAAAGGTTGTGGAAAGATTGAGAGATGATGCCTGATGTGTATTTGCCTGAAAATGGTATTTTGTGCCCCTACACTGGATACAAACAAATCTGTTAACTCTTCTGGACTGCAGCAGCAGAGAATTTTTGAGAAGGCTATTTTAATTCTAGGGAATGTTGAAGATTTGTCTTGTTGCTGCCTCGCCATATTGGAAAGCTTTGTGTCATTCCCAGCCTCATGAGCAGAGAAAACATGCTTATGCTGGAGGCCAGATAGAGTCAATGGTTAGAGAGGTTTAAGGAGCAGTTCACCATAGATACTGTGGAGCCACTGGAGCCCAGGGAAAAGGAAGTGTCTTTTCTAGCTTTTTAGGTACTTGGTAACGTAGCCAACCATGGCAGGGAGCGTATCTGCCAGGAACAGAGAGTGTGCAAATCTGCATGCATCCCCCATTGCTCGGTGTAGTCATGGATCTGAAAGACAGCTGAACTCACAGCTGGGCGTCTTTCATTCTCCTCCTCTAGCTCCCTCTCTAGCTCATCCTCTGGACTGTCACTCTGCCAGGAAGCCGGTTAGTGTCTGAGATGCAGTTTGTTTCACTCAGAGCACCAAGGGTGACAACTCAAGTAAACAGTAACTAGCCAATGTTTTCTTAACTGTCTGGAAGACTCAGAGGGGTGAGAGTTTCGTAGATCCAAACCTTGTTAACTGAAGGGGATCATCCATGACCATCTTTCATGTCTGCTCATGAATATATATGACATGTTGGCTCTGCAAGAAAAAGGGGAAGCATTAGCTTGGTAACATATGAGGGCTGTAAGTCCAGCAGCTGTCTGGAGGTGAGGAAAAAAAATGCACAGAGAGGGAAAAAAAAGTTTTAAGATGAGAGAGTAGGGTCATGGGGAGTTGGGGAAGGACCTTGGGTGGATAGAAGGAGTCCTTCACACAAACTGACTAATGGAGTCTCTAATTTGGCCTTCTGAGTTTTCATTTGTATTGGGTTTTTGGAAGCAGGGATCTATTCTGATTTTTTTTTTCTTTTCCTTTCTTCCACCATCCCTAGATAAGCTCCTGTGGTATTCCTGATGTTGAATGAATGTTTGATGGTACCACTAGGTGATGTGATCTAAATTAACATATATATTTTGTTTTGTTTTTTTCTTAGTGTTCAGTATAACAAAATAACTGACGTTGGAGCCCAGCAGCTGACTGACAGCCTAAGAAGGTGTCCCCATATTAAGAATTTGCTGTGAGTCCCTTGATATGCTGTTTTTTGTATCTTAGGTCTGTAAATTGGATTAGAATTCATGCTAAAGTTGTGTTCTGCATTTGTCAGGCATTGTCAGAGACACAACAAGGAAATCACCAAAATACAAAAGTAGTCACAGAAATATTACAAATGTAATCTCTGGTCTCAGCTGCATTAGCTCCCCACTGCCCTGGGCAAGCACACTTGTCTGGCTTTAAACGTAGTTTGCACTGAGCTTCTCATCGATCATCTCCGCATACCCTCCCTGACCCACTCTGGGTTGCAGGACTTGTGTTTGAAGGATAAACCATGCACAACCATCATTAGAAGTTAAATAGCTGCCAGTACACATTCAGAGGCAGGGATTTTGATAGGAAGCTAAAGAGTACTTAGGGAGACAGGACTGTAGTGTGTCCTGTAACCAGAGTCACTGGAGGGGCTTCTTTATTCTAAAAGAAAATACATCTTAATTTGTTCTATAGTTAAAATACTTTCATAGAGCTATGCTCAAAAGGGAAAGGCAGCTTTTACAAAGAAACTATGAAACAAGTTATGCTTAAAATTGTTTTCCTTTATAAATTTCCTCTTACAGGATGTGGAATCCTAGCATTCCCTATGGAGTTCTTGAACACCTTCATCAGTTGGATTCTAGAATTAGTGTGTAGATTCAGTTGATCCCACAAAGGTAACTTAAACCCTGCCTCCCTGAGACATTAAAATCTGTTTTAATGGCACCTATTGATGCATCAAAAGTTCTGCAGGTCCATGACGGGAAGAAATGATGCAGGATAAACTTGAACTACAATTTTCAGGAGCCATCTTAATCTTGCTGACTTTATTGCTGTTTTTGCTTCTTTTGCTCCTTTTTGCTTATTTTGTGCTTTCTTATGCTCAAAGGTCACTGTTTCCAGAGGCCTGTATCACACTGCTCTCCTTTACAAGCAGATGTAGGTGCACATATTTTCTTTTTCGCGTGGATGTTTACCTGACACCACCTTGCATAACACTTTAGCAATTCTGTCTCAGCATCCAGGACCTTGAAGGACAGATTCACATCTCTGTGAAGCCAGAACTAACTGTGCTAGACGCTGCCAGCCCCTCTGGTACAGTCTGCCATTGACCAAGTTGGAAGAGCTGAGGTTAGGGGAGAAAAATTCTGTGCACAAAGTGCACAGTGTATGTAGGAGAGATACTCTTCATCAAGTCATATCCTTGCAACTGCCCCAGCATGGGATCTGGAGCAATGCTGGGCCAATGCTAAGGCTAAGGCTTTACAGTAGGCCTACAGAAAAGTTTAAGAACATTGATGGCAGCTACGGAAGGTATTCTGTTTGATCTATGGTGAACTTGACTGCGTTATCAATTGAGATGTAGGCATAGTGTTTACAGCTCCTTTTCAGTTAGAGGACAATAGACTTCCTCCAAAGATTTCAAGGACTATCACCAGACCTCTGCAGGGTATGAGGCACAGAGAGTGGCACAAGGTGCTAGGAGTCAGGATGCTTTTAAAATGCAGGAGCTCCTTTGAGAATCCTAATCTGTGGAATAGGCAGACTATTGTCATAGGTTAGAAAGAATGGTGTGTGGTGGTGAACTCTTCTGCAGTGAGCTCTGAATTGTTGTTTCTCTCGCCTCTGTGGTTTCATCTTTTTGAACGCGCTCAGAAGATCTTTTCCCACAAGTGTGATCTTCTGCACCATGTCATAGATCTTCCCTGATTTTGTCCCGCTTTAGCATTAAACAACATGTTTTGTCCTGGACCTCCATTTCCAAACGTGCTTTTTGTACCCTCCTCTGCTTAACCTGGCTTATCTCACCAGAGTTGTGTAGCAGCATTTGCTTTCTCCCAGAGACACAGAGTCCAGTGCAAATATCATGCCCATGCATGGGAATGTATGCCCATTCCAATGGGAATGTTATGCCCAAAGTATAGTCCCCGTCCAGGTCCTCCCTTCTCTCTCTCTCCATCAATCACTGATCATGCATCAAACCACACTTAATGAGTTTGTGAAACTTCACTTTCACTTGAAATAGTGAGATAGTATCCCCTGATACCCCTGAGAGGTTAGCCTACTTCTTTGCTCGTTCTCCATAAGTTGCTGATTCTAAGTGGTTTTACCAGGCACAATAACAGCACAAAGGCGTAGGTGGCTAAGTAAAGAGATGCTGCCCCAGAGTGGCACGCATCAATATCACATCAGTTCCACTTTTCCAAAACCCCGTTCGCCTTGCATGCCCCATCTCCTTAGCAACAGCACTAGCAGACTGCAAGAGTGCTGCATGGGGAAGAGCGAACTCCTCCTAGGACTCCTCCTAGTTCAGCCCAGTGACTGGCAGCTGACCTACTAACCTGCCGTTTTATGTTGCGTAAAACTAAATAGTTCTGTGTTCTTGTCATGTTTAATAGATGAGTGCTGTACGCCTCAGGGATTAAGTTCTGTGCTGATTTTTAGTAAGTCCTTCCACTTTTCCTTTGTCAATACAAATCCTCAACAGCTGCTGGTCTCATCATGACGCTGTGCCTATACTGGACCCAAAGCAAACCATTGTTTCCTACAGTCCTTGTGTTCACTCTGTTCTGTGCAGTTTGCCCGCTTGCAGCCACATGTACTTCATTGGTTCTCCCTGCTCTTTCTCAAGGGTCCTAGAAATAATTGCACCATGACCAAAGAAGAGTTTGCTGATAATCTCCAGGATTTGACTGCCCTGACATTTAGGGGCTGAAGGAGCTGCGGGCAGGCACAGGAAGTTATGGTTTCATCTAGTAATTTTACTCCCAATTTTTGCCATGTGCTCTCCCTTGCTCTTGAGAAATTACTCAGCACGCGTCAGTGAAATGGTACTGGTAAGGGGGCAGAAGGCAGAGTAAACCCAGACACCAGAGGCTCTCCAGCTTTCTTTCAGATGGCCGAAAACACATTGCAGAGCCATCACCAGCTGTTTGAGCTGTGATTTAAATGGTCCTGGCAGTGGCTGTGGCTGCCTGTGGCTCCCTAAGTCATGGAGTGAGCAAAGGTTTTGCATGACTCTTGCTCTCAGTGCACTGATTAGCAGATACAGACTTGGCTGTTTATATGGTACTGATCAGGGTGCAGACTGTGGAAGACAGGTGCCATACCAGCTCCACAGACTAGCTGAATACAGCAGCAGTGAAACATTGTAGTGATCCTTAACTGAAGTGATCCTTCATAGCCTGCATTACAACAAAGAAATACCTCTTTGTCTTGTTGTATAACCATACTTGGGAGAGAAGATGCTAGGGATGTGAACACTGCTGGCAAACCTCATACGAGCAAGGCTTGCTACAGCCTCCGGTGTCTGTCACTCAAGGATAGCAGGGAATAAGAATCTTCTGAACATGTAGGTCAGGGCCCAAATCACCTTGCTGCCTTCTGGTTTTCCAGTCCTGAAATCACTGGCCACAGAGCAATGGCTATCAGTGGTAGCAAGCCCAGCTCTGTGAGAGTTGATGACTCTTGGTCATTGGTCAGCTTTCACACTAAGCAGGTGTGTTTAACACAGATCTCCATAAACAACCTCTTGGTCTTCCTAGTACCTTCCTCTGCTGCTGTCCTCTCGTTTGCAGCGCATTTCTCTGATGCAGGTTACCCATGCATGCAATATCTGAGTATGTGAGGAAGCAGGCAGACATTCATCTTCATTAGCACTGAGGATTTGTAGCAGAAGGAAGGCTGTATCTTGTCTCCCAAAATTGAAACATTCAGCATCTACCAGTCACTGTCTTGTGCTTTCAAATCACATCATATAAATATATAATTTTGGTGATGTTAATGCGGATTAAGCTAATGGGCATACATCTAATATTCTGTTTTCGTCGTTTCACAGGTAACATAAAGGAGAGCAGAAGATCTCCTCTGTGTCTCCTTATCTTCTTTGCTGCTTTATGAATCAGGAAAAAAAAGTGCTGATTTTTCATGACAGTGGCAGAATGAAAAAAGTCACATTTGAGCTCCTGGGTGATTCTTGAAATGGGTGAATGATCAACAGTCATTTAACATGCTATTCAAAGACTCTTTTGTGATTGAAGTGATGATGTACTATCAAGTTTCAGAGATGAAAAGAACATCTGGATATTGTGATCACTATTAAATGCGAACAGGAGTCATCAGGATATTGATAGTATAAAACTGCTTCCTTGATTCACCATAGTGTAGATTGCAAGCTGCTGGACCTACCACCTCCGTAGTAATAGATAAAATCCATTTTTTTCATGGTGCTGGTGCCAGTGGCAACTGCAATTGAATTTGGTGTGATGATTTTTGACTACCAACGCTCAATGGTTTTCACCCATAAATCTGGATTGATTTGAAGCATTAGGGTTGGGAGCATAATACGAATGATCAATCTAGAACACAGTCTGATACAGTAAGGTTATCCATGAGAACCTAGAAGTGGCTCTTTTCTTCACGTTTCACTAGTGCTGTCTTAAGGGATAGCAGGATATTTTCTTGTTACTGGTTCCTTCAAAAAGAATGGGAAGAAGAGTTAAGGAGAAGAAATGAATTCAAAATGGAAAACTATTGAGGATTTTTCTGACGAAATCACAGAAATCCAAATACTATAAAGAGTTTCAGTTCATTGCACAAAAATCCTTGAAGGGACAAAATCTTCAAAGCTTTTTAGCTTGTCTAAAATGAGATCTTTAAGTGTTTTTTATTTTAAAGAGTGAAAAAAATGCACTTATTTATATATGGGTGTAAGTTATTAAGAAATGAAATTCTAGGTGATAAGATATGTGTCAACTAAAATATTTGTGCATAAAACTTTGAAGAGCTGAAAACTGTAAGCTTGACTTCTGAAACAAATTTGTCTTCTCATTCATATACCTGAACTGGGATTTAGTCTCTCACTTGCAGGTGGTAACATAAATGTACAAGCATCTATTTATACTTGAAAGTGAAATCACTACTTTGTGCGGTTTATGAGGCCTTCTTTTACAAAGTTAAGAAGAATTAGGAAATGATATGTTAGCATATGTCTGTTCTGCTGGCCTCAGTGTTCTATGGGCCAAATACTAGTCCTGCTGACTCTAATAGCACAATGATCCTCTCTCCCTCTCTCTTTTTTTTTTTTTTTTTTTCAGTTCAGCTCTGTGAACATGGAGGAAGTTCATAATTGTATAGACACAATTGTCAGGACCAGCATTCTGGTTCCCTGGCTGGTTATAGGCTGAAGACAGGAAAACAAGATTGGATGGAAATAGCTAGGAATATTCTATATGCCTCAAAAGTTGGGGAGGGAGATCTCCATACATCATTCTGCTAGCTCAGGGTTAGCTCAACAAACCCCTTGAAATCTCTTCTGCCCGGAAGAATTGACAGTATCCTGATCGGACAGAATCCTTGGTTTTAAAAGTTACCAGTTTAAAGAGTTTTAAAACACAATCTTCCTGTTCTTTGCAGCAAATTGTACTTTTCTGATGAAGTTTTAGTGCACAGAGAATCTTGGCAGCAGGAATGGAGGATGGACAAATTAAAGAAGGAAGGGAGGAAAGTATGTCTTTTGGATTGTTTCTGTTAATCAAAGGAGAGCCAGGAACCAGACCTAGTGAGTGGAGGTAATAGTACAAGGGTGCAAGGTGAAAAACACTAGGCTGATTGTGATTGTAAATAGAAAAAATGACCTTTTTCTTCACTATCTACATGGCTATTCAAAGCCTAGCCAGAGGAATGCCACTTTACAGAAATATTCTGCAGTTACTTCTCATTGTGGCTAAATTTGAGAACGTGCTAAATACTAGGCAGGACTCTGTCTAGTCTGCATAGAATGGTGTTGGATAAACTACTGTTCTCTTTCTATGAGGTAGGAGAGGTATGTTTATATAGATAATGTACAGATTGTAAATTGTGTTGCAGTGTTTTTGGTATTTTTATACCTCTTTCAAAAATATTAATTAAAATATTCCTTTTTACAGTAACTTGCTGTACTTGTTGAAAATTATTTTGATTTTTCACTTTGAAACACTATGAAATCACTGCTGGTTTTGAATGTAATGGAATACGAATGGCTTCCACGTTCTAAGTTAACAGAAAGCACTGTGGGAAAGGGAGACAACTGGGTCCTGCTGGCACTAATCAGTTCAGTGGTCTGGAAACGGAGAAAATGCTTTCTTAACAGGCAGTGAGATCTTGCAATGCCAACTGACAGATCGTAAGTCTAGAATTAAAAAATATAAAAGTGTTGACTGAAGCTGCCAGCTAATAACAGGGAAGTACTGCTTTTTATCATTTCAGCTGCAAGTTTTCAGATTAATCAAGTTTCAATGTCTGGATATTCTCGTGGCTCAAAGTTCATCCAAAATGCTTTCTTCAAATGAATGCCTCGTGTGTAGAAGACTGAATTCACTGTTTTCCCCCCCAACCCTGCTGTAACCAAATGTGTGTTCTAAAAACGATTGACTTTTAGGATGAGAAAAATGTAAATCCTTCTCTCCTTATGCCCATGCTCTTTCTCTTAGATATGAAGATGTGATAAAATGCTAAGGCCTGTGTTATGGTGGTAGTCAGATATATTTTAATTTGCATATTTTCCCTATCCTCAAAATGTATGAAGCTGAGCTGTTCTAAGATACTAGAAATTGTGATCTAAGATTCAGAGTCTCCTAAGTGATTTATTTGGTGGGATTTGTATTGCTTGATCCGTGTATCATGTGGCATGGGAAAAACACTAAACCCACTGTGGGAAATAATTACAAACTAGCAAATCTTATACATATGATGATACATACATAATGATAGTTTGAACCATGTTCTTCGAATAACATACATGTGACCCTGAATAATTAGTGTAAGCTGTCTCTGTGAACACTATAAAGTTCTAATTATATAGGCAGCAGGCATGCCACCTTTAGGAACAAAATTCAGTATTCTTGTGTTAATGCCAAATGGGCATGTAAACAGAAGCTAAACAACTCCCTAAAACTTCGTTATTCTTTATGTATGCGCCTAAATAGAGATTTAGCTCCTTAAATCTGTTCTTCTGTGTTAGAACATTGTGTTCTAAGTGACTTACCTCCCTGAATCACAGGCCAATGACTGCCTGTAACACAGTATTGGTCATTTTTTTAAGCCCCCCAAGCTGCATTTGACAGAACATATAATGGAGAAATGCTAAGTAGCTCAGGGATAGTACTTCATGTCTTGGAAGAGCAGCTGAAAATTGTGTCGGGGACACAAAATACTGAGGACTGGAAGCAAATTTCTGTTGCATTTCTATTGAGTTCAAAAATGCTATCAAAGTACAACACACTGAGCATACTTGGGGAAAAAAACAGACTCTGGTAAGTATGTTTCATCTCATTGTTTCAAGGGGGATGTAAACTGTCACTCCCTTGTTCCTTTATAATGGCTGTAAAGAAGAGGTTAAAGGGACTCATGACACCATCAGTCTGGAGCCGAAAGCCTGAGCTGGGAGCAGATGGTAGACACACAGACTGCAGAAGACAGACATAAGGTACAGAGGGAATTCAGAAGTGTGTTCAATTCTGTTTTATCTATCTGAAGTGTTCTTGATACATCAAGCTGGCTTAGGAACTGCACAGTTCCCAAAAGTAGCCTTTTCTAAAACATATAATGAAAATAAGACAAAACCAGTACAATACCTGTCCTCAGTAACTTTTTTTCTTTTTTCCACAGTGTGCAGTTGCTAGTATTTCAGTCCAGGTCTGATTTTTAAAGTGGCTATTCATGGAGGAGGATTTCCTGTAAGCTGGTCTTCTCAACAGTAGTGTGGAACTATTTGCAGATACCTGTAAGAAAACTGGAATTTCCTGGAAAGCATATTTAACTACTTTTCTTCTCAAATGGAAAAGGAACAACCCCAACAAATGACTTTTTAGTTTTTCATGGAAAAGGTCAGTCTTTATTATATTGCTTTCACATCTGTACATAGGAACACAAGCTTAAACAATCTGTTAAGTATCTTGTGTTAGATAATGAATCCACCTGGCTTATATAATTTCACTCTCTGATCTATTTCAAAACACAGTATAAACAAAATGTCTTACTAGCACAGTTCTTGCTAGAATTCTGCCCTGAACAGAACCTCCCTTGCAGCCACTTCTGGATATATTCCCCTGAGAGAGCACTGACTTTGAACTACTGGCTGGTAGAGTTTTCAGTGTGCAACTGTAAAACTTGTTTAAGCAGTATGTAGAGTGTGTCCATTTGGGTGACATGGTATTCAGTCAAAAGTTTATCAGATAGTCTGAGTAAAGTCTTGAATTTCTGTTACAAGACAACACAGCTTTTTTTCAGTCCAACCCAGAATTACCTATGGAAGCTCAGTAGTGTACATGAATCACTGCAGTTAGTGCACACTCAGTGCAATGATCATAGGAAAAAAGTCACGACTGACAAGGTCTGATGACAACTCTTCCTGTTGTCCCCTTGTCCTTCTTTTCCTCTCTACATTTCAGAGTATAGTTTCTTTCCATGACTTGATCCGTTAACCTGGTCATAATCCATTTCAGGTGTTTAATGAATCTGTTTAAAAGAAAACACACAAGTATAACAAATATAGAGTAACCCTCTAGATCTGGACTGAACAGAGAAATCGCTATGTATGTTAGATATAGCACCATGACATTTTTTTCTTAACAAAAAAAAAAAGTATTCAAAACCTTTTGTGACTATGAATAATTCTTTGAGAAGTAAAGGCCTGAACAACCTCTCACTGAAACCAATGTAGTGGTTTCCATTAGTGTTAGCGCACACTAGTCCTTAGTGCAATTTTCACAGAAACATGAAAATATTAGTGTGAGGTGTATGAGAATATGCTGTCAGCCACAGTCCATCAGGTCTATTATTAAGGGTTGCGCTTAGGAGGAGACAACCAGTCCTGACATCCAGAGAGATACTCTATTTTATGCTAGGTTTGATATCCTTAAATCTATCTTTTACTTACAACTGATTTTTGAATTGGGTACTTTTTCTTAAGTAGAGGCTATTCATTAGACCATTATCATTTTTTGTATAATTGTGATGAGTTAATTATGTGTTCTCTACATTCGACGTAGCCTCTGACTTTGGTCACTTTTTTTTTTTTCCTTTAGAGTCACTTTGTTCAAAACATTTTGGATCCACCAGTAAATAGTTATGGAACTAAATAACATGATATTCTTAGTTTTGGTGACAAAAACAAATTGTTGTTAAAGTGCTTTATCCCAGTTTACCTAATTTGCCTTGGTTAGGTCAAAGTATCCAACAGCTATTAAGGGGTGATTTTTTTGCTATCTTCAGGAGTAAACCCTATGCCTGAAGAGCCTTTTTTTAGGTAGAAGCAGAAGTGTGGATTGTGAAGGTGCTGGGCACTGGTGACAGGATCATTTTGGTTCTGTGATCCTATACATGAACTATTTAATGTAGTGCAGAATGGCACAGCTGTGTGTGGAGACAGTTAGCTGAGCATAAGTCTGCACTGCAGAAGAGCTGTCAAGGAATGGGAGACCAAGAGCAGCCCTGGCTGCTCAGCTGACAAGAAGAGTCCAGGCTGTGTGACTGTGTGTAGAAAGGTTCTCTGCAAGGACTGTTCTTCCCTCCTTCCACTTTTACAGATATTATAGGCCTCCTGCACAGAGTGTAAAGACAAGGGACGCTATGCAGTAAATTTAGGTGCTCATCTGGTCATATAATGGGAGGGGAGATTGTGGTACAAAACCATAGCTGGGGAGTTTAATAGACCTTCTAACTGATCTGCTTTGAGCATGGAGCTCTACAAAAAGGCTCTCACTGGGCTGCAGGGCGAAATGCAGCCTCTCTCCTTGTCCTTTGCTTTCTGTGCTTGAAAAGTGGCTCAGCAGATCATATGTCAAGCCAGCCAAGCTGTCTGGCACAAAAGGTGCTGAGGCAGGAGGGCTGCCAAAACGTGACATTTAAGGTGGGCAAGACAAAATGAGGACCCTGAATGAAGAATCAAATGTTATTGTCATGTGTTTTGTATGAGCATGAGCAGACTGAGGAATGCTGTGTCATTAACAAATACATTACAGGAAACCATAAGCAACCAGATTGCCGCAGAATTGGGGGATAGGCCCTTTTATGGATTGAAAGCTGATTAAAAGATTAGAAGCAAAGAATAGGGCTTGATAGGAGAAAAGTCAGTAACAGGGTCTCCCAGGGACCAGCTTTACTCAGCCTCATCATCAGTGACTCAGAGAAGAGTGAACAAAGAAATCTCCAGGCTTGCAAAAAATAAGCTGTTTCACGTATTCAAATGCTGTACTGATGGCAAGGAACTCCAGAAGGACCTCATAACGTTGTGTGAGTGGGCAAAAGGTAGCAGGTGAGCTTTAACTTAGGTGTTGTAATATAATGCAGTTATTACAGACAAATAATCTACACCTGCCTACACGATGCTGAACTTGGAACTGGCAGTTACAACTAAAGAAAGATTTTGGCATCATCATTAACAGGTCTCTGAAGACAGGAAGAGACAGTCTGAAGAGGGCAGTGGCACACAAAAAAAGCCAACAAAATTTTGGTCATCATCATGAAGGGTATTGAGAACAAGACTGAGTGCCATATAAAACCTTGGTGTGCCCACATCTTGAGCATGCTGTACGGTTCTGCTCTCCACATTTCAAGAAGAAATGTAGCAGAGCAGAGAGGTGCAGAGAAAAACAACTATCATAGTCCAGGGGAGGGAGCAGTTCATCTCAGCCTCAACAGGCAGGGAAAAAAAAAAAGAGAAAACAGGCCCATAAACAGTTGCTAAAAGGAACTGGGCATCAACATGCTCTTTACCACCCTAAATTCTAGCATTGTGGCTTCTGGGCAGTACTGGGAGAACAGACTGCAGATCTTGGCCAGGTTCACGTGTTCTCCCACATAACATCTCCTGCCATTGTCAGAGGCAGGACGTGGCACTAGGGGGACCAGTGGTCCGACTCCTTACATTTATGTTCTTATGTCTGCCGCTTATTGTAGATGGTAAGACCGGAACAAGAAGCACTTTTGTGCCCAATGAGGAATTTCAATCAAACGTTATCAGCTACAGTACCTGTTAACACTAATCATACGTGCAAGATCTTGTTACTTAAACTAGGAACAAGAAAAGGGGAAGCAGCAGTTACTCACTTAGTGCTTATCTGATTACTTTCCAAGCTGAACTAAAAACTCTGCTGCACAGTGAATAGTTCAGAGTTTTTTATTATTCTACATTGTGGAACAAATCCTAGGCTAGTTTAGAAATAACACATCAAATTGTATTTGGTCTCCAGAGTAAAGCATAAAGCTGACTAAAGAATAGAGCTATTGAAGGTTTCAAATATTGCTATAGGGCTCCTAGTCCAAACCTGTAATTTGTAGTGGAAGATATTAAATGGTGTGTGAATGATATAATTGAGTGGAATAGTCAATCTTTCCTTTCTATTCAGCTGATTAACAGTCTATCCTTCAAATTTCCTTTCAACCTAATTTTCAAAAGTGGAAAAGAAAGAGGGAAAAAGAAAAGCTAGCAAATCTGTTTAAGTCCTGGAACTATTCTATAGCCTAAAAGATAACACTAAGTATCTAATAGTATGTCTACTAAAGCATAACTCTATCATTAAAAAAAAGAGACTCCATCATGCTATTTTTGTTAATTCCATCTGGGAAGTTGCTGTTCCTCACAGCTCAGACTGGAGCAAAGGAAATGTAGTGACTCAGTTTTGCATCCTGATATTGTCTACTTTCTGATTCCTGACTTTCTGAAAGAGCATGTTTTGTGTATCATGGCCTATTTGGGCTATGCTACCTGAGCAATCCTCAGCCTGTTTTTTCTGGCCCTTTAAGGAGTACGTAGGTCAAATATAGCCCTAAGTTTACTAACTTAACTAGAGCGTTATCAAGAAATAAATCATTCAATACTGGTCATTGTTTTCCATTATTTCCTTATTTCCCATATATGGCTGCCACTAGTCTTTCCCCTTTCTATCCTAGTTAATCCTATACCTGGAAGTCTACAACAGTTCTCACAAGAAGACGATGAGGGTCTCTCCCTGTGAACAGAACATCAGGAAACAACTCCTTCTACTCTATGTTCTTTGGCAAAGGAGAAAATTGTTCCTTACCAAAAAGGAAAAAAAAAATCTTCCTGAGCTGAAGAAAAAGTTGAGTAGGTCATTCCCCATAGCAGGTCGCAAAACTGATGCATTTCAGCACCCATGTCCAGAGCAAGAATAAGCTGACAGATCTATGGCAAAGGAAGATGCAAGCAATGGAACCTCTGCACCAACCATTGGTCATGGCTGAATTGTTGCTTCTCATTTCTGTTGGTCCCACTCCACTCAAAACCTTTCTACCAGCCTGTGAAAGGTCAGATTTTTTTTAATCCCCTTAATATCCACCAGATGGTGAAGTTTCTGCTGATGCTTATGGGATCTTTGACTGAATGCTCAATCTCTTAACAAACTCTTAAGAGAGGAAATATATGCTACTCTCTATACAAAGAGAATGTGGTTTCTAAATTAAATGGCTACATTTGTGCCAGATTTTCCTTGTTTATTACACCTGAAATATTGACCTTCCTGCATTAGAGTCTGAACTCCACAACTTTCTAAGGCTTTGACTCTAAAGAATTTCAATAAAGTTGCTAGGTCTTTTTAATGAGTGAAATCTGATCTCATGTTAGACTTGAAAACTGGAGAGGATATATGTTACAAATATTTTTGTGTCCTCAGAGGACCATTAAAACTATTTAGCTATCTTTTCCTAAGTCTGTGGCCAAACTGCTTAAGCTTGTATATCTGGAAAGAGAAAGAAGGTTTATAATTTTCCCTGAAGAAAGAGAAAGACTTAGCCATTACTGTGTATGCTTTAATTCCTTGAGACAGTCCTTCTTCTTCTAACTTAGAATCATTATGAAGGGATGAAAGGGAAGAGCTGAATTGGCCAAATACACAAACTAAATTTCTCTAACAAAATTACTCCTTTTTGCTATTTCAGGATTACTAGTTGCCGCCTGAGCTACAGTGTCACTATTTTTCCAAAGGAAACAAGCATGAATTAAATTTCATTCATTTCTTAATTCTGCCTATGGCTTAAACCTGATAATTGGCTCTATTAAAGCAAGCTGATTAGAGTAAATTTAATTTTTGTGAAGAACAACAGAAACAAGAAAATTCTTCAAAATGTAGTCTTCAGAATCACTTGGGGGCTGTGGCTTTTACCCAATGAAATATGGAGGCCTTAAGCATTTCTGTTGTATACCAGATGTCTCTTAATTTTCTATGACCCATTTTAATCCATGTTACTAACAGCAGCTTTTGGAAAACCATTTTAAAAACCTGCCTTCTCTCCTGAAATTCATAAATGAATGCATTTGGTAGAAAATCCCTTAGGATTGTGCATGGCTGTGGTTAACGAGCTTAAATGGTCAGTTCATCAGTTAACCAAGATTTTGTCTTCCTTCCATCTAGAATGGAATTCCTGTTAACAGCAGCCAGAGTACAATAGTCTCTTTACAACAAATCTACCAGATGAGTTTGAGCACACAACTGCTCTTAATTGTAATAACATCTAAGCATTCGGAAGACGGTTCTAAAAATCATAGCTATTGCTCTTAATCCTACTGCTACTATAACTGAAATAAAATAAGACAACTGCCCTGTATCATGGAGTCAATCTGTTTGCTTCCCATTTTTTTAACATAGAGATTACTGCGACTGAGAGAAAAACGTACTGAGAAACTGGAAGGTAAAATCAATAACTGATCACTTGCATATATTGTTTTTAAGATTCCAGGTCTAAAGAGAAGAAGTCAGGAGGTGGATTCTGATGTGCTTATGTATATATCTTGACAGTGCTAGTGAAAACATTCTTCTAATCTGTTCCTTTATGTGGTATTTCTGTTTTAGGGAGAGGAAACAGAGACACAAGTGAGTTAAACTCACAGAACACATCAGTGGCAGACATGAAAAGGAATCCAGCATGCTTATTTCCACCTCCACTGGGCCATACTGTTTCTCATACAGACTGAGCGCTCATTTCTAATTGGCACTATTTTGGTGAGCTAGTGAACTAAGCTATTTCTTTGACTGATTCAGGATTTAGATACTGGCATAGAGCATATGTGCTGAGTCACAAGCTTTTGAGTGCTGGATTCTGCTCACCAAGGACATTCCTCATAATTCACCTTGATGAAAAAATGTAATGCCTATACTGTATTTCCTATTCATTTTTCATTGTTGATTACTTTTGCTCATTATTTTTCTGATTAGATTACTTCATGATGAGTCACGTCTAATTTTAAGACAGTACAAGGAGAACAGTCACATAATCTTATTCCAGGGGACACTCAGGCTAAAAAAGTAGATGACATGAGCAAGCTAAATTCTGCTCAAATTACACAGACAGATTTATCCATTTGAATAGGATAGGAAGCTTCTTCAAGCTGCTTAGCTTTCTGTCTTCAACCTCTGCCACCAATTTAATCGTGACTGTTATGCTTAGAAACCTGGCCATAATTTTGCTTCTATTGAGTTTCTTTATTCAGCTGAGGTTTTTGGTGCAAGAGAGAACAGAATTCTTCTGATCCGTATCATCTTCTACTTTTATATCTAAATAAGCCTTTCTACATTTTGCAAAATCAACTCAAGGGATTTCCTCCCTTTCTCAGTTCAAGCATGCCACTCAGCTTCTGGGTGGAAGGCATCCCTTGCTAATGCAAAGAAGATACTGCAGGATTTCAGCTCAGGCTAATCATAGCTTTTTGGTTGTTCTCCACAGTCACTGGTGAGTCACATGAAGAACACTCTTATACTTCATGCAAAAGAATAATACCTATACACTTTTTAGCTCTGCTGGTAAAACTGAGATCTACTCTTCCTGCAGAGTCTTGTGAATCCTCAGTACTTCTGGCCTAGGCAAGCAGGGCAGATAGACACCCTTCCTCAGCCCAGGGTAGAATAGGTTAACCCCTATACAGAACTCAGGTCACTTAAAGACTAGCTACCCAGGGGATTTAATCTTCCCTTCCAATGCCTCATTTCTGCTCCCAAAACAGAATCCACAGCTCTGAATTAAGGATCTCCTTTTCTGCGTGCATTTCTAGGGAACCGGTGAAGATGAATGCCACAGAACAGTACAGAACTCTGTAAATTACAGGCTATTAACATAAATTCCTTTTCACGGAGACATGCAGAGTCTTTGCCTGGAAGTTGAATAATTATGGAATTTGTGGCCTGGTTGTTGACTATACAAATATACTTGAATATATAAACAGATGAAGTACTCTAATGGTATCTTTTTTTGGTCTCTGATAATTGATCTAATTTTAAGGACTTGTGAGCTGATTATCAATGGAAACAACAGCCTACCATGACAACTTTCAAATTACAGTTTCAGAGCTGCAGGTGGTACTTGTGCAGAGCAACACTGGCTCCAGTGGGAGTATGCACTTCTAAGCTTTGTGAAGACCTGTGCTTTTCAATTTCTACATTTGTGAAGACTTCTGCATTTTGCTTTCTACATATAGAGGTGACATGGTCTTAGAGTGAAAACATCAAATAGTTTGCAAAGCTTCTTATCCTATTGAAATGAAGGGAAATTGTAAAAAGCCCATTTATGTAAACTGAACAGGATTGAGCTCAGCTCCTATGCTCTGCTAAACTATGTGTTTATGTAATAGGAAAAATCCACTGGAGAAACATAGCATGACTGTTTCTCTCCTTGGGTCTTCCTGCAAATTAGATGCAATTCATCTTGACAAATTCTAGTCAGCAAAAAATTGAGAAGAAAAATAAAGCATTTTTTAAAATCCCTGTAAGAGTGTTGAAGTAATAATATCTGGATTCTGGGAAGAGGTATTTGGGGGAGGGGGGTTAGGCCTTTTTGCACACTCACCAAAGATTTTGTTAAAATTTTCATTAATTATTATGAATTTATTTCCTGGAAGACAGGGAATATGGATTTGAAGGTGACTGACAAAGGCTTTTGGGTTTCCTACGTTCTGAGCACATATGCTGTTGGCTGAAATTAAAACGGATAGAAGGAGGAGACATTCACAAAAGTAGCCAACAGTGTTTTGTGGGGAGTTCAGTTCTGTTCCAAACCTTCTGTGCTAGCAGAAGTGGTAGTAGTAGCAATGGAGTTTTTTGTGACAGACCACTAAATGTTTGTATGAACACTTTCATTTGCTGTAACTACATGCTTTTACTATTTTTCTTTTTTACTTCTGTGGTAACACAACTGTTCCCCCTCCCCCTACCTCTTATGCTCCCACATGCCTTCAGTCAAGCTCTGCTCAGTTGTGTGTATGTATGCAAACAGAGGGAGTAATACCAATATTACTCCAATAACATCAGTTTCCATTTTATACCTTCTAAACTATTGAACAAAATCTGCTCCCATTTTTTATTTGGGACCTGAATAGAAATTTCTAAGGATATAATTTTAACCTGTATGAAGGAGAGCGCTATAGGAAAGGTAGTTGTTTAAATTAGAAGACTGACTAAAATAGCTTGATATTAAATGGTATTTGTCTAATATGTCCAAAGAAGATATATTTTCAACTTTACAAGAGAATTTCATGCTTCTGTATTTTCAAATAGAAAATACAACAGTATCCTGAATTTGTTTTCAAATTTACAGCCAATATTTTGCTGAAAATTCTACTGAGAGATTTGTTAACATATGTTAAACTGTGAATGTTTTGATTAACATATGTTTGGCACAGAGAGTCCTACCTGGAAATTGTGATTCTCTTCCCAGTTGCATTTCAACATTCTAAAATGCTAAATCCTTAAAACATTTTCAGAGTTTTAGTGTAACTCAGAACTATAACAAACCCTCATGCTGTGATTAATATGAATTAATATAAGAAGAATGGTGAATTGTGTAGGTTTATTATTATCCAGGATACAGTTTTTAAAGGCATCTATTTAAGATATATTTCTGGCTAGAGTATGATTTGTGAATTTTTTTGACAAGTATTACCCTGAATTATCATTTAGATTCAGAGCCAGGACACTTTTAAGACCTGTTTAGTAATGTTGTTGACCAACTGTAAACATAATACCTAGCTGTAAGAGCTGCAGTGGCTCAGTACTGTGAAAATAACTCCCAAGGGAAAAACATTATATTCACTCTGCAGCAGAGGACAACAGACGGCAGCTCCGACTGCCTTCCGCACTCTGTCCGACTGCCTTCCGCACTGTGTCACCGGGGCCAGATGGGAGGAAGGGCCCGGACCGGCTCGGGGAGGCATGCGCCGGGGGGCTCCCGGCGGGCACTCCGGGGGCTCCCGGAAGCTGCTCAGGGAGCTGCGGAATTGTGCTCTGAAGCCAGCCCGGGAACAGCCACCTGCCTGCACTAAAGCTTGCACTGCTCACTAAAGCTTGTCCATGCTAAAAGATCAGGGCAGGGTCTGGTCCCGTGTGCTGCGCCCAGTCCCCACTGCCCCCATTCCGCAGCCCTGCCGTGGCTAACTGCTGCCTCCAGAGGGGTCAGTGCAGACAGTCCTGCCGCCCTCCGCGGCCCGCGGTCGGCCAGGGGCGACCCCGGCCCAAGCAGAGACGCCTCGGGCCGTGCGAGCGCCGCCGCGGGGCAGGCTGCGCCGCCGTCTCCTCCGCACGGCGGGCCGAGCGGGGCGGAGCAGCGCCAGGCTCTGCCGGCCGCCGGGTGCGCGCCTCGCGGGGACGAGCGGGAGAAGATGACTTACTTCCCGTGCAAGGCCAGCGGTGCCCTCCCCGGCAGCGGCGGCCACAGCAGGTCCTGCGCAGCCCGGCCAGGAGCAGCAGCCCCCGCTGACCCCTGCACCGGTGGGGCCATTTTGAACGCAGAATGCTGCGCCAAAGGAGCTGAGACGCAGCGAGGGCATCCCGGGGCCGTGGCGATGTCTTAGCTATGGCCATGCCGGGACACCCAGCCCCACCAGCCAGCAGGCTGCACTCCGCAGTCACTTCGGAGTGCCTCGGGGGCGTTATTCCAAATACCCATCAAAGACATCCAGCTCGCTGTCCGTCTCGTAGAGCACTGAGCCAGGGTCGGACAGCACCCCCAGATCCACCAGTGCCTGGTCCATATCCTCGGGCAGAAAGACAATGCCTACATTGAGAACGATGTACTCCATCAGGAAGGCATAGTACAGGATCAGCACGTTGACGAAGAACAAGCCCACGTAAAACATATAAGGCAGCACCAACAGCGCATGGAAGGCCCAAGACTCCAGCGAATCCAGATGTGCCGAAACCGCGGCAGGCATACAGCTGTGCGGGACTGCGGCGGCGCTCCGCGGCCGAGGCACCGCTCGGCGGCAGGTTGCGGGCGCCGACCTGCCCCACCGGCGCCTGGCGGGGCGCGGAGGATGTGCGGGAGCCGCAGGGCGCAGATAGGGAGCGGAGACAGGGCAGACCAGAACGCACCCGCAGCCTCAGCTGCAGAAAACGACAAAATCCCAGAGACAGAGCAATGCGGACCCTGAAAGAGGAGAACCCCGCAAGGGGAGCAGAGATGGCAAATCCGCAAGGCAACCGACCGGCTCGGCTCCTTCCAGCGCAGCTCCCGGGCGCGCAGGTGGCCGGCGCGGGCCTCAGGGGCGCTGCCGCAGCGCTGCCTTTGGCAGAAGGCTCGTCAGGGGCATTTCCAGCCCGGCTGCTGCAGTCCCGCCGCGGCTCCGGCTCTCGTCCTCCTCCCGCTTGCAAACTTCCCCGAATAACCGTGCAGGCACTTTCTTGCGGCTGACGCTGAGCCCTTGCCCGCCGTCAGGGAGCCCGCCAGCCCCCGGCCTGCTCGGCGAGACCCCCCGCCCGCCTCCTCCACCCCCCCGCCGCCGCATGCCGCGTCTGTTTACCCGCTCCGGCTCCCCTCGCATCGCTCCTCCGCCAGCGCCGCCCGCCACCGCCCCTCGCCGCCGCTGGTTGGCTTGGAGGCACCGTGATTGGCACCGCCGCGCTCAGGGGGTTTATTCGCACTCGTATCCCATTTCACCTGCTCGGGGGTATCGGCCGCGTCTGCCTGAGGGGGGGCGAGGGGTCGTCTCTTTCCTCTCCCCCTTCAGCAGCGCCGCCGCCGCCCCGCGCTGCCCGCACGGCAGGATGCGGTTTCCTCTCGGTGCTCCCCGTGGCTGCACAACGCACGCACCGAGCTCCCAAGCTTTCTGGGGCCGCCAGGCGCTTCCAGAGCTTCTTCAGCATCCCCTCCAGTACCTGCCAATGGATTTATAAGCGTTAGGACTTTCCACACGTGTCTCCTCTGCAATAGGTCATTCTGCTTCTTTTATTTGCTCTTGAAGCTCAGGTAGGCTGTCAGGTTTTGGTTTTCTTGATGCCAGAGGCAATAATAATGGAACTTTAATATTCAGTTGAGGCGTTTATTTATTGAGAAAGGTTTTACCAATACCAAATTATAATCAAAGGCATGATTTTAAACTTGTTTGACACTGGACGACAAACCCAACTCTTTTTCTTCAACTTTTAGTTTGCTTTAGTATAATTCTTTATCTGGTTAAATCAAATAAATATAAAATAAATCCACTAGGACAGTCATTACTAGTCTTTATTCTGCTTTAATTAAGCTGGTTTTAAAGCCAATTCAAAATTAGACGTGCAATACTGTGTATGAAAGACCCTAAGGTCTTCATACCTAAGAAGAATGGCAGCAACTGCATTTCCATCACTGCTTCCTGCTGCGTCTTGTTCTCTTCTGCTTAGAACTGACCCTACCAAAAACTGCTTCGTCTTTGAGTTACAAGGTGAACAAGAAACGTCAGAGGCCAATATTATAGCTCACAGTACAATGTATTTGAAAGCTATGTGCACATGTTAAAAGGTTATTTTTGGTTTAGGCTAAAATTAGTCTTTTGTATTCTTCTAACCTAACAGTCTTCTCACGACTTGACTAGATCGAAGTCACATAACTTCCAAAACAGAGGGGCAGAATAAATTAAAAACAGAATGCCAAAAATTCTAAAAATAGAATAGGCTCCCGGAGGTGCAGGGCGTCCTTCAGGCTTTCGAGGTTCATAACTGCCGTTGTGGTCAAACGTGGCACTTAGCTAATCACATACCTGACATGAAGCGCGTTTCACTCCTCAGAAGTGTCATTTGGTGTGTATATTTTGCCTTTGCTTTCCTCTTAACAGAACTGCCAAAATAAGGTTCCCAGAGGGAGCTGGCTTAGGGTAAGCGTTTTCCCTTTTCTTTGGGCAAACTGACAGGAAAGGAGAAAACTCTGGGCTCCCCGGGGACCTTTCGCGATTTGTACTAGGCGGGAGGCGGGTGATGGCCGCGGCGGTGGCGGCTGGCGGGCGGTGGCGGCGCGTGGCCGCTGCGGCGGTTAGCGGGCTGTGGTGACTCGTGGCGGTTGGCGGGCTGTGGCGGCGCGTGGCCGTTGTGGCGGTTGGCGAGCGGTGGCGGCGCGTGGCCGTTGTGGCGGTCGGCGGGCTGCGCGGCGCGTGGCGGGCCGTGGCGGAGGACAGGCAGCCCCGCCCGCTCGCAGCGCCTCCTCTCGGTCCGCGCTGCAGCAGGGGGAAAGGACAGGGGCCGCAGCGCCAGGAGGACCCGAGGCGTCGCAGAGCCTGCAGGGAAGGACAGCGGGAGGAGTGTTTTCCCCTTCGGCTCCGGTGTTTTGCTTTCACTGTTTGTTTTTACCCCCTTGCAGGGAGCGATGACACAGCCGAAATAAAAGGACCGTCCCCATCCCGCTTTCCCCACCTCGGGGACCCTGGAAAAACAGGCATCCCCCAGAAAAATGTCGGATCCGTCCTAAGCCCTCGCCTGACGCTCCTGTCCGCCCCGGCTGGCGCACACCGCCCCTCCCGCCGCCGCGGTCTCGAGCCCCCCGCCTGAGCTCAACGGGCACCAACAGCCCCGGCGCCTCCCTGCGCGGAGCCCGCCCCCCGCGCTGTGCCGCGCGCACGGTGCATGCTGGGACTTGCAGTCCGCACCTTGCTACCAGGCTGGGGGAGGCGGGGCGGCGGGACTCTATTTCCCAGCGTGCCCCGTCGGCGCGTGCGCCTTGGCGCTTGCGTGCGCCGGTCGCTTGGGTCGGCGGCCGCCGGTCGCTGAGGTGCCGGCTGCTTCCTGGTCTCCGCCCGCCTCGGCGCTGCCCGTCCGCTCGGCGCGTCGCTCCCCTCGGGGCCATGGCGGCCTAGAGCCTCGCGGGCCGCAACCACCCTTTGCCGCCAGCATGTTCGGCCGCTCCCGCAGCTGGGTGGGCGGCGGGCACGGGAAGGCCGCCCGCAGCATCCACTCCTTGGATCACCTCAAGTAAGCGCGGGGCCGGCGGGGGGCTCGGAAGAGGGGGGCGGAGAGGGGGAAGGGCTCTGAGGGGAGCGCGGGGCTGCCGGGGGCGGCGAGCGGGAGTCGCTCCGCGGCTGCCCTCCCCGGCGGGGCTGCCGGCGCCTGTCGGCGTTTGCGGGGGAGAGCTGGTGGGCTCCGCCTCGGGCGGCTCGGAGGCGGCCGCGGAGGCTCAGAGGCGTGCGGGGCGGGGGAGGCTTCCCGGTCCCTCCCCGGTTTACGCGTTTTGCAGCTTTCCTGAGCCAAAGGCTCCTGGAGCAGTTCTCGAGCAGCGACGGAGGTCTTCCATCTAGCGTGGTTTTGTTTCTTTCTCCTTCTCAGTGAAATGAATCCCGATTTTGATAGCACTTTTGTCTCTTTGTCCCCAAATATCTTCAGGACAGACTCAGTTCCATGATGCAATGTCACACTCACGGCTGTGATACGTGTTTTTTTTTTCTGATTATGTTACAGACTCACCCTGTAGAGTAGAGCGTAAGAGGTGTTGCATACGAGAAATATTACATTCCTGTTGAGAGAGAACTTTTATTGTTTCCTGGTAGTGGCCAAGAAGCAAGGAACCTGGTCCTGGGCTGTGAACAGTACAGAGCTTTTGAAAAGGAAAAAGATCTTAGTAGTCAGCAGTGATTCACAACAGTCAGGGAGGTGGTCTGCAGGTCCAGGGATGTATCCTGAGTAGAAGGCTCAGCAGCTGGCACGAAAATAAAGCTATTGAGGTTGGGAGTTGTAGTGGTAGTCTCCGCAGTCTGATATCCGTGCGTTATTGCTAACTGCAGAAGGAATGGAGTAACTTTTTCTAGCTCTGCCACGGGACAGTTGGAGAGAAGACAAGGGATAAAAACTCCTAAGTTCTCTGTTTCATTCTAAGAGTTCTGATTACTGCAAGAAAATCAAGGAGGTCTCTTCTTAGAGAGCTTCTCTCATTACTGAATAACTGTGGTGCTGGACCTGGTCATAATTAATTTTTTTTTTCCTGAGTTTTGTCATTCCGAAGTGAAAGATGCCATCCTATTTTAGGGAAGTTAGTTTAAGGAACTGAAAATTGTCATTGCATTACTTCTGGTAGAGTGAGAAGTACCATATTCGTTGATATTCAGTTCATATCCACTGCATGAAATATTGTCTCCCTTTTAATGGCAGCTGAAGTATTGCAGAAATTAATTGCCTTATCTTCTTGCTTCCTAGAGTAACTTGTATTCCCGTTATGAATAGGCGAATTAATTTTTCAAGAGTAATGTTAATGATCTTTTAAGTGAGATATCAGTTCTTCTTGATCCGCATATCTCTGCGTTGATTCTCCCAATTAGTATAGCTATCATTTCATAAAAGCATGATACCTGGGGTTCCTCTTTACTTTAGTCTAAGGCCTTTTTTTCTCATCCTCCATAGGTGCAGTGGTATTCAAACTACGAAGAGTGACTTTAAAACTTGCATTCGAACTTGAATGGGCAGCTCCTAAATAGATCTGGAGCAGCATATTAGAAATTGAGGCTTTCCCCGATTGTGTATCAGGGTTCAGATTTGGATGGTGTGAGTGGATGGACAATTGTCACAGACTTCCTCCTGGTTTAAAGCCTGCAGATTGATCTAAATGGACCTATTTTCGTTTTCCTTTGGGAAAGACCAGATATGATCCTGGTCTGTTACTTGAATGTGTGTGCAGGTTTCATGTCTCTAGCTGCCTTCTCTTAATTTTCTGACTGTTGTGGATAGCCGTGATAATGTTTTTGGGTTCCCAGGCTCAGCTTTTTAAGCATCTTACTAATGTCAGAATCTGGTCCCAAAGCAAATTAAGGGAGCTGTATCTGTTGTCCTAAAACTGCTTTTGTTTTAAATTAAAAAATTGTAGTGATCTGTTGGGTTTTGTTTAGCTTAGGTGAATATCAGTAATGAATGAATCCTAATATAAGCATATTATTCATTCATTCACTGTTGCATGTGGGAACAACACGTTTTTCATCTTTTTTAAGTTCTAATTTAAAAAAAAAAATCTGTGTTTTTAGCAGTTAACACTTATGTTTTTGACAGTTATGCTTAGGGTAGCTTTTAAAATAATAGCTGTAATGTTCTCTAAATATGAAGCTGAAGAAGCTGGAGTGTTTGTCACTGTTAAATATTCTTGCTGTATTACTGTTTTATACTGTTCCTTCTTTCCTTCCCAGTCTGCCTGTAAAAGCCAAATGTTGTATAGTAATTGTCTTCAGACTTAGCTGTAGAGAAATCTGAATACTTTGCAACAAAATGGACAATTTTGCTCAACAGCATGAAAATAAAATTCATTTGGGGCAATATGTGAAAAAGGTGATGCTCTTAATCCTATTCTGAACAGGTGGCAATGCCCTTTCTTCATGATTCAGTTCTTGGTGACCTCAGTGGATAACTCAGTGAATTAACAGCTTGAGGTGCCCCCTCTCCTCCCTCAAATTATTTTTTATCTGCAATAATAATAAGTGATGTATGATCAGCAATGCAATGCCAGTAGCAGTAATCTTTATCACAAGAAAAGGAGAGCATTAACAAGGAAAGCACTTTCTAAATGAAATCACTGTGAATACAAAACTTATTGAGAAATATATAGTTGGTAGTTTTCAATGATTAGTCAAATTACAAGGAGAATTTGAATGGGCTCTGGCAGTAATGAGTAGGATGCACTTGTATAAGATTTGAATCTTACAAGTGCTTTTTTCAAGGTGATCTATGTATTCTAGTCCTTATCTCTAAACCGGAGAAATGTTGAAAACCAGCAAGATTAAATTTAAAGTGTGTGACTCTTTACCAAAGAAAGAGAAATTGAGTGCATAAATACAAAACGGAATGTAACTGTACTGCAGAAAGTAATTTTGAAAGCATGGTAGGTCAGACTGAGTAAGTCAACATCATCAGGCATTGCTGGGGAAGGAAAGGGAAGAGAGGGAAAGGGGGAAAAAAAGTTACCCTCAGATAGAAACATAGGAATGTTGTATTTAACATACAGAAGGCAGTTATTCTGAGCTACTTAGTACTAGTGGACATTTAGATAGAACACCTATCTGGTTTTGATACGGAGAGAAACAAATTCAATTGCAGAGAAAGAGAGAGCAAGAATGCCGATGCTTGATGAAATTTGAAGAAATTGAATTCAATTTTAGAGAAAAGAGGCTGATGAGAGGGACACTTTCAGCATGTTAGAATCTTTTAGGCAAGAAAAATGTGATCGTATGTTCTCTTGTGGCTATGGATGGTAGAACAAGTAATATCCTGTTTGGTTTGCAGCAGAAGGGACTTAGTCTAGAAGAAGTATTGTGGTTTGTGCCTCTTATCTAAGAGCTGAAGCATATAATTCTCTTCTAGAATACTAGCTTTGTTGGATTTTGTGTGTGTATGTGTAATATCTTTAACTGTGAAATCTAAAATGACATTACTGTAAAAGAACCGATACCTTTGATCTGTTCAGACTCTGTATATTCCAAGTGTTTGTTTAGCGGACTGTGCGAATTACAGTTGCTAGCTAAATGTCAATAGCAAAAGCAGTTCCCCAGCAGTAAAGTGAAATTTAGGGCTTTTCTAAGATAACGGTTGAAGTGAGTAAAGTAACAGAATGAAAAAGAGCAAAGGTTCTTCATTTCAGGAACATGGAGGAAAGCCTATCTTGATAAGTTCACCTTCTTTTGAGTTGTCTGCATTATTTTTTTTCAACTCTATCAAAAAACAATGCTGAGTTTCTTGTGCATGTGTTGAGTAGAACACACCAACCTTGCTGTTACCAATTAGCTTATCCTATTGAAATTATGTTATGCTATGTTACCAGAATGAAATTAACCTGGGCAATCCTTATGGAAATACTTTTTTTTTTTTTTAAACATGCATAAATGTCGGGTTTAATCTAAACTGTAAACAATACAGCTGGGTTCAGTAGAACTGAGAGAATTATTGCTTTTAGTCAGCAGATGTTGGATCTGGAACTTCCTTCCTGTCAGCCTTAATACAGTTTCTTCAAGGCTTGCTTTTGAAATTTTGCTTATTCAGTCTTTGAACAAATGTGCTGTGGAATGGATTGACTAAAGGAAAATTGTGATATTGTATGTTAAGTGTTTTGGTGTGACGTTGTGGTCTAGTGGAAACAGTTAGGCACAATTTAATCTAGTTATCTAATACCTTGTGGAACTGAGATCTGGAGAGGTTATGATATGGTACTATGCACTTCCTGGCTGCTTGTCACTAGTATTTTTCAGAGAACTTGGCCTTTTCATGCCCTTTGGTTAATAATTGTGGGAATATCAATACTTAGTAAATGCAAAAAGGCTAAACGTTCTGGAAACAAGAACAGTAGTAGTGGCTGCCTATGAAAATGATCTCAAATAACTTCTTTACCTTTATATGAGAATTGTGTCTCTGAGACAGGGTCAGAACCCACTTCTTAAAGGTGGCATCTAGCAGTTTAAAATGAAATTATCTTTTCCCTTTATGCACTGTTTCTCTATCCCTCTGTTCTGTACGTGCTTTCAATCCTAAAAATGAATGCACCATGGCTGTTTGAGGCAACAGTCTTTTCGGCTATGCAAGCCTGAAGTTATTGCTTCCTCACTAGCTTCATTTTCTTCTTTCTCTTGTTTGTGTGACTTCTTCAGGTATGGTTCTTGCCTACTTTTGCATGAAAGGCAGCCACTCTTGTATAGGTTAGGGTTTCTTACTGTTATCTCTGGCTGCTGCAGTAGTCACTGTAATCTGTTTCTGCAGCTCCTCACCTTAGGAGTTGTGACCTGTGGCTAAAATATCAAGAAAGTTCTTATTGCCAGTTGAGGATAGTCTAACCTCAGTAGATGCGTAGCCAGATCTAGTTGATCTTCCTCCCCTCTCAGTCTACAAACTGTAATTTAAGCTGGTTAGCTTCACAGTGGAATGGATAAAGAGAATTTGTGTGATTTATTCCAGTAATTCAGTGGTAGTATCTTGAACCAACTTGGCCATTTCTGAAGCTATCTTCTGATTATAACCTTGGTTTTCCTGCTAATGTGAAAGGTTGAGCAGCCTTATCTGGAATTTGAGCTTGGTATCTCTGTTTCTAGGTACAAATAACGTTTTTCCTACTTTTCCAACCTGTTTGTAAAGAGGTTTTTTATCTAGACCTGTTTTTACTTTTAAATGTTTCTCATTATTATCTCAATGCTTGGTATTTTAATTAAATCCTTTTATGTGCAGGATACATGCCATTATAGTTGCTTGCTAAACATTTCTCATGACCTGGTCACATAGTGTCCGTAAGTAAGTATGACTAAAGATTCTTGTTTCATACCTGATTCATTTCCTGAACTACTGACCATGCTGTGCATTGAGTTTCCTCTACAAGGACCTTAATTATGTATTTATAGGCAGCATGAAGCAGCAAGTATATTATAGTTAAATTCTCTAGTATAGTGTTTCCCGAGTGCTCGACTTCCTAAACTGTTATCTGTTTTAATGTGCTTTTTGTAAGAAGTAGAAAAATAATTGCACAATTTATGTATTCATGAGTAATTGTAATATGGTACTGTGATGAGCATGGTTTCTTACCAGAAAATATTCAGAACTTTCTGTCTTGTGAAGTTGTTGGCAAAATCTCCCACTGATGTCAGTGGTATCATCAGGTGCTTTGATATTTCCTGTATGGTGGGTTTTTCTGTTTGTTTTTTTTGTTTGAACTTGAAGCTTTCGGATGTAGAGGGATAGAGATGAGTCTCTTCTTTGTCAGGGTTTAGTGTTTTGGAGCACAAACTTTTATCCTTTATAATCAGCATGCTAAGATAGTTTTTTTTTTTTTAAAGAATTTGTGTAAATATAAAAATACCAGTTTTGTGCAATACTTTGTAGTCTCACGATACAGGATGTTAAATGACCTATCTGGTAAGGGAAACAAGTTCGTGCATGCTTTTTCATCTATTTTCAAGTAAATGGATAAAGGAGCAGCTTAAAAGTAAAGCCTGTATTTTCTCTTAGTGCATTGGTGTGTTTGCAAGTCAGGAAACTTTGCTGTGATACTGATATCCAGCAAATAAATTTGGACTTAAGAATGTATTTATGGTTATTAAATTTTCCTTGCTTTGTCAGAAATGTTTGTAATGCCCTACATTGCAGTGACTCTTTAACTGAGATAATAGCATATAATTCTTTCCATTGTTTTTACTTATCAGAATTCTGTAGTTGGAGTAAACCTTGTTCCCAAGTTTATGTAATGTTACTAATTATAAATATATCTAAATTATCATATCTATAAACATATCGCTTCAAATAAATAGGCTAAAATATGTTAGGCAGTGTAACATTAATTATCCTTTTAAAACTAAACTAACTCTCTCTCTCAACAAATAGTTACTAAGTAGATTATTGCAGAATGAACTCTTCTGATGTAATTGCCTTCAGACTTCAACTGTTCATTGTTCTATTAACTGACGTGCACACAGAGCAATGACTTGACTCATTGTCCTGATAACAGGTATAGTACCATAACAGGAAGTTTTTGCAGGACCTGTGTACCATGTGCTTATTAGAAAGCCTCAGGAATTCTAACAGGTGGTCAAACTTACACACTGCTCCATCTTCTCTGTGAACCATCGTACTGTCTGTCTCCACAGAAGGAATTTTGAACTGTGATACTTGGATTAACTGAAGAGGATCTGCGCATAAGCTTGTCTTGTTGTCGAGTTACTTCTGTTGTGAACCAGCACGTGACTAGGCAGATATGACTGTAGGAGGTAGCTATGAATCATCTTTTCCCATGACTGGTTTCAACCTGAGCAGTTCCAGATCTGGATTTGGGAAACAGGTATTGATCTGTGAGGAAAAACAGTGGAGAGAGGGAGAGAGAGACAGAGACAGAGAATTTTTTACTGAACAGGAAGAGTATGAAAGACCTATCTTTTCCCCTTCCTGCCATCTTTTCCTTTTCTCTTCCTCCTCCCTCTGCTCAGCTAGCCTTAATATGATTTATTCTTTATCACATTGCTGATTTTGGGGGAGGGAAAGAACCATGTGGTATATCAATTTGTTAAAACTGTAAACTTTTCAGAGTTGCTCGTTTAGCTTCCAATGTGTTTATGCAGTACCTAACACAGTAAGCCCTTGTTCAATGATTAAGCACGGTCATAATTGGCAGACATATAACATCTTACCACAAGATTATAATAAACTTTTATGGAATAGCTCCTGTTTCCTGCATGGCCTGTGAGGATGGTCTGTGTCTTGTAGCAAGTCATGTGAAGTTCTGGCCAACTGAGAGGCAACTCTGTCGGGGTTGAAGAAGATTCCTAAAACCAGTTGTAAATTTTAAGGGAACTGGAAGTATGGTTAAACTTTTCTTCATTGAATTAAAACATGAAAAAGGTTCTAAAGCTAGATGATATCTTCTTTTGTTTCTTCCGAAGCCTGATAAATAGTTGGAACAGTCTTATACAGGTATTCAGTTAAGTGGCGTTCTAATGTCCAGCTGCATGTTTCCCCTGTGCGGTGATTAAGTAGATTAAATTGATGGGAAATACTGGTTTTTGAAATGTGATTTCAAGTCTGGTTTTGACACATTTCTGAAACTTATTGCAACCAGAGACTCCCAAAATTTTGTTTTAGAAATGCACAATATTTCCTGGAACTGTATGGTAGCTTGGCAAAATCTATATTTTTTTTATCTTTTGCTCCCCAGCCACTGGAGGTCATTGGGTCTGTGGCTTTCCTTAAAAATGGGCATCCTTAACTCTTAAACTCCTGTGTTTTACACTCCTATACTAATGGTTTGCTAAAGTCTCAACCTGTAATCATTGGACAAACTTCTGCAGCACCCAAAACAACGATAGACTGCCCCATAGCCAGAACTTGCAGGTGTTTAGTAAGCTGAACTTTTTGCAGTCTTAAAATTATGTGAAAATTCTCTAAATATGTAGTAATTTAAATTTTGTTCTTTCATAATAATTGTGCCACTTCCTTACATTCTTCCTTTTTCTTTATTACTTCCTAAAAGCAAAAGCCACAGATGAGAGGAGTGATTCTGAATATCTTCTCATGCTTTTCTTAAAATCTTTCCCCCACTTTCTTAAGACAAAGGGAAATAGTCTTTGACATAATATATTATTTTGAAAACAGAAGAAAAACAGAAAATGCACTTTTGACTAAGTAAAATTCTGAGATCTGTAATGCAAGCTTTTCGAATTTTGTTTAGGTTCCTGTAACCTGTTTTTATAGACACACGTTTCTCTAACTTCACTAGACAGTCTTAAACTTTGAGACAGTAGAGCTGGACTTTGCCACCTTTCAGAGCGGTATTTCTATGTTTGAATGGTCAAAGACTTGAAGATGAAGCTTTGTCAAGATGAGTGAAATAGTCTTCGATAGTCCATATCGTTAACCATTAAATTAACATATGTTCTGACAAGTGTCACTGCAGATAATAGAAGGCAGTTTTCTAGCTAGATCTACACATGCGTTTTTCTGGACTTACTCTTTTCTCTGTCAGCTACTGGACTTCAAAGTACTCACAAATAAGTTTCACCAAGTTGCCATAACAAGCACACGGGACAAGTTTTATGTGATTTCTCCTGTTAATATATGTGCATAAGCATTCATAAATAGTCTGGGTAGTTACGGATTTATTTGTCACATATTCTGTTTAACAATTACTTTTCCCTTTGCGTCAGTACTCAAAGGAAATTTTAGAGTTTTAAAATCATACAATGATTAGAAATAGTGTGTATGTGTATCTAAATTAAGTTACAGTGACTACAGACAAACATGGTATGTGTGTGAAAGTCACAGGATGGCATATTAATTGCAATTAATTTTTCTTTTAGGTACATGTATCATGTTTTGACCAAAAACACGACAGTAACAGATCACAACCGCAATCTACTGGTGGAGACTATTCGTTCTATAACAGAGATCCTTATATGGGGAGATCAGAATGACAGTTCAGTATTTGAGTAAGTAATTTTAATCGTTCTTCAAAAACAAAATCCAGATTCAAAATTGCTTGGAGTTGCATAGAGATCTAATTGCAAGAGGCGAACTCTTCTAAGACTGCCTTTCATGAATATTGATAGAAGGGTTATATCCTGTAGCAGAAAGCTAAGCAGGATCAAATTCTTTTCTTATAAAGAAACAGAGAATTTGGTTCTAAAATAACCAATATATTCTATTAATTTAAAAAAAAAATAGTATTCAAAGTCCAGAGGCCTTTTTTCCAAGTACTGTTTTTGTTTGTCCCTAAAATCTTTTACATAGTAAAATACAAAATTAACCTATTTTAGGGTCTGGTTTTACTCAGTACATCTATTAATATCATATGACTTTCATTTGCTCACTTTAATTTATATAAGATACTCTAAATGAGTATCTTATTCTAGCTATGATATTTAGAAATTTTGTTTAGTTGGTATTTTTGTCCTTGTAAAATAATGTGATAGAAAAATAAACTTAAAGAAATAAACTGAATATTCAGAGTTGCAAATCTGACTATTAATACCCATAGCTTGACTGTCTATGAAATTATTTACTTGAAAATACTTAGTCTTTTATGAAGGGAATTTGTGACTGAAATGATGAAAGCTAGTTTGTTTGGTGTTTTTAATTACTTTTAATGTTCCTTTTTCAGGGGATGATTAGTTTTATTTTTACAAGGTGAGTTTAATGTGACTGGGTTATGATGTGAACTAAGAAAGAAAGCTTGTACAGTTCTGATTGTTCATATCTGTACTATAGCTCCATCACATTCCTCACTACAGTCTCTGCTTGGAAGAATTTCAGGGCTGTACAGTTTTGTTTCTGTGCAGTTTATGCAGAAATATTTTTATCATAAATTTGTATTTATGAGGTCCTGATAGGAAAAAGTCCTTTAGAGTTTTTTTAAACTATGTTCATTGCTGGTTTAAAAATGCTGCAGGCAATCACTTCTCTTTGAATTGTGCACAAATCACGCTTTTAAGATGCCTGCTTCTGATATGTAGCCTTCTTTTTTTTGCTCAGCTCCTTGTGGACGTTCTTCTAGTTTATGCTTTGAGTTTACTTCCTTTTTAATTGCATATTTAATAAGAATTTGCAGTACTCTAACATGGTCTTACACATAGGTAATTGAGAATTGAGCTTGAAGGTGATAGCAGAAACTGAGAGTTGCTGAATCCGCTATAGAAGAGCCTTTACAGCGCCAACAAAAAAAAATCAGCTGAACAGTGTTGGAGATAAATAGCCTGTTAGTTTAGGAGCAAGTGAAAGTTAAGTAAAATCTAACCTTCGTTTAAAAGCTCTCCCTTCAAAATTGTCAACTTGTGATTGCAAGGTAGGGAATCTGCCTGATAAATTGGATGCATTAAAACTTAAAAAAAGGAAGTTTAAATAGCTCTGATGTCTTTATATCCCTTTACCACATAATTTGAATGTTTCTAAAGTGCCCTAGTTACTTTTAAGGGCTTTTGAAAGATGTTCTTATGTTATACGGATAAAACTTTGCAGAATACTTCCTTGTAAATAAGCAACTTGTGAATCTTTCCTAGAATCATCCTTGATCCTAGTAAAATCATGTTCTTGTTAAATATAGCAAGTAAATTACTGACACCTCTTTACTGTATTCTAGCTTTTTCTTGGAGAAGAATATGTTTGTTTTCTTTTTGAACATCCTGCGTCAGAAGTCTGGTCGCTATGTATGTGTACAGCTGCTGCAGACCTTGAACATCCTTTTTGAAAACATCAGTCATGAAACATCACTGTGTAAGGGCACATTTTTTAAACTATTTAGGATTAAATGAACAAGATTTGATTTAAATCTTTTTAATTTCATGAACTTTAATGCTGGTGCCCCTCTCTTTAAATTTCTAAATCTTTTTAATTAAACACTGCTGCAAATATAGTGTAATTTGCTCCAAAATATCTTTTAATATAAATTTTCAGTAGTACAAAAGTTAATTGTTTGATACTCTTGAAACACTCATTTCACACATTTCAAGGGGTTCTTTAACTCAGCAGTTAGTTGTGGCCTGAAACATTTGCTTGGCTACTGCAGATTATGCAGTGGAAGTCTGTCATCTAATTCCTACTGTAACTGTTCTGACATCACTGGGGCTGGCATTCAGTTGAAAAGTTGTGTTTACTTCAAGGTTTTAAGAAACGTGGAAAGAAGACAGAAAATTAATGATCAGTTGAAGGTGTACTCTGAGACTATCAATAAGAGAAAATTATACACAAGCCTATGAGAGTATAGTACTTTGAGAGGAGAAAAGGGAGCTTTTTGCGCATGTTATTTGTTTGTGCTGTTTTAAGGGTTTAATTTGTTAGCCACAAAACAAAGTACCATAAAGCATGCTTAAATTGAGGAAACGTAAGTGCAAGTATATTCTGTTCTCAGTTGACTCCTGTTCTTCTCATATTACTGCTTGAATTTGTCACTTAAGGAGTTTGGCTAAAAATTGGGCTCTTCAGGCATCAGATAGTTTGCTGCTAGCTGGTACTTTAAATACAGCTAATTAGCATAATGATTTTTTTCTCTTTTGATTAACCTGTGTCATATCTCTTATTTTTTCAGACTACCTGCTTTCTAATAACTATGTGAATTCTATTATTGTCCACAAATTTGACTTTTCTGATGAGGAGATCATGGCCTATTATATATCATTTTTGAAAACTCTTTCCCTGAAACTCAACAATCATACTGTACATTTCTTTTATAATGAGGTAAGTGAAGAAAGAGTTGCAGTATAAGGATGAAAAGAGTTTGAGTAAAAATTGATACCAGTTTGAGGTGTATTCCATTCAGTCTCAACATGACTTTGTTCTAAATTTATTTTTATTATGGTAATATCAGTGATTGAGAATTCATTTGTGATGATCTCTGGAGAAGCATATTTAAAAAAAGAAGGTCCCTGTCCTTGTACTGCTACAGCGTGACTGAAATCTAAAAGTTAGTATTATTTTGACTGTTTCTGCGATTCTCAAGTCTGCTTCACTGAGAATTCAACCTGTTATGTGCTGTTTACTTACCATGCTTTTCTAAACAGGATTTTTTTTTTTCCTTTCTGCCACTCAATTCTTAAGAGGCTTATTACAAGTCTGCAAGGCCTGGTTCATCAGAGGCCAAAGTTGAAATGTTTTCTTCCTCTTTCTGCATACCACTTTCTGCCAAAAGAGGGCATCAAAACTCTGAATATGCTCAGAGTGAACATGGACTGCTTTGATGGTTAAAGCAGTTTATTTTATATCAAAGCTACAACTGCAACTGACTCTGCATTGTTAAACCATTTTAATTACTTTATAAAAATTAAAAATATCTGAGCAATACATGGAAAACATTTTTCACGTACAGAATATTTGCTAGGATTTTACAAGTTTCAGTTAATACATAATGCTTTCTTTCCTTTTGTTACAGCACACTAATGACTTTGCTTTGTATACAGAAGCTATAAAATTTTTTAACCACCCAGAAAGCATGGTCAGAATTGCTGTTAGGACTATAACTTTAAATGTCTACAAAGGTATGGTTTTTTTTTTTAATATAAAAAAGGCATGTGTGCGAAATGTTTGTTTCATTATAGTTTAATTTTCATACATCTTTAAATTTAGTTCCTGTTATGAGACTGAAAACCTTAGCATGCTGATATGCTTGCTTTACAAGTGCACATGTTGATTTTTATGAAACAGAAACCCAAAGCTAGAGTGTGTATTTTTAAATAGTATGCAGTTAGATTCCTGTTCTGGATATGCCAACTGGACACAAGGAAAAAACATTTCACAGTGGCTAAGCATGAGAACAGGATTCCCAGAGAAGCTGAGAAATCTCTATGACTTGATATCTTCAAAACTCAGCAAGGCCCCAAACTAACCTGATCCAACTTTGAAGTTGGCCCTGCTTTGAAAAGGAGTTTGGCCTAGGTGACCTCCAGAAGTCCCTTCTAACCTCAATTTTTCTGTAAGTTTATAAATGTTCGTTGTGCAATAGACTGAAAATACCACAGTGATTTCTGCGAAAAATGGGTGTGCATTCAGAATTTGTCTCTGAAACCAGCATGCTGTAAGGCATCGTGAAATATGTTCATACAGGGCTTCTTACACTTTCATCGATTTTTAATTTGACTCTATTGCAAATTTAACACAGCTTTCTATCAATTAAGAGAATTAGTGATTTGATGACAGTCTTCATCATATAAGAATGTAAGATCTTTCTTAAAGCAATAAACGGTTCACTACACAAAGAATCCACATAGCCTCTTTATAGCGGGTACCTTTTTTATAGTGTTGACCACTAGGGACAAAATTTCTTTCTCTTGTATGCTGAGAAATAGGCATTGTAGTATTTGTTTGCTACTTCAAATAACTGTATGCCTGAATGAGTTCACAAAAAGAGCAAAGTGCAGGCTTCATGCGTTATTTGTGTATAATTACTAAACTAAATGATAATATTTCATGGTAAGAATATTTAGCTGAATGTTGCAATGTTATGAAGGTTACAGTTGAAAACAGCGCGACATTCAGGTTTCATAATTTTCTGACTACCATTTGCAAATGTTCTTATCTAACGCCTACCGTATATCTTTTAGTTTAGATGCCTCGTGCTTTAGCTTTTTTAACCCTTTTGGAGGATGTCACTATCCCAGTTCCTAATCCTGTTAACTGTTGTCTGTTTCTTTTGCCCTTCCTTCACTGATGATTCCTGTGTTCCTTAATGCAGTGTCATGTAAGTCTAACTAGCTTGACTTTCAGCATTACTGCTTTATTCTTATGCTTTTTCTCTTCTTTTTAATAAAGAATGTGCTAAAAACTTTCTGAATTCCACTAGATTTGTTTATCTTCACACCTATGTAAATATATCAACATTAAGCTCATTTGAGAGTTGATGCAAAACTTTTGTAGATGCCTGTTTCATGCATCAGATAAATTCAGGTGTATACTTGTATGAAAAGCTAGCATGTAATCAAAATTCAGCAAATAACTTTGTTGTATTTCTTAAAAAAGAAATTGGAAACTGATTTTTCTCTTTAACAATTTTTCTTCAGTGGACAACCAACCAATGCTGCATTACATTAGAGATAAAACTGCTGTCCCTTATTTCTCCAACCTTGTTTGGTTTATTGGAAGCCACGTGATAGAACTGGATAACTGTGTGCAGACTGATGAAGAGTAAGCTTATTCAATTCCCAGCATTTGTAAAGAAGTGCTTTTCCCTTGCTTTGTCTGTAGTAGTTCAGTTAAGTTAGTTTCTCAGTGCAGTTCCCTGTACACACTTCAAGCTTTTAACTCTCACAAAGTTATATTAGTGATTCTTTGAAATAATAGTGGTTAGTGCTGTGTTCCCTAATTGCGCTAATATCCTTACAAGTAAATTATTGTCTAGCAGTATGCTTTTTCCTCATCTTTGTTTTGATTCCACTAAGTTGAATAGATATTCAGAACACAGAAATGGCATTTTGTGCTTCTTAGTCATATTAACGTTGCTTTTTTAAATGTTCCTTCTCTGTGTACTATATCAGTAGAACAGCATTCTGAAAAGCTTTTCTAGAAAAAATTGTAATACGGAAATTTGAACTTTTAATTAAAAGTTGAACTGTCAGATCTGAAATTCCTGTGTAACATTCCACTGTCAAGTACAGAAACATTTTGTTGCTTAAGTTGTCCTTAGTTCTATACACATGCCTTAGAATGGGCGGCTATTTCACACTTTCTTAAAGAGGGGAGATAAAAGTTACATTAAAACATAAATTTATTTTACTTTTGGAAACAAACCTTACTATTTTTATGATTGGCTTCTGAAAAGACTCTGAAGGTAGAAACTGAAGTTTCATAGAAATATTGCTTCTGAAAACTCAGGGAAAAAATTTATTTGTGCATCCTAAAGCAAATACAAATCTGAATACTCTTCCCTAGCTGCTTCAGGCGGCTATATTGAAAACATCTACTTCAGGTAGTCAACCTGCACAAGGTCATCTGTGGAAGAGATGTATATAAATTCTGTCATTAAGTTTTTTAAAACACTTCTACCATTGTTTGTATCTGAGGTTTTCTTTTTCTGCTCTCTTTCAGGCACAGAAATAGGGGCAAACTGAGTGACCTGGTAGCAGAACATCTTGATCATTTGCATTACCTTAATGATATCCTTATCATTAACTGTGAATTTTTAAATGATGTGCTGACAGACCACCTACTTAATAGGCTCTTTCTTCCCCTCTATGTGTATTCATTAGTCAATCAAGATAAGGTAAGGGATACCTGCCAATATTTAAGTCTTAAAGGATTTTTTACTTTTGGTATGTATAGTGGTTTGTCTGGCAGGTGTATTCTGTAGCGATTAATAACGCTTATGTCAAAGTTCTTGTATATGAAAGTTTGAATAAGGTGACTGTGGGGAAATACTCTGAGACTGAATCTAAGAACAGAATAGATGAAGCTTTATTCACTTAGGCACGTACTATTTTGGATGATGTGGTTGTTAAATGTTAGCAATAGTGAGGACAAGAGGAGTTATAAATTCGAATCTGGGTTTGAGTTTCTGCAACACTGGGAGATGTTTGGTTTTGTTTTCTGATGTGGTTACAAGTCTCCTGGTGAGAAAAGATTATAATACCTTTTTCTAGTATACACATACAGTTTTTCCACAATGTAAAAATCCAATTCAGACTGGAAATTTAAACCTTATTTCTGATACTTGACTCTGCTATTAACAGCTGTGATATAATACGATATGGTTGAAGCTTTATTTTTAAAATATGGCCTTCAAAACATAGCTTCAAGTAAATTTAATGAAATTGAGTTTTTTTTGTAAAATGCCAAGTTCTTATACTCAGTTGTCATTTGGGGGAAAAAAAAAGCTCATTGGTGTTCCCCCCCCACACACCTTCCGTTCTCCTAAATCTTCTGTAGTGGTGTTTGTTCTTAGGGTTTGCAGTGCTTTATGAATTTCAGAATATTTTCATTACATTGAGCTAAGATTAATGGACTTATTACGTTGCCTATGCACTGAAGACTGAATAGGGATCATCATCTCATCCTGTCATTGATCGGATGTATTTGAAATGGGACAGAAAGCAGATTTCCTGACCCTTACTTTCATTTTCAGGTGTTCTAACCCTTTCCTTTCATGCATAAGCAATCAAAAGCTTGCAGATTTTTGTACTTGAAAATCAACGATCCTGTTTTCAGGCAAATGTGTTTATTAGCCTGAGATCAGAGATATTATCATTGTAAAACTGGGCTATTTTTTTACCCCCTTGAGATAACTGATTAATTTGATGATTTTTTAAAGTGTCACTAATGTATTTTAGAGATAGCTTAATAAATATTAACTTGAGCACAAAAATATTGAATTTACATATTATGCTTAAAGGTTGTTTTGTCTGTGATCTACTTGATTTAGAAAAATGTCTGTCAACAACTCCTTTTTTAATATATAGGTAATATTTGGTTGTTTCTGACTAACTAGATATGAGAACACCCTTTAAACGTTATCTGAAAAGTATTTTTTGAAGAAATACAGGCAGAACAAAAACCAACATGCGCCTCAGTTTTTCAGCTGCTAGAACGTTAGCAGAAGCAACTATGAAAGACAACAATAAATTTTTTTTTAAGTTTATAGTGTCAGATGTGTATGCTTAATAGGAGAGTCTTCAAAATTGTTTACAAGAAATGAATGTTGGCATGATGCTTTCTGGAAGGTTTGGTGGTAGGATGTAGAATGTGGAACAACGCAATGTTTTGTTTTAAATAAGATATTAAATAGTGTAAATGCTTTACTTTTTGTAAGTAAATCAGCGTTTTTCATAACTTTTTTCTTTCCTTAGGGTGGGGAGCGTCCAAAAATAAGTCTCCAAGTTTCTCTCTATCTTCTTTCTCAAGTATGTATTTAGCTTATTTTGTCCTATTTCAGAATGTGTTTTGCAAGAGTGTCATAATTTGTACGTGAAATTACTGTATTTTGATGTATTTCAGCAAAACTGTTAAAGACAACTTTGCAAGTATTGTTTAAATCTGCTTTAATAAAAAAAATAAAAAAGAGACGCTCATTTGTTTGTATTATGGATGGACCAACTAACCTCTCATTTCAATTAGTATCTTTCCTCGGAGAATCTTATTATATAGGGCAGCTTTTAGCACGTTCAGTGTTTGTAAGGTCCAACATTTTTTCAAACAGCACGTAATAGAGCCATGCAACATGCTAGGACAGAATTTAGTAAAATTGCAGGTGAAACTTAGATGGACAGTATATTGCACTTTGAACTTGCATAAGCTTTGGAGGATTCCAGGTTTGCATTTTCCCCAGCTGCACCTGAACTTCCTCACAGTTTGTCTATAACTTAAATCTGTTGCTTTGCAGTAATTGGAATAATTATAAGAGTACCTGTTATTTCTCATTCTCACAAGTCTCATATCCTTTTCTTTCTGAAACTTTTTCCAAATGAAGAAAGCTTTAGGATGTTTGTTTTTTATTTTTTGTTTTGGTTGTAGACAATGGAAGAAAAAAACCTTATGCTAAATAATGTCTCGCTGTAGTCTTCTGTGCTTAACTGAGAATGGTTTTCTGAAATTATGCTCTCTGAAAATTGTTTTGATTAACTTCACAGATTTTTTTTAAACTATTTTCTTTTAAATTGTGAATTAGTCATTTTATTATTGTGAGGCCCATAATTGTCATCCTTTTTAAAAACTTATCTGAAAAAAAATGATTGGTCAGGAACACATAATGTGATGTGTCTTAATTTAACTCCCATATCACTAAACTTTTAAAAAGTGTTATTGACCACAAATAAAACCTTGGGAGCAACAGCTCTGTGCAACTAAAGCAGTCTTTGTCATTAAGTGTTATATACTTCAAACTCTCTTAATCCCATTGATTTCAGTGGGAGTGTTAGCTAAGATATCACTTCAAGATTTGCATCTATATTAAGTGTGTTTTAATAAAGAAAATGAAACACTGTTTCCTAATGATGAAGAATGGGGAGCAAATTTTGTGCATCAGAATGGGATGTGGTCTGAAAAATCAAGCTGTTTTCTGTAACTGGCAGAAACGCTTTATTTTTTTTAAACCTAGAGAGCATCTCTGAGGGGGTAGGATATATGCTAAAACATCCTATCTGAAAAAGCATACACTAAGCATCTGAAAACTTTTTTAATTATTTCAGTTACTGATGTCAGACATATTCATTAGTTGTAGCTCTTCATGTATTAAAAAGTGCTTGAAACACCTGTAGCAGCAGATAGAAATCCAGGGTTATTTCAAAGTGAATATGTAAGGTGCTTGAACTATACAGAGGATGTTTTGGTCTTCCTGTTTTCTGGATTAGAAGTTTGAGTGATTTGTGAGGTTGTTCAAGGTATTTTGAAGTGTGTTGCAACTTTCCAAAGTGTTTTTTTTTATGTAGGCTTCTGTTCAGTACTAACCACCTTACCTTTGAATGTCTGTAATGGTTCTGACTTGATTCAGAAAACCTGTGGATACTGTGTTTAACTAAATATTGTCCTAACAATGCTCAGGTTTAATGGTTTGGAAATTATTTGGGGGCTTTTCAGCTAGAACCACTGTTTAGAGATCCAGCCTCAATATTTCTTTGGAAAGAATGGGTATATGACTCTTGCGGCTAGATGCAAGCTGGTTCTGTCCAGATCAGATCAGCCTACTGCATGACATTAACCATGAATCACTGCAAAATGATTGTGTACTGGAGTACTGTCAGTCGTTGACATACAAGAAAGTTAATGGATACTGTGTACCCTATTTAATTTTGTATAGTTGCCCCAAAACCACATTTTTATGAAGTGGTATTAATGTGGATTCCCTGCTAGAATATTGCATAACTTTAATCTCAAAGCTGATGAGGAGGGATAATTTCTTTATTTTAGAAGGAGAAGAGAGCATGCAGAATCACGGAAACTAGGCAATTTAAAATGTAAAGAAAGGGCAAATATCTAGTTGTTGACAGTTGTGATCTACTGTCTAGTGAGGTAGATTTCATGAACAGCGTTACCAATTGTACTTTTCTTAAATGTAAACTAAGGTAATGGTATTTAATGAGGTCAAAAGAAATATGTTCAGTGACTGAAATCGTATGTGTCTTGTACTGTGTAATGTTTCTTCCCCCCCTTCTTTTAACAGGTTTTTCTAATTATACATTATGCACCTTTGGTGAACTCTCTGGCTGAGGTTATTCTTAATGGTGACCTGTCAGTGTTTTCTTCTAAAGTTGAGCAAGATATTCAGAAAAATTCAGTAAGTGGCCAGCTAATGTTTGAATATACATATTTTTTCCATTTCTTTTAACTTAAAGAGGCAAAATAAAATATTTGAAAAATAAAATTGGATATTTGGAAACTGGTAAGCTAAGGTGATCGTGTTTAGGACTGAAGAAAAGCTACAGGAGACTATCTTTTATTCTGCTTTTATACTGCTGTGACAGCAGTAAAGTGCTCTGAGCAACTTATGTGTTCTTACTTGCCAACATTACAATATTTGTGCATTTATGCATGGCATATGTATCACAGGTGGTGGTAAAAGAACGTGTAGGACACACAAATTGGAATACTTTGTTCCTTCTGCTAGGTTCAGACACTGCAGAGGCTTTCGTCTCTTTTGATGAGACATTCTTACAGTCCAGTCTGCCTTCAATTTTAGTTATCAACTTCCTGGTAGTGAGATACAGATCGGTCATCACAACTTTCCTATAAAATTATTTCCTTACACAACTTGTAGCAGAAATGAGAGACTTAGTAAAATATAACTGAATTTATGGTTAATCCCTTTAATATACAGGGAAATAAGGTTTTTCATCTAAATATTCTCAGTATTTTAGTGTTAAGGCTGATCATCGCTGAAAGCCCACCAGCATGCATAAAAGACCTCACCTTGCAATAGGTGAGGATTTTATCACTTTGTCATTGCCCTTTATACCTTCAGATTTAATCATATGTAGATGTTCCTGGATGCTGCTGTTACTATTTTTTTCCCCCAAGAGTTTCATGTATGTTTTTTCTCCTTTATTGTGGGTTTCACAGATTACGAATGCACTTTTTTTTAAAAAGGCTTGTTTGGGGTTAGTAATAGTAAGGGGTTATGGCCTTACTTTGTTTAAGAGGCCTCTGACTGTAGTTCTGTTGAAAAGATGAACATGGCTCCTAATGTCTGACTGGACAGTTAAGGATATTATTGTCTTGATGCTTAATTTATAACAAACATTATATTGATGCATATACAGTCTTTCTCAACAGTAGCTATAGCTGTTAAAGTTTCAAGGGGGAGTTATGCTTCAACTCTTCTATCATGTAAGTCAACTATTCCAAATTTCTTCCTACTGTATGGTGGAAGCTATTTGGGCTGACATTTGCCAATAGCTTTTGGGTCCTAGTATTTGTGCTGTTGACCTTCATTTTTAGAATCTAATCTTGCTTAGAAGAGCCTTTAAGGAGGAACGATGGGGTTGAATGAATATTTTCAGATAAAGCAGTCTCTTAGGAAATGTCTGACCTTCTGATAGTTGCGTACTGAATGTTTTTGGGCGTGTTACTTGTGCGGAAACAGCCTTCTTGCTAGGAAATTTGTGGTTAGAGGGTGGGGCACCATTTGTTGCAGAAGTGAGGTGTGTGTCTTTTTTTTTTTTTTTTCTTCCTTCCTATCATAGTTACTGTAGAGCGTTGAAAAATATTTGTAGCATGAATGTTTGTGTGCTTGAATTAATATTAGGAATGGTAGGGGTTTCCTGTGAACTTCTGTTTGTTTTATGTTGTAGTATTTAGGTTGCTGCTCCTTACAGGTCAGAAAGATGTGGCCTCACATTGCATAAAATGACATTTCTGTCACATCTGAAAAGTTACTAAATAGGGGAATTGTATTTCTGGGATAGATACTTAGTAAAACCCATGGAGCTTTCCGTAAAATGGATCTGTTATCACTCGGTAAATGAACAGGTAATCCACTTCAGAGTGTAGCAAGTTAAGATATGGTGGTCTTCATGGTTTTTTTTTGTTGTTTTTTGGTTTTTTTTTTTTTTGCTGTTTCTGTTATTAGGTAGTATCAGTAGAAATACTGGCTGTTTTTTCATGATGAGAATTGAATATGTGTAGTTAAGATAATGTATTTTGGCAGTCATCACACTAAGGTTTACCTTATTTCCTGTGAGATCTATTTTCCTGCATAATTAGGATGTGGGTCAGTTCTACCTGTTTCATGTTTTTTGTGTGTGGTTTTCTGTTTTTTGTTTTTTTATTTTTGTTTAACCTACTTTATCCTTCCTGTAAGAAGTTATTACTGGTAGTGCCTTATTTTACCAGCACGCATTGCTCAAGATAAACCAAAATTAAAATATGGTTGAAAGACATTTTAAAAGTGTAAAATAGCAGTATCTCAAAATGTATGATCAGCTTAGATAAACGATAGGCAGCGTAAACTAATTTAAACTCTGATTTTAGACTATTTGAAATATATAGCCATATTGTATTTGACAGCAAAGAACATATATTGGCTTTATTCTAAACTTTCTTTCTTCAGATTGAACAGACCATAGATTAGTGCTCAAAAACATATCGTTATGAAATAGTCTTTTCTGTTCTTTTGCTTACATGGTTAACAGTGTATTAGGAATGCAAGGAGGTTAAGTACCTGTATTCTTTATATAAAGAAAATAAATAATTCCAACAATTCCAGTTGTTTTATAAGCTGCTTATGTTGCAGTTTGATCTGGCTAAAAATATATCAGAGAGGTTACTGGGGAGATGAGTGTGGTAAACTTCACATTGTGGGATTTTTCTTGTTTCATTATTTTTTGGGTTTTTTTGGTATTGTGAAAGGTTCTTCCTACTATGTGGCTTGTTTTGGTGACAAGTATAGGGTGATTTATGCAAGACTTCTATAAAAACTCTTAACAAATCAGGCTCAGAAAAATGTTTTAGCCTTTTGACTTATTCTAGGGTTCTTCCAAGATCTTTTTCTAATTCTCTTTTTCCATGTAGGAGTTCCTTATCAAGTGAGGGGAGGGATTTTTCCAAACTTTTTCTGAGATCTGTCTAACACATTCCTCCTCAGTGCTCCCTGTACTTGAGCCACCTAAGGGAAGGAACGTAATCCCAGTTTTGTATTTGCTCTATTCTTATATTTCTTTTCTCTTGCCTGCCCTTAAGTTTTTGAATCCTTCATCCAATTTCAGCTAAATCTGATTGTGGTATAAAGGTCTGAAAGGCAATGATGTTCCTATAACTCCCTTGTTCAGCAAAAACCTGTGTGGGCAGGAGGCCCCCAAACTGTCCATTTTGCTGCTTGGCTGCCGAGAGGTTTGGTAGCTAATCAGTGTTTGTACAGTTCTGGGTAAGAGAGAGCGTGTGCTCTGGTAATCCAACTGGCAGGCCAAACGTGCCGCGAGAAGGAAGCTCAAAACATCACAGTTCCAAAACTATCCACAAAAACATACCAAACCAGATTTTGTTAGTCCCACTAGTCACAGAACTTTTTGTAATCTCTGGAAATACTAATCTCCTCTGGGAGGCATTCATTATCTACGTTTTCTTGTTCTATAAATAAATCTTCAGGAAAGTAGGTATGTATTGAATGCTATTTGTTTTCTTGTCCAAAATCATTGTTTTGACTTGAAACACAAACTACTGATATCTTTGGATAGAAGACAAGTATATTTAAGCCTAATAAATGAGCTAATTTCAGTTGCCAGACTTTGTGGTAGTTGGCACAAGCCTCATATGTAGTTGAAGGAAGTTTAGATTCCAAAAAAACTTGCAGCATAGAGCACTGATTTTTATCCTCATTAATGCATAAGACTTTTAAGCAGTGTATTCCATATTCATCCCTTGCTATTCACACACATTTTTGGTTTAGCTGTCTTTAAAACATCTTCTGCGAATAGGGTAATTTTTGTATGCATAAGCTACTTCACCTGTAGAGTAAAGTTCATTATTTGAACTTTAGAAAGAGGAAAACTTTAATTTTTCTTAAGAAACTGTTATTGATGAAGCAGATGAGTCTATATCTTCTTGTCCCAAAATGGCATGCTTCTTAATTTTAAATCTTTAGGGTACGTTATTTTGCAGGTAATTCTGTTCTAGTAATGGTTTGATTCAGTTCAGCTGAGGTCTGCTTTCCTGTATTTTAATAGTAATTTGAGATTTATAAGTGATTCTAAAAGTCCTGTTTGTAAGAACTGGTTTCTTTATAAACTGTAGTAAAATGTCTCTCTAGCTCAGTATGAACTATTGAAATTTGCAGGCAAAGTCAAGTATCAGATGTTTCATAAAACCAACGGAAACTCTTGAGAGGTCTCTTGAAATTAACAAACAGAAGGGGAAGAAGAGATTGCAGAAAAGACCCAACTATAAAAATGTTGGTGAAGAAGATGAAGAAGAGAGAGGATCTGAGGATTCCCAGGATGACCTTGATAAAACTAAAGGTACAGAAGGGAGTTCAAAGGGCATCAGAACAAGCAGTGAAAATGAAGGTAAGTATATCGATAAATAAAAACGATACTCACAATTTGGATAATGTTACTCATTGTGTAGACCTAGTTTTGATCTGTTAAATGACTTTTCATTCTTTTATTGTACTGGGTAAACATAGACATAATTAATTTTTTTTTCCTTTTTGGGTGTGTTTTTCTGGATTTTTGTTGTTGTTAAATCACGCCATCAGAACATGATCTTTTAAAACATGATCTGATTAAAAAATATGAAAGGATTTTTCATTTCTTCCTATTGTATTTGACCCTTAGTTTAAAAAAAACAAAAACAACAACAAAAAAAAACAACCAGACTTGCGGATAGTTGCATGTGATTGAGCACTTTTAATTAGATTTAATGACTTTAACTATTTTTTGTCATAAGGCAAATGGTGTAGCTACTTTACCTTTAGAAGATGCTCAACAGTATTTTATGCATGTTTTAATGAATAAATACCGTCTTCACCACATACTGTCACTTTTGACTTGTTGAATTTTACAGTTCAAAATTAAAGAGAACATCTTTAAGCTCTTTAGATTTTCATCACTTTCAGGTTTTTTGACCTAATGCTAACTACAAGAACAACTATTTTTTTATAGGTACGTGAACTTAAAAAGCATGCCACAATTTCTTGTTTTACAAGTTAAGTAGCTTTTAGAAGAAAATAGTCTTTACTTTGAAGAAATTAAGAAAAACATAGCCTAACTGCGTACAGGGAAACCAAAACAAAACCTTTATGCTTTGACAGCTCTCTCCAAACATGATTGTATTTTGATTTAGGTAAACAATCTGGTAAGACTTTCCGGGATCCCAGTTTTCCTTAAATGGTGTCAAATAACTGTTTTATTCTATAATTTGAAGAAAACGGGATGTAATCTGCTGTGTAAACTGGTGAATATAGTAGTTGTCTTTGTCTTAATTTTTTGAGTAAAAGCTAGATTTTGTCCTAGCACTTCTACTTGCAGCTAATAGATATGAAGCACTCAGGACAAGGTATCCCATTTGGTTTAATAATAGGAACCTATTTATACCCTCTATTGAACTTGACTCCCCTTCTTCCTGCCCTGCCAATGCACTTCTACCAGCATTTTCACTAAGAAGTTTTTTTCCTCAAGCTTGTTCAATGTTCTTAATATGGTTCAAAGGGGAATGGAACAACAGTTACTTATTTTCCAAAATAATTTGCGTATTTCTTTATATAGCGCTTCAGTTTCTTAAATCTTTAAAGTGAGCGAGCCTTTCTTCTTGTATTGGGAAGAAAATCCCAATCTAGGTATTCATTAACCTTTTTAAGTCTGTGGCGTATACCTCTTACGTATAGTTGCATTAGTTGCTTTTAATGCAAAATGTAAAATATAAAAAAAGCTTGCAATAATCCTTTGTTAAAAATATATTTTTTTGTTTTTTAGAAATAGAGATGGTAATCATGGAGAGATGTAAACTGTCAGAGTTGTCTGTCTCTACTGTGACAGAACAGAATACAACAGATGAAGAAAAGAGTGCAGCTGCCTCTGGGAATGAGATAACAAACTGGAATAGGTAAGAAAGAACTTTAATTTATTTTGCTGGGTTGCTTTCTTGCTTGCTCTTTGTCACTTCAATCATTCCTCTTAACGGACGCCTGAAATTTGCTTTGAATTAAAATTACAGGGGTTCTTGTGGCTCAAAAGTAAGTGAGGCAATAGGAAGATGGAATATAGCCTCCCCACTGAGCAGTTTGGGTTATGGTCCAGTTTCTTCATAAACTTTGTGCTTTCTTTTAAGGCAATTATGATGCCTTAAGTAGCTAACATTAAACATATTAACAGAATATTAAATGTGTTCATGAAAGATGTTTTCATTCCAAAATTCCCAAAACCTCTGAATTCAGCTAGAAAAACAGTTTTCTTAGTAACTTTTATTTGCGCATCTGTCAATTTTTTATGCTCCTATAGACAAAAAGATAAAATAAGAATTCCTTGGTTTAGGGCTGAATATTGCAAAATTTCAGTTGTGAGTATTTATGAATAAGCCCTGCTAACCTACGTACAATTTCTGAGGTGCCTTAGGATTGTTGAACACTTCTCTTGGTGATTGTTTTTTAAGAGGAGCTGTTCTTTAAATGAAACTGTTATAGAATAAGTAATGAAATTGCATTCTTCTTGAAAGCTGTTAACTTGTATGGTGATATCTTCAAAACAAAGGAATAAAGTTCAGTTTTCAGTGGTTTTGGGGAACAGGAATTCTCCTGATTTCAGAATAGAAACTGGTAATGCAGTCTAGTCCATTTTTATTTGTGATTATTTTTTTAATGTATTAAATGCACATGCGATACTTTGTGTGAGAATTCTGCTGTGTCCTTATTTTTAGAACGTTAAAAATAAGAAACTGAACTTGTCATCTCTGACATGAAAGTACTTGCAAGTGTGTCACTTAGCTTAGATTACATTAACTAGTAAAAATAATATTTTTAATTCAATTTCATTGAATTAAAAGTGAAATTGAACTTAGACTTGAACGATTTTTAAAATACATTGCTGTAGGTTAGCGATATTTTGTCTTAAGTATGCCAGAATTACTTTCAGAATGAAATTGTCATTGATTGCATTGAATACTGAAGCAACCAGGATGTTTACCTCTTAAAGATGTGAAACATTTACATGTGAGATCCCAATGCATTTGGCAGATGTTTGCATTTCAGGACAGTTGAGTCTGTATGTAGCGACCTGAAAATATCCTACACTTTTTTTAAAAATAAATAGCATCAAAAAAACTTGCAAGACTGAAATATTTTTAAAGATAAGGATAGACCTTATGTAGGGTATTTCTGGTCTTAGTTCTGTGCATATGCTAGGCTGCTTTTATTAAAATGAATTATTGAAAGTAATAGGAAGATGAACCATTATAGCTTAAGCTTTGGGAGTATTCTGTATCCCAAATATAGTATTTAAAATGATACTTAAGTCTCAGAAATGTTGTTTAAATATACAGAGGTTCTTTCCTTCACTGATTATCTACAACACTCATAGTGATACCAAAGTAATAGGTCCAACGCAGTAGTGGAAAGTGGAAAACGTTTTATCTCATACTGCAAGTGGGGGAAAATTTTGTAACTGGAGTAGTAACTGATACGTATGATGATATTGATTCCTAATGAGTTGTATTTTTCAACTGTGGAGATGCTCCACTGGGGCCAAAATAAATAATTTGAAGAATTTTCTTATGGCATCTGATCTGATTGTTATAAGAAGTCATTCATAGAAGACTAATAAAGGAAGAAAATAGTTTCAGAATTATGCAATACTTCTGAAAAATAGTTGCCACACACCCTATAATTTGATGTTAAAAGTGATTTTAAAAAAAATGGACAATAGAGGTAGAAAGACAAATGAAAAAGGCTTTAGTTTATAGTGAAACTCTATAGATGTAAAATGTAAGTCGAGCTTTCAACTGCCCTTAGCCCTTTTAGTACAGGAGGGAATACTAAAAGGAAAAAGTTTAAGTATTTTGTGTGCCATTTGAGTTTGTGCCTTACTCCTCGGTAGATTAAGGCTAAGGGTTATTTTAAATTGACTTCCTTTTATGATATACTACATAGCATAGATTTTGGAAAACACTATACGTTCATGCCACCTTATCCCTTTTGTTGCTGCTTTCTTTCAGCTGAAGTTAATTCTGTTTGTGCTGTATATAGCCTATATAGGGATCTGTTAGTGAGAGTGGGGATTCCTAGAAGTTGTTTGGGCTATAGATTATTCAGATACGCTGTGATAATACTGATAAAGACAGATGCTATGAAAAAGCATCTACCATGAAAATTATTCATCTCACTGCTATGATCATATTTCTCTGGATTTCATAAAATTGTGTAATTCAAAAAATCTTAAATAATATGTGGGGGAAAAACAATGACAAATGCATTAGAGATGATAGAAATAGTTTAATAGAATATAAAATTAGTGTTGATGGAAGGGTTACTGGTATTTCTGCAGCTGACTTCATAAACCATTGGTTTTACTAAAATTAAAATATGACTTTGACCTCTCAGGTCTATTTTGGGGGTAATTACCATCAGTTGTTGGTCTGGCAACAAACCTAGAATTGTCTAGTATTTAAGTAACTCAGTATTTAAATAGTTCTTGAGCCTGGACTCAGTATTTAAATAGTTCTTGAGCCTGGATATCTCGGTTCTGCTAATGACCTTGAGTTTGAACTCTCTTGGCTATGTGTAATACACCCCATTTTAGGATGTTGTGAGGCCTTTATGGCTTGTTTAATGCTTAGAGAGTGCTTTGAAAACTGAAGGTAATCTCATTTATTATTTGAAATGTTTATTTTCAATATTGTTAATATTTTAAGTTGCTTTTGCTCAAATAGTTATCTTCTCCATGTCTTTTACAGTAGGAATGTCATTTGGGAAGTTTGGCTTAGCTAAGTACAACAAAGTTGAACTTGAGTATAGAGGATTTGTAACTCAGTGTCAGTTAACTATATCAGAGAGGATGCTTGTGATCTAACATCCAAAATGTGTGACTATGTGGCTGCAATGTCATGAACTGACCAGAGGAACAGTGTGTTCTGTTACTGTTGTGATAGCTTTGCTCTAGCGGAAGAGAGCATGTTGTAGAAATGGTTGCAGAGCTGAAGGGAAGTGTCAAATACATCGCTATGACTTCAGTTGAGTTGTTTACATAAGTATGACCATGAGAGTGCCACAGATCTGAAATACCTGTACAAGTATGTTGGATTCTGTAGCCCTTTTGACCTTCAGTTAGCTACAACAGTGAGTTTGTAGTGAATGCTTCTAAACTGCTCTGTCTGAAGGTGGGAAAATTTATTTTTCCTACTTTGGATGTTGTTACTCTGTTAAAATATTTCGGATTGCTGGTGTATTGCTACAGGAAGTATCAGAAACATGTTATGTAAATAAGGATTTTTTCACTCTTTAAAAAAAGAAAGCACTTTAAAACTCAGTGAAGAAGTTATTCTTATCACTTTTTTAAATCAAAGTTCTAAACCCAGCTCTTCTGGTGATTCTGTGACTTTCCTTATCTTGTGTGTCCTGGCCACTTGCTCCGTAAAAACGGATCAGAGGATTCAATTTCTGACGGTGCTCTGAGCTGACTGGATGCAAGCCAGCTCAAGACAAGAAGCCCAGCTGCCTTGCCACCAGGTTTGGGCTAATACCAGCTGAATCTCAGCCACATCTGGTCTGTCTAAACGGCTTCTGGATTAAATTGACTTTTCTGGTCTTTTCAGGGTACAGGTGAAGTGAACTCAAGAATGTTTATAGTTTTCTATATTCACGTCATAGATTGCATAGTCTTAAAACCAGGGAAGAAAACTTTTACAGTTCAGAGCTTTCATTTTCCCTTTCCAATTTTCCTTCCTTGTTCTATGTTTTTTCTATAACTGACTGACTATAAAATTTGGTACTTTTTTTGTTAGTATAACCTAGCCTACTCTAAACTTTTAGTGAAAATAGCTTTCTTATTATAGAAGTAAAAACATTTCAACGCTGGTATAGCATGAGTTTTAAGGTAGTCATTTTCCGTGCCGCAGTGGTAGCAGCTCTGGACAGTTACCCGTGTATACCATTACAGCAAGCAGTAGAACACTTCTGCATACGTAATAAATATGCTAGAAACAGACCCCATAGATGTGTGAACAGTTACTAGTTGGGAAAGTATTGTGTAACATCCTGTTAAAATGTCAGAAAAAGTAATACAAGTTATGACTGTAATCTGATTGATCTCACAATGGTTAATTCTTGCTTAATGCCTGAAACCATGCATCACTGTAGGTTTGTTTCTTTCATTAGCTACATGTAGAATAGGATAACCAATTATTCATTTTGCTGCAAACATGGTCTTTTTGTTCTCCATCATCTCAAAGTTAACCCTTTCCACAGGCCTTTTCTCGATATGGTCTATAATGCACTGGACTGTGCTGAAGATGATTACTATGCTCTCTTTGTGCTCTGTCTTCTGTATGCCATGTCACACAATAAAGGTAAGAAATTTTGTTCTTCCTAGAGAAAACTAAATGAGTCACGGTGATTCTTTTTTTTGTAAACAGTCAGATGCTGCCTATTTAACGTTATGTTTATACATGCTTTAAACGGTGAGCAATTCCTTACAAAATATGAGGAGGGAAAATAAGTGTGCTGAAAGTAAAAAGTTGTTAAGGATCTCCTTTTTATGACAGTTTCTTTGAACTGGAATAGGATTATTGTGTTTCATTTTTAGTCTCTCAATGTCAGTTGAAGGCCACTATATTCAGTCTGAATATATAAGGGGTCTGAATCTTCCCCTGTGATTCTTCCTTCTGTGATTCTTCCCCACTTTTCATGTACTGTGGTGGCTACATGTAGTCTAAGCATAAAATGTTGCAAGACCTGTCCCCATGTGTTAATATTAAATCTTTGTATGCTTAAAATGTCTGCATGATGCACAAGGCTTGAGAATCAGATCTTATTATGGAAGTCAGCTATTGCCAGTTTGCATTCAGCTTGCCAGACCTTCAGCTATTTTTTTCTACCATGCGATTCCTCAACGGCCTTTTCATATGTTGTACTGTAATTGACTGAAGGCTTGTTTAAGCTATTAAGTTGTTTTATGACACAAAACACTGACATCCTCCCAAGTCTCCCAAGGAGCCTGGACTGTTTTACAAACTAGCAAAACTATCTTAAAAGTGCAGCCCGTTATAGTTGATATGATTTGAGATTATGTAACCTTTCCTAAGGGGTGATTGTGGTTGGATTTTTATTTTTTAACTTACTAGCTTTCTTGTCTGCATTTCAAATATATTTTTTATGTGAGTATCTCATTCATGTGAATAATCATTTATTTCAAGAATCAAGAGCTGAATTTAAGTTATTTTCTGCTTATAATAATTTCTATAGAGCTTTATACTGAAAACACAATGAGCTGCTTCAATGAGCTGAGCAAAAGGGCAATGAGTATGATGGCCACCCACAAGTAAGAATGTTGCTCTAGCTTCAAGGTGCCTCCAAAAGGCAAGCAGAATGGTGATGAGGCTCTTGAGGGAGAAGACTCATGAACTGAATTTTGGTCTATGAGATTTTAAGTTCTGCAAGAAAACTTAATATTTATGGACTTGCAAGAAAAGAAGTGAAACTGAACTGTTGGTAGCCCTTTCCTTTAGGATTAGGAGGGTTACTAAACTGATTGAGAGAATTTGTGGCATTATTCAAAGAAAAAACAGTCTTCCCTGTTGAATGTCTATCTCTGTATTGCAGCAACAGTTCTGAGGTGGGTGTGATGAGACTGATATATGACGTTGAATAGGTTAGGGGTGGGAGACTGGTAGCTGCAGCAGCTCAGGACCTGTGGAAGGCGATTAAAGTGACGTTTTGGATTGATGTATGTTTACAAATGTCATTTTATGTGGGTTGCTGGCTTGCAGTTGCAAATATTTGCCCTGTACATTTACAGTTGACTTTGAAGGATATTAATCTGATTTGACTTTTACTGTGACTGGTAAATAAGCGTTGCAATTTTTTTTATGTTTATATGAGATCGGGTACTTATTTGCCAATAAGCTTTGGGAAGGTTCTTTCAGGAAGGGCAAGCGAGCTGGCTGTCTCTTTCAGTGCTGGATGAACTACAGTAAATTGAATAACCAACTCCAAACCCTTATACTGCTATTCAATTACACAGATGTATTGTCTTAAGTGCCTCTGTCCAGTTGATTGGAGAGAACAGAAAATATATTAGAATGCTGTTGAGCAGCATCCTATTTGGTAGCACAGTGGAAACATTCTGTTGGACTATTATGCCCGTGCAGACTGTATTGTGTAAGCTAGCCTTTGTTCACTTCAGTGCATCTGGAAGGTGGCTATGATTCCTCTAGCAAATATAGCAAATATAAGGACTCGGGGGGGGGAGGGGAGGGGCGGACTGTTATTTAACATGCTTCTCTATAGCATTAATGTAATAATGGAGTATACTGCTATGCCTGGCTCACTCTGGAACCAGGTCAGCATCTCTGTCTTGCTTGTATTTTCTCATAATTGCTTTATAGGAAGGGAAATTTTTGTTTTTATAAACAGATAGTTTTCTTCCAGCCTGACAGTTGTTTGAACAAGTACCTGTGGATAGGAATAAATAAGGTTTTGTTTTGTTTTTTTTTTTTTTCTTGGACAAGTTAAAGCAAATACTGCTCATTCAAAGTATCGGGAAGCTTCAGCATTCCGTTCTTGTCTTAGCTGCTACTTTACTTGATTCTTCTCCTGTCAGTCTTCAGATGGGAAGGGATGCCCATTAACTCCCTCTCTTAGAGAAATATGGGTAAAAGCAGTAATTCTTTGGTTATTACTCAAATCGCTTGGAAAGCAACCCATATGAACAGTCACAAGGTATGTGTACTTTGGTCAAATGTTTGGGCAAAACTTACCAATTTTACCAGTGCCTTCAGATTTCTCTTCCACCTTTAGCAAGTCTAAACTATGATTATACAAAGAAGCAGAAGCACAGGGCCCCTTTCTTACCCAGCAAGCAACGGGTGCTCTCAGATTGACAGGACAGCGTCCTGTTCTTAAAACTGGAATTATCTGTCTTCCCTCATTGTTCTCTTATAATATCTACAAGTAATAATAGTGACCTATTAAAACAACTAATATAAAATGACCAACCATGGCCCTCAAATAGTCCCTTTCTGTCTCTGTTACTTTCTCTTTATCTCTGTCTTATTTTCTTCCAAGTCTTGAGCACATACGTTGCTCTTTCACCCACTAAATACTCTTGGAACCAAAGTTGCGCCCTCTTGCTCTGACGTAGTCTCTTGATGGCTTCTCAGACGTTTTTCTCTGGGAATGAAGGGATGCTTCTCTGAGATCATTTGCAGAGAATTTCAGGGCTTTCACAGGCTCTTAAGAAAGCAGGCAGCAGTGCAACTATTATCACCAAAGGCAGCACCACAGCTTTGCCATGCTTTAGCCCTCTCTGACTTTAACCTCTGTGGATTTTTGTTTTTCTCCCAAAAAACTGATCTTAGAACCAATATACTTCCTCTAGAAAAATGCCTTGCTCTTCAGGGACTTTTGAGAATCAAGACTGTGCTATAAAATCCCAGTGTTAGAGATGGGTTCTCTTTTTCTTACCATGGCCAAAGTTGTTAGTTGTAACTGTGCAGCTTCAGGAGAGTTCTCAGCAGTCCTTTAAGGCCATTATAAAGGAGTACAGGAGGTGGCCTGCGCACCAGGATTGAATTTCTTGAGAGTTCTTTTTAAGACCATAAAATAGCAGATCCTTCAGCCCACTGTATTTACTTTCAGTTTAAATAAAGTCATCCTTTGATGTCCTGCTCCTAGGAAAAAAAGTTGGCTATGCTCTCTGGTGTCAAAGATGATTTGCTTACATGTAGGGAATTGCTGTAAACAGTGAAGAATGCAGCAGATAGAGCTTGTTGCTCCATAGTTTCAGCAATCTCTATGCTGTTTATTTTTGGTTAATGAGAAAACTACAAGAGGCAGTGAAATAGCTACATTTCAAGAGGCTGAAACTTTTTGGCCCTGCAACTGAAGATACCTAGATGCATTTTATGCATTTAAGTGCTCAAAATTGGCACTTCATTCTTTAGCAGTCATGTCAGCTGTCTCTAAGTGAACAAATATTCAGGCTATACTCGTTAGTGTTCCAGGTCAACAACTTATATTAGCACGTTGCTCTTTGGAAGCAAACCCTAACCACCACCACCACCACCCCACACTGTCTAGAGCTTAGGTGCTTGACAGATAATGAGATCCAGTTTTGCTCTTGACTGTCTTTCACCAGCATGCTTTTCTTGTCCCTTATAATAAATTGCTTTCAGCCTTAGGAGCCACGCAATCAGTCCCTCTGTGTGTTGGAGAGGTTTTAGTCTGCTGACTTCTAGAGCTTCTGTTTGACTCGCATGAGCTAAATGTTCTTCACAAGCTCAGCAGTTTCTGTAGAAGAGTTCCTCCCTACACCAAGTTCAGTATCAGGGTCATCATGGAAGGTACCTCAGGGTTGGATTGAAACCCATCTTTATATCTGCATTCAGTAGAATGCAAGCAACCTGTCCGTGCAGCCTTGCTCAAGGTAAGGGCCAGTGACCCTTTTATAAAGGGGCATCAAATTCTGTGGTAGCTGACAATGTCCCTGTGATGATCTATTTAAGAAAATGTGGAAGTGCAAAGTAGTTTCCCATGATTCAGAAAGCAGCAAATCTCTGGGAGATTATTCCTGTTTGTCTAGGATCTGATCAATTGGTTTTTAGCCCATCTGACAGAGGGTAAATGCCTTACTGAGCACTTGAGTCAGTTCATTACCTATGTGTTTGAACAAGAAACATAGGATGCCTTCTTGTGATTGAACATAAAACAAGACTGTCTTCTCTGCAACCCAGGAGAATGAATTGTAGATTTTCTGTTTCAGCATACTCCCATTTCAGATGTGTTTGTGATTTCCTGGCTGGACAATTTGAACTTCACCTCTCACCCCATCCTTCTAATTCTGGCAGTGTAAAGAGTAGGACAACAGGGCACATTAAAATAATATGAATTACACTAGCCTAACCAAGAATTTTGGTATCAGGCCTAGCTTCTAAAGGAGCAGGCTTCTCAAACTCAGACCTCTAGTGAGGCGCTTGATTGAGGATCCTTCCATTTGGACTTTTCAGTATGCATTTTGCATTACGTTCTTGAATGAGTTTAAAGAAAACGTCCATGTTTCTCACCACTAAGGAATATCCATGTGAACAGGAGAAAAGAATCCCAAGAGGTATGTGAATGCAGCTGAACAGATTCTTTGCAGACTGTGCCCTAGACGTTTTTAATCCCCAAAGAAGCCCTTCATATGTGATCCTAGAGCATGTACTGTATCTCAAGAATGTAGGACTCTGTTGCATCCTTTGCAGGTAGACAATCAAATGAAAGATGCTGAATACTAATTCCTTCATAGTGATTTCAGTTGGGACAATTTTTAGGGTACCTGCTTAGTTCTGTCTCCTCCCCCTGCCTTGTTTTCTCAGTCTACTTAATGGCTTTCTGATGGTTAATGGCCATGTTTCTCTGTGAAAGCTTAATCTGCATACAGGTAAGGTATGTTACTCTAAGCAGTTTTTTCTTCCAGAAGGAAAATTGTAACTCTTTAGTAAACTCTTAGTTTATTGTGAAAACTAATATTCTACTAACTGCCTTAAATGCTTCCTTTTTTTTTTTTTCTTTTTGTCAGTCTTGGTATGACAGAGAACACTTGTATAACTTGTCATTAATCTTTAAGGTAGCCTGTACTGATTTTTCCGAATACCTGATTTACTTCTTCATTACACATGTGTATCACAAATAGTATTGGTATATGAAGTTAACTATGAGTTCTGAGTTGGAAAAAAATTAACTGGGCTACGCTGCTCTTCTATTTTAGAGGCGTGTTTATTATTCCTTAGAACAAGGACAATGACATCCTCAGCAATCCATAACTTTTTAACTTAAGACCTCTTACAGTTACCAATCTATTTTGGGAACCAACCCATTCTGAGAAATAACTTTACTGTTTTACAGGAATAGGTTGAGAAAAGACAGTTTTAGTTTCCTAATACCACAAGTCAGTGAGAATCTGTGATTTAGGATTTTGGGATGTCCCCTGAATAACAGGCTTCTATTTCCAAAGTAAAATTCCTATGTTTCTACATTATATGTGAACTAATCACTTACTATTAAACCAGAATTTAAAATCAGACTTTTATCTTTTCTTCCTTTAGCCCTTATGTTCTTCAAATGTGTCTTGACTTTGATTTGATTTAGATGCAAACAGAGGGTGTAATAATTCCAGATGGAGCAAAAGGATTTAGTTATCCCCAACTGTTTTGTTGGGACTTCAGTGTTTTTGCTAGTAGGCTTTTTTAAGTCTGGCATTTTACAGTGATATACAAGTTTGTTTAGTCTTTTTGTTCCTCATTTTTCTTGTATTGGAGACAAGTGCAGAACCAGTTTGCATAGTTTTGTATTGCTGCTTATACTCTTGCAAGAGAACTGTTGTACACTATGAAGTATTTACCCTGAATCATACTCCTGTTTTCTTCTTTATTTCCCTTCCTTCATCCTCCCACAAAAGGAATTGACCCAATCAAGCTGGACAGAATTCAACTTCCAGCTCAACATGCTGAAGAGAGAAATTCATATAATCATGTACTTGCAGAGGGCCTTATCAGGATAATGAATTATGCTGCACAACCAGGTATCACGTTTCTAGTATCTGTCATCTTGCCAAGCTGAAATTTTTGGAGATGCTTAAAATAAGGCAAGAGTCTAGCCAGCACTTTATTTTGTGGGAAGGTTTGCTTAGCATGTTCTTTGCTAAACAATAAATAGATATGGACTATAAAAGACAAGTGTCAGTTTTCCCCTGAGTTGCTGAGTAATCAGGAACTCTGCATTTCTTCTGAATAATTGCTTTTATGCTCAGGTCTGTACAGAGGTCTGTTGTCTTAATTCCTACTTTCTGCTTTGTTAAGTAAGCAAAATACCCAGCAAGAAATGATGAAAGAGATGCAAGTGAACCTCTCTTAATGTAGAGCATCATCCTGAAAACATGATTCATGAGGCACATGAGGTGCCTTTTGCTTGCAGTGCTAGTTTCAGTGAAGTCTTTAAAAAAAAAAAAAAAATACAGAAAATTGCTGGTACCCTTTGTCTATGATGTCTTTTTAATCACAGACTGTATATTCAGCTCTGAACTGTTTTGCAGAAGACATTTCTCCTTGACTTCATTTTTTGTGAAATTATGCTTTCAGGAATAGAAAGCTCAATGAAGTAGTCCATGGAAACATGATTTTTTTTGTTTAAGCCATAGCGCTTTTCCCCTGCGCTTATGACGTTGATCCTTCTTTTTGAGTGGTTCTGTGTTAAAGTTTCTTCCTGATTACTCTAAGTAATTGGGAAGAATTCTTTATAGCTGTCAGCATTGTGTATCCACATCAGCACCCTTCTTTGTCAGGTAAGCGTCCTTAGCAGAGAAGGAAGGTTTATAACAATTGCAGAGAAGAGTGGAAACCTGTGAAAATATCCAGTAATGAAAAGAGCAGTATTTACACTGCTTCTATTTTGTATATTGAAATTCTCTTTTCGTAGATGGAAAAATCCGTTTGGCAACACTAGAACTCGGCTGTCTGTTGCTTAAGCAACTTGTATTTTCTAAAAATGGCAGCATCATAAAAGATGTTCACCTTGCTTGCCTTGAGGTAAGTATTTTTTTTTTTCAGATTACCAGTTCCAAGATTACTTGTCTAAATCTTGTTGTATAGTTGAATGAATTTGTTTCGTATTTGATTACAAAAAGCATAACATGACGTTTGAGCCTTTGGAACACCTTTCAATAGGTGATTCTGTGCAGCAAAATTAAAGAATTGATACCCAGTGTTCCGTTTTCTGTTACCTCGCTATTTAAACCCTTAACTTCTCAGATGTAATTATGTTTTTATTTTCTCTGTACAATTTCTGGGTCAGACATCTCCACAATGTAATGAAGAGAGGTTTTGAAAGAACTGTTTTCTACTGAGTTCTGGGCTGAAAGCTATGAGTATGGGGACATAGCTTGCTCTGAAAGTGTTGGCTTGGTGTGCTGTTTTGTTGGGTTTTTTGGTTTGGGGGTTCTATTTTGTTTTTTAAAGGGACTTTGAGTAAATTGAGTATTTACTACCTGAAACAAAATTATGTTCTCTTTTCTAGGGTGCAAGAGAAGAAAGTGTTCATCTCCTGCGACGTTTTTACAAGGTGTGTATGCCGTAAGTCATTTACGTAATATGGAATTAGAAGCAAGTCTGTAACCCAATCTCTGCTTAGTGCCCCTGGTGGCTTTTTCAGGGGGGTGGATTCGTATTTGTGACAGGGAAGAAAGTGTTCAATTGGAGGATTATTCTTGTTTCCCTCTTCTCCCCTAACCTGCTGATGGACTTTGCAAAAGGACTGTTAGAAATCTCAAAGGCTTTGTGTTAGAGGTCAAATGAGCAGTCGTATGCCTTTGTTGCAACTCCTAGGTATTTCATGGAACAGAACCAAACAAACCTCAGAAAAATGTTTCTGGGATTTTATTGTTAATGCTAATATGGAAGATGTTCCTTTCATGGTATTGCTTTTTGGTTGCATCTTATCTCATTTTATTTAAACTTTTTTTTTCTTTTATACTTTTGAGACATCTGCAGCTTTTCTATCATATTGTAAACAATTTGAGACAAGTAAAATGTTTAGCTCTAGGCATTAACTCCTATATAAGGAGCAGTAAATTCATGACAGTTTTCAAATGTCTAATATGTTATATTTCTTTTTAGAATGCTCTTGAGGAATATTTGCTGAAAGATGTGGCACAGGGTTCATTTTTAATTTGTAGCTTACCAAAGAAAATAATTAAGAGCCAAGAAAACAGATGGCTCCATAACCATAAGGATTCATATGTCTATATCCCCCTTTCTGAAAGGGAGAAGAAATTTTTCTGGATATGTTTGAAGATGAATACCGGAGTATGACAGTAAGTAGCCAAAAAAATTTTCAGTAAATAAAAAAGCCCACCCTCAAACCCGGATACAACACAGGAGTAAGAATATGTAAGAAGACATACTGGTATCTTTATCTCTAGAACAGAATAAAAAAGTGTTTTTTTGTTTCTGAGGAGTTATGTTTACACTTACATAAACCATCTATCTGAAATTTCACAGCTGTTTATTAAATAAAAGCCATTACTTTCTGAAGGCATGTTTGCAAAAATTACTTTATCTTGGGGAATGAGGCATTGTATTTATTGTTTTTGAAGTTATTAACCAATGTGAAAACCTTGCTATATCTTTTAGAGCCTCTGCAAGGTTGCAGTTTTGAGTGATGCTACTTTTCTTATTAGCAGAGAATGGGATTCTGGTGAGAAAATGTCAGGATCTTTTGATGTCATCTAAAAGATGTACTGCTGTACTGTGTGTGAAGCACTGATGTGGAAGTTTTAACATACTGCAAAGCTTAGTCTCATACAGTTAATATTTAATCTGCAGATACTTGAAAAAAAATTATTTATTTCAATTATTAGGTTAGTATTCAGGTAAAAATAGTGTGTATTGTTACAGGCTTTTTTTTTTTTCCACAGTAGTAGAGAGATTTAATTAGCAGCCACTAATTATCTTTTTCAAAAAAAAAATTTACAGTTGATATATTGCAATAACTCTTTTAATACTTGGAAGCACCTTACATGTATTTTGTCAGCCTGAATAATAGAGATACTTAATGAAACGTTCCCCGAACGTTTATTCTTTTTAGTAGTTGGATGTTGCTCTCCCTCTAGCTTGAGAAGTGATGCCAAAATTAGCACTATTTTCATGTTACGAGTTCAGTATATTTGTAGATTTTTCTGTCCTATAGGTATCTGTATTGCTGAGATTGCATGTTTTTTACTCACCAGTAGAGAGCTGAGCCCTAGAAGTTGAGCTTTATGTTTTCCTTTAAGCGTATTTATTTGCCTAGCCAGCAAATGACACGCTTACCTAATTTAAGTGCCAAGTAACACTGATGTCTTTTTATCAGAGGAGGTGTGTAAATGACATGGTAGAGAGCTTCTCTGAGAGCTGTCTGAAGGATAAAGGAAGGAAAAAGCTGTGTCCTAATGATCATAGTTAAAACTGAGTTCAGAGGAGCAAATAAATGGTATACAGTAGTACTTTGTCTCTATTTTTTGGTTTTTGCTTTCAGTGATTAGCTTAATTTTTTTCAACATTTTAAACCAGTGTACATTCATGTGAATTGTACTTACTCATTTACTTGCTTGTTAGAACTTTTAGTTTTGTGTTCTCATTTGTCTCATGTCATCTATTTAGATTTTTGTTTTAGATTTTCTACATGTTAACTGGATTTGTTAATCCAGCATTTTAGACATTGAATATGGATTGCCATGAGACTAGATCCTTTAAACTAACTAACAGACTATTTTTGAGTTGCTATGTGTGAAAGGCAGCAGCTTAAGACCGCACTGTGTAAATTCTAGTTCCTGTTTCAGAGTTTGTTTAAAACATTCTGTAGTATCTGGCCATTGCAAAGTTGACAGGAACGCTTCCAGGTTCTGTCGACTATCTTAGAATGCCCACGTGTGTGCACTGGCCTTCTATGCAGAATGTTGTACAACCAAGGGAAGGGATTTTAAATATGTTTCAACCATTTCATCTTGTTTTCTGGCAAAAAGAAGCTTGTGTGTTCAGCGGACATATATATAATAACTTTGGGCAATTTCATCCAAGTTATACGGAAGGATAAATATTTCAAACACAGTTAATTCATGAAAATAAGCAACCATGTAAGAGAGAGACTCTGTTAGTGGTAAGACTGAAGAAAAATATGTAGTATGTAAAATTTTTTGCGTTATTAGGGACTAGAGAATTCTTTTTTGGGAGGGCAGGGAGAGAGAGAAAGAAAGAAACAAGAAACTTTTATAGTTGCTTCAAGCACAAGAAAAATTTGAGTCAAAACTTGTAATCAACCACGATAGAGGCTTTAGTGTTCAGTAATCATGAAACAGCTTTTTTACTATATAATCTTTCAGTTCTTACTCTGACTTGTCAGCGTGGAAACTGCAATAGTCTGTTAGGGACCAATGAGCAAATGTAAAATAGAGATTGCATGCAAAGAGCTTAAAATAACATGTATGGCATCAAAAATTCTCAGAGTGCTCTAATAACTCCTTCCTCTCAAAATATGCAACCGTGTTGTACATTTGAAAGTCAAGGTACAAGCTTCTATTGTGCTATATAGTAATAAATGTAAAAATATTTTCATAGATTAAACCCATGAATGTTGAGTACTTGATGATGGATGCCTCCATTCTGTTGCCTCCAACGGGGACGCCACTGACTGGTATCGATTTTGTGAAAAGATTGCCCTGTGGAGATGTGGAAAGGACACGAAGAGTGAGTAAGGCTATCTTTCTTTCTTTCACAGTGGGATAATACCACTGATGAGCAGTTCTAGGAATACAAACGTTTTTCCTTGAAAGCTGCTTGATTGAAATCTTCATCTATAAAATCTTAAGAACTAAGTGCAGACAGACCTGTTTAGACCATCTAATTTTCACCTGTCCCAGCAGAGAAGTGCCTTCTCTCTAATTTCTATTATCTAGTCGCTTTAATACGTACTACGGTTTTCATTGTTAGGTAGTGGAGACATCTACGTGAAAAGGCATTTTTGATATGAGATTCATTAATATATTGACAGTTTTCTTTCTGATTTCCTGGTTCTGATCTGAATCTGATTCAGATTTCGCTCTATCTTTCATTACATTCCCACAATCAAAATCTCCAACTGAAAGCTAGTTGGGTTACTCCATTTTGGTTGTATTTGTAGACATAGCAAAAATCAAGTTCTGCACTAGAGTGTTTCTCTTGGTGGAGTAATTTGTAGCAGAGATTTTGGGAGTGAGGAGAGACATAGCAGAATATATGTTTTAATGACTGTAACAGTTTGTAGAGGTGATGCTGACATAATGATGTGGTTATTATTTATTTATTTATTATCAACAACCTTGGGGTAGTCACTTCTTGGTCCTTATCTGGCACTGTCCTCTAAGCCCTTTAGTGCCGGTAAGTCTTAAAGATATATTACTGCACAACATTACTAATTCAGTGACATGATACCTGGTTTAGAGTTATTTCTATCCAGTCAGGGTATGGGCAAAGCAAGTTCCTGTCTGACTGAAAAAGTAGTGTGGACATAACCTTTTATGTTGTTTAAAAGGAAGAATTATTGTATGGTAAAATAGAGGGAAAAGTATTGCGTTTTGAAGGCTCGTGATGTGTAGGGGAGGGGTAGGAAGGGACAGCATGATGATCTTCATAGTATTGGAAGACACAATTTTGAATGCAAGGATTTAGGGAGTAAATATGTGAGTTGGATTGTTGAAGCCAGTGGGTGGAAAGGCTACACTGCTTAAGAAGAAATGACAAAGAAGCAGGACAGAGTCAACTTATAATGAAGTGATTTGTATATCTCTAGGATTCTGGTTGAAGGAAAATATTTTAAAAGCTAATGAAGGAAAGCTTCAGTGCTGTTTACAGAAAATTATATGGCTTCAGTAACTGAAGGTGCTTTGACGCTAACTACAGCATAGTGAATTGACTGAAGCGCACAGATATTTCTTTCTTTCTGAAAACTATGATCTAGGAAGTTCTTGTTCAGTATTAAGAATAATTCAAGGCATATGAGTATTCCTCATAGATGGTTCTCATTCCTCATGAGGAGAATTGCAATGTTCTTTGGGTAGCTTTGAATTTATGCTTGTTTCTGTGTAAGCACTTTCAAGTACTCTTGAAGAAAAAAGATATTTCCAGGAATCTTCTGAATACTTTTGCTTTCAATACTAATTATAAGCCACACAACTCTTGTTATCACTGCTTGTTATCACAGCAATTTAAGTTTGATAAAGTACTGTGAATTAACTTGAACAGTATAATTCTTAGAAAGCAAAAAAAGCTTCCTAGAATTCTCTGAGGCATTTAAGAGAACACTACTTAGAAGTGTCTGTTAATGGAAGCTGCTTCGTGGTTTTCCTTGTGCTAAGTAAGAAATAACTCCCATCTATGGAAATTCAAAAATAAATATTAATATTCCTGTAAATAGGAATTATGCCCTCTTTGGGGGCTGGGGTGGGGTGTCTTTCTCATCAGCATGAACTCCTCAAATGCTCTCTTTCATTAGAAACTGTTGTCAGTGCTCCTTCCCTTGATCACATTGCCTCAGAATTTTTAGAATTTATTAGCGTTCTTATTCCATAGCTACTTACTTCAGGGGCCTCCATGGTGGCACTGCTGCTGCTTAATCTCCAGAAGGTGTTTTCTGCTGACAGTTCCAGAGGTATAGTGATTCAGTTATGAGCGTTTCGTGATGTGATTTCAAAAAAGTTGTCAACAAATTGTTTCTTCAACAATTGAAGTCGTCCCATACTTTATTTATATCCATAGCTCTTACTTGTTAGAGTAACCATACATACCGCTTACCTCTTTAGATTCTCTTCTTATTTTACTGTAGAAAGTTCCTCTAAGTGACATTTCATTTTCTTGTAAGGACTTTAGGAAGAACTTTCAAAAGTAGGATACCTCTCAAGAGTTTTCAGCAGCTCATCTCAAAGTCCAGCCAGCCAGCCTCTTTGACTTAAGATGTTAAATGTTAGCAAATGTTAGTTTGTAAGGCTGCTTTCTGAAACAGTCTGCTGGTGCCTGATCAAGCGTTCTGTCCAGAATCAGATGTTCTTTTGAATTTGTGATAGTCCGATTGCGGTCTGCAGCTTTTACTTTTGGTTTAGTCCTAAAAATGGTATTGCTTGCCAGTCACCTAGAGTAATGCAAGCTCATTTATGTGCTTCTTTGGGAAGTAGTGGATAGAATGGGTCTTGAACTCTGCATTTTGGAGTACATAGCAGAGATTTTTGAGAGGTCTTGAACTACCTCTGAGGATGCCGTTTGTCAGGAGTATAAGAAGATATTGGGATGTCTCCCTGCACATTGTTATTTCTTTGCAAATAGTATGTGTATATAGAGGAATCAACACAAAGTATATCTCCTCTTAACGCATTAGTTCTTTAGGGAAGATAGCCGTTCATATTTGTTCCTTTTTAACCAAAGTTTGTGAAAATATATTCTTAGAAAACAGGGGTCAGCTGAAAACAGCTCTATTGTTACATTGTGGTCTGAAAGTGTTAGAAAGTACCCAGCTCCCATACTTTTGGATTTATATGGTTATGGCTAGGAGATTGAGGGCTATCAGTGTTATAGGAAGCATGGAGTCCCTTTTCATCTATGCTGAGTTTGTTTTTTTGCAAAGGCTAAAATTCTAATTTTCTTTCCTGCTCCTGTAGATTATTCTGCAGTAAATATCATTATATGATTTGAGATGAATGGCATTGATTTCGTAGGGAATGCATGCAAGGAAAATTAACACCGTTTTGCAAGACAAAAGTTGCAGAAAAAGCACTCTCGCCTAATTATTCTTTGTTTCCTTACCTTACAATCTTCTAGAGTTTCTATTACAGGGATAAAAGGCTAGTGGTAGCAGAATACTTTTAATACAGCTTGATAACTTTTCAGAGCTGCAGGGTTCATGATTCTTGCCTGTGTTTCACTTGCATTAAAACTAATCAATTGGGTAGTTAATATTTCTGATTATTGTGAAGCCCTTGTAAAATAGTCTTATGCTGTGATGTGGAGAGAGAGAGAGAGAGGGAGGGAAGAAAGAGGAACTGTATCAGTGTCTTTCTGCTGTAATCCGTGTGTTCTCCTATGACAGAGGACCAGGTGAAAAGTAGCGTAACAATTGGCATAAATGTGGTAATGAACGTTCTCAGTAGCACACTTGTGCATCTAGGTTTGGAAAAAACTGTAATGAGATCTCTTGCACAAGTTGTGGGCTCTTATGTGACTGTACTGAATATAATGTATGATGTACTGTAAAGAGTGTGTAATCATGATGGCTGCCTTTCTGTCTCTTGCCTCAGTAGATGTCTGAGAGGCAGCTGACTGTAGTGTGGTGACAGATTGCTTAAAGAGCTTAAATAGAATGCTTTCTTTTTCTTATGCAGAACAGCATATTCCCACATTGCACTGAGTAATGTTTAGGGGCCCACAAACCAAATGAGAAGATTTGAAAAATACTGTTCTGTATGCTGCAACCTCAGATGGAGATACGGCTCTGCCTGCTTGATACTGTTTCCACCATGGTTCGTGCCAGCTCAGGACCTGGATAGGATTTTTTTGATTCAGCTGCTCAGAAGAAAGCTGAAAGGTCTTGAATGGATATTCAGCTCTGCCTTGATTTCTAGACAATATAGAAAAATTTGAATGGGATAAAAACTTTTGAGTAGTTCCTGATTTAAGATTTAATTCTATATTGATAATTCTCTATCCTTGAAGAAAATTAAATCTTTGTAAACTGAATGAGCCAGTCTAGGCCTAAAAAGATGAATAACTTTGTCACCATTGACTCTTTTAAGTAGAGAATAGAATAAAAAATAAATTGCTAATTCTTAAATAGTAGGGCTGTGGATGCATAGCAAAATGCTGTAAGTTTCAGGGCAGTGTGAGGAATATGGATACCAAGCCACTGTTTTCAACAGGTCTTTTTAATACACAGCTTTATCAGACTTGCTAGATTACTTATGGGTTACTAGGAACCTTCTTGAGCTTGTCTGTCGTCAACCAATCGTCATGATCAGAGCAACATCTTTTGTGCACTTTCCTTTAATTTTGCTGCATGAAGTTTGTTCAGTGAGTGTCAGTGGTTTTATTCCTAAGGAGACAAAGGCTTTATATGTGACTTTTCATGAATGGAATAAAATGTTGTGGTCTCTGAGAGACTTGTGACTTTCCTGTACGGAAATTTTTCTCATGATAAAAGCAAGACAAGTACTGATTTTTTTATTTTTTTTTCCATGTAGTTAGTGTCAGAAAAATCATCACTTCCTCCTGTTTGACAATTCTTAAAAAAAAAATACATTTTTGTTCTTCATCTGATGCATTTTGAGTACACTTTTAAACTCTTCATCAGGATAATTCTGCCTACAACAAACAAAATGCTGATTGGCCATAAAGACTTCTAATTGCTTACCCTAGTAAGGATGTGTCTGACTTTTCCAAAGTGCTCAGTGAGGCTTTCTAATTATAATACTCTGGTATTCTAAACTTAAATCATTTTAAAATTGTTATTTTCACTATAGCTCTGGTAGATCTGTACTGTTAATCTGTTGATTAGATGGTATCTTGGTCTTGATTTTTCACAGAAGATGAAGTATGACTTGATAGTGGGCTGCTTGCATTTCACGTGCCTGGAGAAATCTCTCACTTATTTTGTTAAAGTATGTTCATATTAAATTATTCTTATGCTTTTATTCCCCTCCCCTGTCTAGGAGGGAAAGGAGGTTGAGGAATAAGTGAGTAAAGGCAGGCCAAGTAATGGCTGCTCCCTGAATTAAAACACTTTTGGGCTTAACTATTGGGTTAACAAAAATGCAAAGATGTTACTCTTCTTGATTGAATTTAGAGACTTTTAAACCCAACATAATGATTTTTTTTCTTAAAACGTCCAGTAGAAGAAACTGCTTTATAATCTGTTTAACTAAGGAAATTCACAGTGCATTTGAATGTGATCTCTACAAACTTGAGATCTCCCATTAGAAAATGCCTCTACTCTTATTCATGAAGTAGTGTTAGTGTTATATTTTTGCTAGATATCCTCGACAGTGTTTACTCAGACCTTCTTAGTCTGTTCATTCTGGAGTACAATTTCTTCCTCTCCCTCTTGCCCCCAACACTGAATAATAATATTCACCTATTAAGATTTCAGCAGCTTACCAAATTCACCCACTCTCATGTCAAATCATGGAAGAGTCAATTACACAGCTTTCCTCTTTTCATCCCTCTTTTACCAAAAGTTTTTGCAAGCATCACCAACATGACAGGCAGAGCACTTATGTCTCTAGCTTCTCAGTAACCGTAGTTGTTCTGCCTTTAAAAATAGGGAGGAGAGAAGGGGTTTTCTTGAAAGTGATTTAGGTTGTTTTTTTCCGAAACTTTCCTGCAAGCTGGGAGTTCCCTGGGCACTGCAGCTATTCCATGAATTTGATGCTTTTACGGTAAACCAGCAGTCAATTTACAGAATTCCTATGTAGGAAGCTATTTAAACAAATGTACATACTATAGCGTTAGCAAATGAAAAATCATTTTCTATACTGAAAAAACAGAATTCTTGTAGTTGCAGAGGATTATAAATGATGTTTTTCAAAAACGGGCTAATGAAACAATTGTTCCTTGTCACTTTATCTATTTTTTTTTTTATATACCATATGTCATTAATGTCTAAATCAAAACAGGAATATCAGTTTCACAGAGCAGCTGTAGAAAGCTTTTTGGGACTAGCACAGCTTCTGGAATCCTTTGCCCTGGTGTGAACCTCTAGAGAGGGATGAAAGGATGAAGTTCTTAGAGAATGCTGTCTTGCATCAAGTTAGTGTTAGATGATCCAGCAAATTAAAGCTCAAAAAACCCCAGTGTTTTCTCTCAAACTTTTATACATCATAACTTTTCTGATTGACTCTAGTCATTCCACTGTTTCAAGTCCAAAGTGCAAGGGCCTCTGAAGGTTGGTTATTTAGTTATATGTAAAGAGTACAGGTCTAGTAGATACAATCAGACTTAAAATAGTAATGAAAAAAATCCCACAATTGACAGCTTTTTGCTTAAACAGCTCTGTAATCATTTGCTTTTGTCACAAGATGTATAATTGTATCAATGGAATAAACTCTCTACTGGTTCTACTTAGTTGAAAATAAATGGCCCATGTTTCAACTTTTTCTGTTCTTTTTAATTAACTTTTGAATTTGCAATGTTTTCTCATTTTAAAAAGTAGACTTATTGCATGTCAGCAAATTCAGGGGTTATAAAAGTGGGTATATATTTGCAAGATTATGTTAAAACACTTTGCACTGAGTGCAGCAGTATTTTAATATTCAGTTTTCTTAATTTCTCAAGGCAATCAGAGTTTTCTTTATGCTCCGTTCACTGTCACTGCATCTGCGAGACGAGCCAGAAACTCAGTTACCACTAACAAGGGAGGAAGATCTAATAAAGACAGATGATGTTCTTGACTTGAGTAAGTAGTCCTCCCAGTCTCTCAAATGTTAAATGACATGGAAAACTGCAAGCTTTCCCTTTTTTAAAAAAACAAAAGGGGGGGGCTGGAAATAGTTTTTATCATGCTTGTGTAATTGACGATTTTATTAGGTTTATCTTCTACTGGATTTGGAAGCACTTTTTGCAAGTGATTGGGGAGGTATGGCTGTAACTGTTTTAAGTATCACAAGGTTTAAATATTAGCAGGTAAAGGATTCTGAATCCTTCATGTGGTTTCCCGGTGGAAATTTGTTTTAAATTCAGATCCTAGGAGGATTTCTTCTATTCTAATTTCATCTTTCATCTATTCAAAATACACTGATATTCTTAAATCACACAGGAACTTTAAGGGACTGGAATTAAATTACTTGACAGCAACGCTGTGGTCTATTTTTTTCTCCTCCATAGTACTTTTTCTATACATCAGTTCTGTCATTTTAAAGCTGGCATATGCAAACTTTTTCCCCCTTAGTTGAACAGCATACTGAGCTATTCCCAAGGGGAATCGGCCAGTAATATCCAGAATGACCTTGTGATATTAAATAATACTTATTATTAAGCACAGGCAAAGTGTCATCTTTCTGCAGCATCATAGTGTATTGTTTAGACTGCACAGTCCATACTGAAGTAGTATAAAAAAAAAAAAAAGCTGGAAGGAATATTATCTTGAGCAATACTATTTGTCTCCAAATTCAAGAAGCCTGTGTTCACTGAACAACCAAATGTAACAGCTCTAGAGGGCCATACATGTTACTTAATGGTAGTGGGTTTTTGGCTAAGTTGGGTTGTCTCCTGCTAGAGTAACTCTGGCTGTTAATCGTAAAATTGTACTTCTGTTGTCTTCAAAACTGGCACAGCGTGAGAAGTAGTAACTTGTCATGTTTCAAGTTAATCTTATGGTAGTACGAGGCACTTATTTTAAACCTTTAAATAAAAAGTAAGTTGAAGAAATGTGCTTCAGCATACTGGTGTTAGTTGATTAGCATTAAGTGCTTGTCTAACTTGTGTTCAGGCAGTTACCTTATTAAGAACTTATGGGTAGCATTCTTAGCTTTGGGGAGCATATGATTACTAAAATAGAGTGTATTTATTTACCAGATTTTTAATTTTCGGATGTTTCTTACAAGAGGAAGGAGGAAAAAAAAAACCCAAAAGATTCCATTTGACACTTGAGCCTTTAAATATTGTGACTCTGTACTTAAGTGCTTCTTGATCCTACTCAGGTTAGAAGAATGATTGCCTTAGTAGATATGATGGGATTATGTCCAGTATCTGAGACCTTTTTTGCGTATCTCAAGTCTGTCAAGAATATTAATTACCTGAGTGAATGGCAACTTTGAAGTCAAATGAGCTAAGCAAATAATCTGTGAAACCACTGTTGCTTTCCAGTAGCTTAATGGATAAAAGCATATAACAGTTTTTGGGTAAAAACGTAGAAATAGGATCTGGTATTAGTATTCAGCTCATGCTAGTGTTAAGATTATTTGCCTAGACCAAGATGTGTTTCTTGCACAAATTCAATGGAGTCTGAAATGAAATTTAAGATTTTAATTTTTTTTAAGATAAACCTAATAAATATATGTTCTAAAAAATTATTGTTGCTTTAATAATTTTTTAAAATGTATTTAAATATCTGCATACAAAAATGAGACCATGTAGGATATTGCCTTTGGCATAAGCTCCAGGCAGGAAAATGTTTTGGGGTTAAATTCATTTATTTGCAAATGTGGAAAGAATGCTGTGGAAGCAGTGAACTGAACTTTTTATAGGTAAAAATGTACAAGCTATAGATGCTGAACATGCTTTTATTAAGTAAATGTGAGCATTAGGCTACGGTAAAATCTACAGGGATAAGTTCAAGAGATGAGAAGGTATCAGTCCAGTGTTTGCGTCTTTGGTGGCTACGCAGCCAGTGGTGTGGAAGCGTGATATATAGTCATCTCAATTCCTGCTTTCTTTATGTTTAAGAAAACATGTAGAGGAAATGAGTCTTAAAATGTGTTCTTCAGTAGTTGTGTGTTTTCGTCTTTGCACTGGCATTGTTTTGGCTTGATGAATTGTTCAGAATGAACAATGCAACCTCACCCCTTTTAGCCTTTCTCCTTAAGGTATTATAATATAAATGCCCACCTTATCTTTCTCAACAGATTGAAATTTACCTATGTGCCTAGTTACAAAATGGCATAACAGCTTGTAGAGGATTTATATAATTTGTGGTCCTGACAGCAAACAAACGTTTTCAGAAGCTTTAGGCTATCCTTAAAATAGTTAAAAGGGTATGCATTTTTACTCTCTCTTGTTAAATATCAGCTGTTGGTTCTGAGTCTTTACTCTTACACAAACTTTGAAATCTGTGTCTTCTATCCAAGAGATTTTAGTTTTAGTTTCGAAACTTTTTTTGTTCCTTATTTTTTAGAAAAAAAAATTCTGAACTTTTCCAGAGAAAATATGAACAGCACCTGATATTGTTGATCAGAATACGTGATTATTAGTTGTTAAATAAGAAATGAAGTCCATGGTTGAATTACTCTTGACTCTAAAGGAATAGTAGTACAGAATTAAGTCAGTTTCCTGTTTCTAATGAATTACAGATTTATTGTAATAGTGACTGTCTTTCAGAGTGAAGTGAAATAATGAATCAGCTTCTACTGCAAAAACTATTGTTCATAAGTTAACTGGAAACATGATTATGAGGCAGTTGCTAGTTTTTAAGAACATATGGAACAAAAAGTAAATCAAATTGAAACACTATTTCCAAATGTTGTTTGCTAGGTCCCTTCCTCCCTGTAAAAGAACATTGTTTTTGCTGATCTCTTAGTCTGGAGAACTGATTGTTCTCAGTATGCAATTTAATGGACTACACTGCAGGTATTGTGCAATTCATTGCAGATATCTGTTTATGACACTTCATTTCTAAGGCAGTTGCTTATGCAAAATATGAGGTCTCCTTTTCTTGGAACATGTAATTTAGATTGCAGATTACTCATTCTTCATTCTGCTGTATATGATTGCTTGTAATTCTGATTACAGGCTTGAAAGTAATGCCAGTTTAATTGCTAAAGTAAAGTTAACTGCTCTTTATATTTAATGGTGTCCAGAACAGTCTGTTGTTTGAACGCAGGCTGTCAGACATAAATGGTTAAAAGAGTTAAGCGTGGGTATATGTGTATATATGTATTATGTAAATACAACTGTCAGCCTGAAAAGTATCTTTATTTGCTTAAATTTGAATCAAATATTCTAAAATTTAAAAAAGTAATGCATATCATAAATTTTTAAGAAGTTGTATAAACTAAAGTGGTACTGTTGATTTTGATTAAATCTGAAAGACTGTTATTCTAAACTAACTTGCTGTCTGTTAAGGAATTCATAAACCTTAACTATATAGTCCTTAACTGAAAATGTTCGTTTGTACTGACCAACATGGAAGACTAAAGCAACAATGGTATTTGAACTGCTTGTCTGCGTGCTTACATGTGTGTACATGGAACTATTGTTTATAAATACTAGCATGCATTCATAAGCATGTGTCTCTGTACATGCATATGCATACACAAAAAATATATGTATTCCACTACCTTACCTGCAAAACACGGTTGCCATTTTTGGGTACATTTTTGAGAACTGAAGTGTTATTCTAAGGTACAGAACTGAGAAGAACAAAAAAAAAATGAAAAAAATCTCCATGTTATTAGACCTCAACACTTTAAAAAGGTATCTCAGCAGAGCAAGCAAAATACATTTGCATGCTTTAACATGCAGGAACTCCTCCTGTGAGAGTCTGTTCTTTCCTGCTGCAGTTTATTAATCTGTAATCTGATGAGATTTCACAGTATTTTTATTAGATTCTAACACAGTTTCCTTTTATAATTTAATATTTCTCTGAACAAGCAGAAGTGACTTTTTTAGATGCTTCACAAGTTCCCTGCTGTCCTAAGGCTAGAAGCAAACGGTTGAGCTGTAAGAAAGGTTTGTTAAAAGTCCTTGCCGCTGAAAATGTGCGAACTACTTTACTACCCTCTCTTTAAACTTCATACAATGCTAAGCTAAATTTAAGCAGTCTCTGTGTCATATGAAAGCATCTGTATTGTCCAGTATGTGTTCCCACTATCTTTTTTTAAAAGAACAGAAATAGCTACTTCTGTATGCTAGCTGATAGCTGTGCCAAGGAACCTAGTTTCTAGTAAGGAATGAAACCATTGGCAAGGCAGAAACGTAATTTACCAGTCCAAAAACTGCAAAAAGGGCAAAAAAGGCGAAAAAAAGAGGCAGTGAAGTTAGTGTTTCAGATGGTTTTTATATTTTTCAGGATCTATATGGCTGAGGTATTGAACATAAATTGTCACTGCAACGGGCCTAAGACTGATGAAGAGGGCAAGTGTGATGTGTTGAGGAGACACGGATTTAATCATGCTCTAATCCTGCCTTGTCTCTTTTGACCAGCTGGAGATGAGTTGCCACACTAATGTGGTGTGACAGACTAGAATGAATAACCATTGACTAAAACTTGTGGAGGGATTTCTCTGTATTCCTGAGCCCGACTTAAGGCTGTGTTACCTTTATGTATTTGACTTGCAAAGTTTGTTAGCTATTTTCTGACTCATTTTGCCTTCAATGATGTAAAGCTTGGAACAGAAACACACTTTGCTCCCTTTTATCTGATGACTCACGTTTTAAGTTTCAGAGGATTATTTTATTTTTTCCAACACTGTAAACATAAGCTCAAGTTCAAAGTAAAAAATTAAAGTTAAAATTAATTTTTTGAGATAAGAAAGAGTATTTGGATTCTCTTCTGAGTCACTACTAAGCTATTTGAGAAGGTAAATGGCAGTATTTCAGGTAAATACCAACACTGAGATTGACTGAGTGTGTATTTAGCTTTGACTGGTATTCAAAGGACAGGAAATATTTTTCTTTGTTGCTGTTTTTAAGTTTTTTGCTTGTTTTTCCTTCTTGGATGGCTGCTTAGCTGTGCTGTTCTGCTTTCTTAATGAAAGTTTGCAGAGATGCCCGCATAACTGTAGTACATCCCAGGAATGAACTGAGCTCGTTTCATAGGAACTAACCTATTTTACGTCATTCCTAGAGTATTGGCTGGTAGTCCCCTCAACTGCTTTGCTAAATTATAATCTTCCAGTGCCCTTCTTTAGAAGGGCCAGTAGACTCTTTCCTTTAGGAATAAGGTTGAAAATCTTAAGCTATGAAATGTATCTATCGTTTTTAGTGATTTCTAGTGTTGTCTTTTTAATCAGTAGTCTATTCTACAGTGAATATTTTACTGTTATCAAGATTATAATAGTAGCAATGCAGAGTTCCTAAGTACATATTTATTATCTGACACGTTGGAAGAGCATTCAAGAGGTCTTGCAACTGCAGTGCGAAACTGAGCAAGACTCAAAAATGTGAAGTAGTGCTTAAATGTCACCTGCAAATAAGTATCCTCCCTATACTCACTTTAAGTTTTTGTAAAACAATTTGAATGAAGCGTGGTTAACTAGAAATGACTGTACTTGCCATAGGTAATTTTTTGATTACAAAACCAGGAACTTACTGAAATGAACAAATTTAATTTTTTTGTACTCATGCTATTTGAGATAGCGGATTCTTCCTTCTATAAAGGAGAAAAACAAATTCTCATTAGTATAGATTTCAGCAACTGAGTCTATCTTTACAGAAGAAACCATTCTAAATTGCTCCTCCTGGAAGTAGGGGTATTACTCAAAAGTAGACAGAACAGATGTTATGCTTCCTATCTGCCCCATTGTGTGGCACTGCCATTAGCATATTTTGGAAAAATGAGTCTTTTCCAGCTTAATGTATTTTAAAGTTTTGTGGCTGTTTACTTAAGCTGTTTTTGTTTTGTTTTATTTTTTAATTAAAAAACTAGATGCGTTGCGACCCTTGCTTTATTTGCCAGGTAGGTGAATGTATTTTTCACGTATTTTTAGCTACAGAACCAGTTTTCAGTATGAGATAAAACAGAAGCCAAAAGATTGATAGGACTTTGAAAATGTCTGTGTACATATCCATACATACATATACATGTATGTATATTCCTTGGACAGAGAGGAAGCTCTATCTATAGGGTGTACCAGAGTTAAGCCTGAACCTTTTGAAGAAATGTTTCTGTAGCTCCAGAGAGATGCTGAGAGAGATGCTGTTTACTAATGCTAATAGCAATATTTATAAACAGTATGAACGGTGGTAAGAAAGTGTTACTCAGTTAAACAGTATCACAGTACATCAATAGTATTTCTTATCTATTGCTGATGTTACATATTTTAAGTTTAAATGCAAGGTATTCACATAATGTTGGCAGTTGGCTGCCAGCAGTATATTCATGTTAAGTGCACTGTTTCCTGATATCTTCACTAAAGATTTCAGTGTTTATGTTGGGACCGCAATGTGTACTTACAGCTATAGATTTTTCAGAACTTTTCTCTGCATGTGCTCCAGCATTTACTCGAAAACAAGAAATTGTCCAGAGGTAACACTTAGAGAGGTTCAGTTAAACAGATGACTTGCTCCATTATCAGTGAGTGAGAACAGTCTGTATCCAGAGAGAAGAGTAAATAATAATCATTCTGGCATCTCAAGATTTTTGAATAGAGTTCCAGCCTGTTTCAAGAAAATCGAGCTAAATCAGAAAAGGCTGTAAAAATCCTCCCTTTGTTGTCTTTTCTCATGTTCTGTCTTTCAGAGACAGAATCCGTTGTGAACAGCCAGTGCATGATGGCCTTTTGTATATCAGCTTCAGAAGACTCTTCCTTTCTGGTTAGCTAGAAAGGCACAGGTTTAATCAAATCAAGTTGTGACAGGCGTTAAACCTATTGTAAAGAAGTGGCAGTGGTGTTTATCTCCATGAAGCAGGATCATGTTTCCTGGGAGGGAGCTTCCCTTGTCAGTAAATGACTGAAATAGCACTATTCAGCACAGATACAGATGTTTAGACCTGGTCCTCACAGTAAACAGATACTATTTGATTTTAATGGGTCACTTGTTGAGTATCCAGGATTGATTTTTCTTTTTTTAACAGTCTTCCTTGGGACGATTACTACCCCAACACTCCCTTCTCCTCTCTGTCTCCAGTGTTGCACACTCGTTGCTCAGTGTCATCAGAGGCAGTGCCCACAGTGAAAGCCTGTTCATGCTGTTTCATGATTTTTTTTTTATTTATACTCTTTATTAATCACACTGTTTCACAATTTATTTTATTATCATTCATAAGGCTACTGTCAATTACTCTGTATTCATGGGGCCTTTGAGTGAAGTTGCCCTGTTACATGTGCATCAGCTTATGTATTTTCGTTGGTAGCACTTCCTAAACTGCTTATCACTGCTATTGTTATCCAAGCTACCTAAATTGAGGTAGTACAGCAATTAACTTGCATGGTAGCATGAAGATACAGCCTCCAGTTCAAGCCTTTTCATTGCCCAAGAACAAGAGACGAGGGAATACCAGCATTTCAGCATAAAGCATATAGGATAAATGCTGTCATATAGGTGCCATATCTTGTAGAGTGATTTAGTGCTTGACAGAACATGGCCAAAAAATTTAAAATTATATGTACCTTTTTTTAACTATAATATTACTATGTGTGGGTATCTTGCTCTAATTTCCCTCAATCTACATAGTTTCAGTACTTTTTAAAGTTTTCTGAACATAAGGATGCCTACAGTGGTTATACTGATTCGTACCCATATAGTGTCAAGAAGGAATAGAGATTAACAAAATGCAGTATTGATTTCAGCTACTTTTTGATTTTTTTCAGAAATCCCACAAAATTCATTCTATCAAAATGGCTTTCAGTTTTTACCTGAATGTGATGTTAGGTCTCAAATGTATTCCCTGGTATGTCAAGGCACACTGGCCATAGAGGTGAAGCTCTGTAATATTAAATGAAAAATGGCAGTGCTCTACGGAAGCTTGGTGGGAAAGGTTAAAGTTCTTTTTATAAAGAAGCATTTTAATATTTTGATACACGTATATTCAATGTTAACCGTAGTTGAAAGGTTCTTAGCACTGTATATGACTGTAGATTTAGAAATGAGTCAGGTGTTCCACAGAATTTATTTTAGATTGCTGGGTATGTTGCCATCAGAATGGTGTGTACTGTTACTTTTCAGTATAGTTTTTTACTGTAAACAGTTTTGAAGCCGTTGCACTTTATATGAAAACTGCCTGCCTTAGTCTGTCTGCAGCGTTTGCAGGTGTCTCATGTAGGTGGCTGCTTTAATCTTGCACAGCAGCTAACCTTTCATGTGAAGTTCACTGTCAGCTCAAATTGACAGTCTTAGTGCTTTGATCTTCGTTTCAGGCTGTTGGTTCTGTTAATGACGACGTTTTAAATGCCATGGCCAGCAAGTAAATGATAATAAGCTTAAAGCTTTTTTTTAACTAAAAAAAGTTAACATGGTAGTTAAGTCTCCTTAACCACTCTGCCAAATGTACACTTTTTGTAAAGGCTGTCATACTAAACAATTTTTTTTAAAGATTTGTGAATATTTATCACAACATAGTTGAGGTTGGGTGGGACCTCTGGAGGTCATCTAGTCTACCCTTCCTCCCCCCTGCTCAAAGCAGGGTCAGCTAGAGCAGGTTGCTTAGGCTCATGTCCAGTTGCAATTAGAATAACCTCAAGGGTAGAGACTATACTACCTCTCTGGGCAAACCATTCCAGTGTTTGACCACCCTCTCAAAAAAAAAAAAAAATCTTTTAAGTGTAAGTGGAACTTTGTCATCCTCGTCCTCTCATTCTGAAGGATGATGAGTATCCTCTCAGTGGATACCACTGAAAAGAGCCTGGCTTCATCTTTCCACCAGATATTTATATGGATTGATCGATAGGATTCCCCCATGCCCCCTGCCAAGTCTTCTCTTCTCCAGAATGAACAACCCCAGCTCTGTCAGCCTCTCCTTGTATGACAGATGCTCCCGTCCCTTAATCATCTTCATGGCCCTTCGCTGGACTTGCTCCAGCATGTCCATCTCTCTTGTACTGGGAGCCCAGCACTGGATTTAGCACTCCAGATGCCGCCTTGCCAGTGCTAAATAGAGATGTAGGACCACATCCCTTGACCTGCTGGTGTTGATCTTCCTAGTACAGGCCAGGAAGCTGTCTGGGTTTATGCCAAGTGTTCTGTAATGGAAAGTCTTTTGTTTAATATGTTTTTCACTTGAAATTGACAGTGATGTATGCTTTCACTTCTTTCCTAAATAAAAACACTTCTCTGAGGGGAATGCCCGGATTTTCTAAGTTTAACGGATGCTTCAGAGGATGTTTTAGAATTCCTATTTGCTCAGCTTTTTTCAAGAGGTGAATGAATGCCATTTCCTTCCCGTTTTGAAAGTAATGTATTGGCTTCAAACGTTCTTTAGAACAAACATGCTCTCCCTAACCAAAATGTAACTATTGCCCAGCTACTGTCCAGTTAGTAAAATTTGCATGTGAAACAAGGCTCCTGTTATTTCACCTGCTACTGCAAATGCTTCCTCCTCAGAAAAAATACTTCCTCAGAAGTTTCTACTGATCTATTCTCCAGATTGTCATAATCAGGAATTTATTACAGAGCCTGTCCAGTTGAGAGGTTTGACAGGGTTTGCAGACCTTGCCTCTGTATCAGAGTATTTTCAGTAGCCTGCCCAAGTGAGTTAATGAATGCTAGCGCACAAGGTACAAGAAAATGAATGTTTTTCAGTGTGCTTGAAACTTGATAAGTGTCTGAGGGGAAAAATCAAATCTTTTATAAGAAATTCCAGCAGAGGCATTCTTTTTAAGTGCCAACACCCACTTTTGCCCTGAATAACATCAGGAGGCAAGATTTTTCTAGGCTTATTGGCAGAACTCATCTGCTATGTCATGTATGCGATGTTCAAATCTGATACTGGTGGTAACATAAAAGAGCTTAATTAGCCTGTTTTGCTTACTAATAGTCAATTGCTTTTCTTTTTAGTTGTTGTAATGATCTATTCTTTGCCAGATTTAAGAGTGCTAGTTTAAAATACTTTAAAAATCCATGTGTCTAGGAACTGATGTTAATTTGTATTTGATAACTTGGTACATGTAACTATCTAGGAATTTATATCATTAGTTGTTTTTTTTTTTTAAATAATATTATTTTATCAAATGTCCATTCTTGAAAATCTCAAGAAAATTCAAGGAAACAGTGGTGTGATATGGGTCGCCTCTGCCTGACAACCAGTAATTTTGTGTCTACAGCAAAATAATTTCTGGGAACAAGCTTGCTTCTGCTTGATTGCAGTGTCCTATGTATGGTTACCATCTATAATATATTACTCCTTGTATTTTGGATTAGTTGAGGTGTACAAAAATGAATGTTAATTCATAGTTAGAAGAATAATTACTGGGGATAATAATGGAAAACCGATGTGTTCTTAAAATCCTATGTGGTGGCTACTAGATTCAATGTTATTTTTCAAACTGTATTTGTTAGCCACTTTCTCTCGTTACTTTTCTGTTTGAGTATGCTCAGACTGAGCCTTTGAGGCTGTTTATTGTTATATCCCTCACTTAGTGATATTTGTATATGCTATCTGTCAAGATGACAAGTCACTTTTAGTAATTATGTTTGCTCTTTTCTGCTGTTTCTCGGGGCAACACTGCTTAGCTCTTTGAGAAAGGTGATGGCACCCCATCCTGACCAAGAGGAGGACTCATGTGGTGTGAACTAAGATTCTGAATTTCTTCTGAACAAAAGGGTGAATGCAGATATAGTGAGAGAGCAATTCTGAGCCTCTCTACAAGAGGAATATTTACTTTGAGGAGTAACAGAAGTAATTAGTCTTAAACTGCTCAACAAGATGGTTGAAATGTGGGTGGTCAAAAACATTTTAGACAAAGCAGATAATTGTTTCCAAGGGCCTACATAAAGTTTCAGAAAGTTTACAAAACAATTTCAATATAATATTTGAATATATGATGCTCTCTAGAATGGCAACATATTCCTCATCTCTGAACTCATTTCATCAAAGTACGAAATTGTAACTCTGAAGTTGTGTTTACGCTTAGACTGGCACAATAGGTAGTGAAGCAGTATGTTGTACCAAAGTGGCTACATGCTTTTGGAAAAAATTCTTTTTGTAAAGAGGGGAGGGAGGGGAAGAGGTACACTAGCTATCTGCAGCCTGTTGCTTGTCTTGAACTGACAGCTAAGTACATACAGACTGTTATCCCTCTGTTAAGAGGTTTCTAGTCACTACAGAGGATTTCTAGTGTTGTGATGACTGTAAATCGTGAAATAACTAAACGTGAAGCTCTGAGGCAGTCAGATACATCTAGGCTATCTCCTAAAGTATCTTATTTTGTTCTTAAAGACTTCTAGCTACCACAGGCACATAGTTGTCTGTGTTCGTGTAACATTTTCACCTAATTTAAATCTGCAAGCAACAGAAGTCTTTGAACTCTTCCTCCTAGGCTGTATTTCCTAAAACTTGTATTTTTCTTGGAGAAAGTCCAGGAACTATGTCTTGCATCCACATCTTGGAAGTTTCTAAACTGGATACAAGGTCTGTTTTGCATGAGGAAAAATTGTGTAAGCATTCTTGTTCATCCCAATTAACAACACTGTATGTTTTTGTAGCTTGTCACATCAGTGACGTTGTCTGTGGTCCATTTCAATCCCCAGATCAAATTTTCATAGTATTGAAACGTACTTGGCTCGAAATTCTTTCATCTAAATGTAGTTGGGTATCTGACATACAGACGCATAATTCCATAACTGAGTTATAGTGTAGCTGTAAGTGTTCTGAGATCAATTCGCTGGAAATGTGTTTAACTGCATTTTCTCTTTTTTCTTCATAAAAGATGCCTATCATGTGACTTTTCAGCAGCTGTGAACCAGAAACAATAGTGTAAATGGGCTATATTCTATTGTATAATATTGTATAACAAAAGCTTCCTGTAGCATATTTGTCTAATAGATGAGTAATTTTCCTTTCTGTTCTTTGATAAACTTTTACAGTAATGTTGTACCTTATATACTTGCCAAATCTAAAATTAAAACTTTTCAATCTAGAAAATAACTTTTATACTTTGGTTTCTTTGCCTTAGTCAATATTACATGTTTGTAGTCAGGCTGCTGAATTTCTACAGCAGTAGTTCCAAATGTTTTTGTCTGTGATCTGTGTTTTGTGTGATACCAACAGCATAAATGTTGAACAAAACCAGTTTTTGGGGAGGTTCACAGCTCTCTTCGATGTTGTGGCACATATTTTGAAAACCTCACTTCAGCTACCTCACATTAAATACTCAGAAGGATCCAAAATTCATTTACTTTAGCTATTGAAGATAAGATGACCATTCCTAGAGTTCCTGCTGATTGAAGTAAGCAAGCTGGCAGGCTGACTGCCTTAATGCATGAAAGGAGGTGTGGAGAAAGGGGCTCAAAGTGGAGAAGACAGACATGCTCCAGAGTCCTATTTTGAAACACATCTGTAACAGTGTTGAAAGTATTAAGGGCTCGTTAACACTGTAACACTCTGTGCTGCTTGTTGAAGCTGTTTCAAAAAAGGTACCAGCTATAAGAGCTATATAGAAGATAAGCCGTCCTCGTTTACTAATATCCTTTCAGAATTTAAAAGCCAATTTACTGTCTGCTACACTTACTGCATAAGTTGATGCTTTATTTGGAAAAATTGTAGCCAGATGAAAACAGAGGTATCAGCTGAGTTAAACCGTAATAGTTTTGTATATGTAAACACTCTTTCTTTCAAATTTGAAAATATATCTAAAAGAGCTTGATGCGGTCTACTGTGCTTGACAAAGAATTATTCAGAAGACTTTACCTTCACTTAAATATAATTAGAGAATACCCTTGAAAAGAGGAGTATGCTTTACTTACTCTGTAACAGAGAGCAAAAATATATCTTCAGACCTCTTTTAGGCAACCAGTCTTAGTTTTTTGTTTTTTTATTTTTTGGGTTTTTCTTAAGATTTCTTTTGTCATGCACAGCCTGTCTGAAACTCTGCCCCACCCCTCTGAATATCTATTTTTGATGTGAACTTTATTTTTTCTAAGCACGTTATTTGCTCAATATTTACTGTTTATTATCTGAAAACTCTAGTGGAGAGCAGTGTTTCTTTTTACTGAGAGAACCTTGAAAAATTCTAGGTCTCTCCAAGATTTGTTTTTAGATGATATCAGTCTTAATCCCCTCATTTACTTGGCTCCAAAGAGCAAATACACTATCAGCCTATTGAACAAAATTCTTTCTAGGTTAATAGCTATATTCATATGGATTCTCTTGTTTTGTTTTGTTTTGTTTTTGTTTTGTTTTAATGACCTGAAAAGTGTGTTTTATATATCCTGTGCATTATGTAGGACTTCTCTGAATCTAATTCTTTTTGAACCAAAGTGTAATTCCTAGAAAAACATCAGCTCTTGATTAAAAACTTTGTGCTGTGTAGGAGCAGTCTACTGACTGCACAGGCAGTGATTACCCAATCACAAAAAAAAATTTTCTCAACCTTTCAAGCCACAATTTGTGGCTGTTGTCCCTTGTTATATGACCTGCCACTATTACGAGTACCCTCCCACTTGTAGCTTGTATCTATCTCACGGATGTTTCTTGTATGAAATACAATGCTAGCTACCTGCTTATATGGGTGGATAAGTTTGTCAAAGTTTACTGTTGCTTATGATCTGCAGCCTCATTCCTATCCATCTGGCTAATTCCTCTAGTTTTATTATTTTTTATATATATATATATTTTTTTCTTTTCTCTTCCATGAGAAACTAAAGGGACAAATAGTAAGGTTTTTTATTACTTTATTCAGATACAGAAGGTGGAATTAAACTTCAGTGGGATTATTTTCATGCACTGTATGAATAACCTGGACAGTGCTGCAGTCAGGTTTCACATGCAAGAGCATTTAACATCGCTAGAGAAACATTGAATTCTGAATTGTGTCAGAGTAGCTACCTTTAAATAGCGATAAGTAATCTGAATAATGAGGTAATCTTGCAGAAGGACACATCTTACTGTAAATGACATTGTTTATCAAGCCAATATCAGTGTATTTGAAACATGCATCTAAAAATATAGTGTGCTTAAAAATAGTAAGTGTACATAGAAAAGGAGAAGAAAGCCTCAGCTGCCTGTGCAGCAATTGATGTTTGTAGCATAAACCTCCCCATTTTAGGAAAGACTGTTTGAATAAATAAGTTCAAACTGCCGAGTCCATCGTTGCCTTGGCAGTACTAATGAATGGCATGGCTAATGGGAATAGGTGTGTTGAAAAATTATGGCTAAGGTACAAACAAAATACAAAAACAAAAAGAAATCACTACTCCCAAATCAGATGGTCACCATCCTAAAAAAGACTGTTGCAAGAAATAGTTAAAATACTGCAACCTAACTAGTCAAATCCATCAAACTGGAAAGAGTACTGTCTAGCAGTTGAACTGCAGAAAGGATAAACACAGGAGAACAAAGCGTGTGCATGTAGGAAGCTTTTATTTGCTATAAGTTGTGGTGGTTTGAGGTGAGAGAAAAGATCTGAATGATTTAAGCAGATGATGGTATTAATTTGAAGTAAAGAAAAAGCAAATGTAGTAAGATTAGCGGAGGTCTGCTGGGAGGTGTCAGTGCCAGTTTATTGGGGCTCTCAATAGACTTCATCTGGTTTGAAGAACGTGATTCCAGTCCCATCTCAAGAATGATGGGTTTGAACTGGAACAGAAAGAGGAGATTCTGAAAGGATCAGGAAACCGAGTACTTATTTCTTGACATCTGCAGTCTGGGGCTTGTTTGAGGGTCTTTCTTAGTGTAACAGTTAAGAAGGGATATGACTACCCAATATAAATCCATAAAAGGGATTGATAAAGGACAAGATATCAGCTCATGTAACGAGTATTGGAAAAAAAATTGATATGGTTTATTTGGAGAGTCTGAAGAGTCTTGAAGTTAGAAGGCTTCCAAAAATCAGCATCAGGTTTCGGAATAAATTCTCTAGTCGCAGCAAAAAATGTAACTGATATTTATGAAAAGGGTAGATATAATTGCCTGCAGTGATATAGGACTGTATCTGTGATCTTTCAACAAGACTTGGAGACTTCCATTTATTAAGAGAAACATTGGTGCTAGTTTGCCCTGAAATGAAGTGACATTTTACGCTTGGGAGTAGAGAACAGTGAAAGAAAACAAGGCAGACTTAGTGTGTATCATAACTTGCAAGGTATTTGAACCACTGCGGGTAAAATATATCCTGCTCTTTCAATGCAGCTCTGAATGTAATAAGGAAATGCAGAATAGGAAACATGAATAACTCTGAACTTATATTGCAAAGATGATCGCACTTTTCTGTATGTTAACATTTTAACTCTTTCTCCTTCCTCCAGATAACAGTGATCTAATTGCTTGTACAGTGATAACAAAGGATGGGGGTCAAGTTCAAAGGTTCCTGGCTGTGGATATTTACCAGATGAGTTTGGTTGAGCCAGATGTTGCCAGGCTTGGCTGGGGAGTCGTTAAGTTTGCCGGCCTTTTGCAGGTAGGGGAGGTTTTAACCTGGGTACGTATATTTTTCTTGACTGACAAACTATTTAAGTAGTATAAACAATAATGCCAATATTATCTTACATATTTTTAGTTCTGTAGCATGCTTATCTGTTTCTTCTGTTACTTAAGTCTGTCTTCTAATTTGTGCTTTTAAGTGACTTCAATTTTTCTGAAGACGTTTATGTGGTTATTTAGACAAATGCTTTAAAATGAGGTAACTTTCCCAATGTATTTTCTGTTTCAAGAAAGCATCCCTAATTGTTAATTGGGATATGTTCATTTGAACGCTGAAATCCTACAGAATTAGGATCAAGTCCCAAGTGTTTTCCTTAATCAGCACATTAGGGTTGGAGTTCTGATCCTTGTATAAGGGTAGGGAAAGTGACAGATTATCACTTCAGACTGGCCTCTGCTTATATAACTACTTTAAAAAGCTTGGAAGTTTCACTCATTTGTATCTTTTTCTTACCTTATACCAGCATTAATGTTTGTATATCTTGAAAATTCACTATGCTTAAATAACCCAATTGATTTTTAACAGAATGAGCGTCTAGGAGTACCAATTTGTCTTGTGAGGGTTTTGTTGTTGTTCTTTTGTTTTTGACCCATAAATTGTGTTCTTAAGAGCTTTAAGTGATACATTCATAGGGTTTTAAAAAATGTTTGTGTTTGATCTATAGGTTTAAATGTTAACTTTTTCATTAGTTACTTTCTTCTGTTTCTTTTTAGGATATGCAGGTAACAGGAGTAGAAGATGATAGTAGGGCTCTGAACATAATAATTCATAAACCTGCTTCTAGTCCTCATTCTAAGCCCTTCCCTATCCTTCAAGCTACATTTATTTTTTCTGATCACATTCGTTGTATTATTGCAAAACAACGTCTTGCTAAAGGTCGTATCCAAGCTCGGCGTATGAAAATGCAGAGAATAGCAGGTTGGTTGTTATTTTCAAATGGTTCTGAGACAAGTTATTTGTCATAGCAAATCACACTGTAATGCAAGAGCATGTTACAAAAATTTCAGAAGTGATGTCCCACTGAAAACCTTAAACCAGATTCTAGTTTCCAAGCAATAGCTTTTATTGGAGTAAAATACGGATTTTGATATATCAATGACACACAAAGGATGAAAAAGAAGGAATCGTATATCATTGTGTTATAATGATTAATGCTTGGAGATGGTGGTGATGGGAGTCTGAAAAGCTGAGTAGAGTATCAGCAGCTAGATTTCTCAGTGTTTGGGGGCAAAGCACATTAAGGGATGAAGGAAAGAGTTAATTTGAGTAAATAAAGCAGTGGTTGAAGTATTATTTTAATATTAAATGAGTGAAGAATAGGTTGAAGCTTAGCAACAAGCTGAATGAATGGGTGAGTACTGCAAAGGCAGCTTTGAAATATAAAGAGGAAAGTAGGTGATCAAGTGAAAAAGAACAACTTTTTCACTTACTTGGATTGTCCGAGAGCAGTAGTTAACCAATCAGAATTGTGAGAAAGTTATAGCTGCTATTAATTGTAATGAGTTGGCCAGAGAATTATTCAGATTGTAGATGATTTCAAATTATTTTAGTGTATTATGGTTCTGTAGGAAGCTGACAACACTCTTATGCTCTGAGCTTACAGAACAGTTATGTCATATTTTTATGGCTTGCTTCACTTTAAAAAAAAAAAAAAAACTTAATGCAAATTTGAAGTTAATACAGGTCTATTTTGATATAAAATAAATAGAACAGTAGTGCGAAGACAGCTCTCTGCTGGTGAAAAGCAGGCGGTCTCTTTAAATGGTTTTCTGCAGTGTTCAGTTATAACTAATGAATGACTTGTACAGGGAAGGACAGATTTTTTTTTTTTTTTTTTAATAGCTCCTACTATGACTTGTGTAATGCAGAGAGTTTACTGTAACCCCATTTTCTTCTGCACCGTATCCTGGCACTTCTCAGTGTGTATGTGGTAGGAAAGATTGCTAGAAATGTCCCCCTTCTTTTCCAATGTAATTGCAACTGTAATTAAGAGGTAAATGCAAACATGCATTTTTAAACAGTCTGGTATAGTGTTAAGATTCTGGGAAAACCATAAACTTTATTTTCACTTACTCTTCCTCTTGCATATTTTTGAGTAACAAAAATTATCAATTGTGATTAAACGTAGCTCTCCTGGATCTTCCTGTTCAGCCTTCAACTGAAGTGATGGGTTTTGGACATAGCTCTGCAGCTACATCCCAACACCTTCCATTTAGATTTTATGATCAGTCACGCCGTGGTAGCAGTGATCCTACAGTGCAGCGGTCTGTTTTTGCCTCTGTTGACAAAGTTCCAGGTAAGATGGCACTCATTATCATGCCATTTTGGTCTGTTTCAAATAGATCTTAAAAAGGAGCATACCTTGAAAGTCTTAACTAGATTCTTTTTAAAGCTTCATGCTTGCTATACACTATCAACAAATGAAGCCAACTTGTTTTCATGTTTAATAGAAACCAGCTTTTCTCTGAAGCTTAGCAAATGCCTTTTAAATGAGATATTAATTTTAACTTAGCTTTACAGCATCAATACTTATTTCAAAAAACGCTTCAGATTAGCAGCTTGAAAGTTTAGAAATGTTCTAACAGCTACCCATCAAATAGTGGTTATTTCCTAACTAGTGCAAGACTATTAGTGCAGCAAGGTGTGGTAACTCATGTTCTTAGGAAAAGTTCTGCCTTATAGATGAGAACGCAGGCATGTTTGTAATTCATGCTCACATGAGGTGTACGTTTACCTTATGAATTTAATTTATTTTCTTATAATGCATATAATTATCGAAAGGCTGTTGGGTCCAGTATTAAAATAATTTTTTTCCAAATTCTTGATGAGCGTGGGTTACTTCTGAGATAGAAAAGTGGTCATAGTTTACTGCTCCTAATCTGAGGACTAGGACTGATAACAGGCTTGTTTTACTGTCTCAGTGTTAAGTGTGGTTCAGCCTTTGAATTCTCTCATAGGTTTTGGTGGGGGAGGTTCTCTGCCTTGGCAGAAAGCTTCCCGAGTCCTTATGGCAAGATTCTGCAAGGCTGGTTGATAAATGGGTTAACTTTTTCTGTACCTGCAATGTGCAAAAATTTAGAGATGCCACCTATATTTTAAAAGAAAATTCCATGGCTCTGTAGAAGGTGCTTGCACTCAAAGCACAGAGTATGTGCACAGACATACAAGCATTGGGATCTCTACAGAGAAGTCTGAAGGAATTAGAGGATGTATATAACAGAGGACAGAAGACTGTTGATTGTCATACTTCTAATCAGCTTGAGTTCAATATAAGTATCCAATACAATATATTTGATAGAAACAAGTAATGATGATAACTACAACTAGCTAGCTTAATGTAAATTCAGTGGTTCTGTCTGTTATGTTCAGTTGTTTAAAGCCTTGAACCTTGAGTTGATAAAGTTCATTTAACGGGTCAGACCATTAGCAATAGCTGATATAGCATCTAGTGAACATGAGCAAAGCAAAATATTTCTTACATATCCAAGTTACTCAATTTCAATGAGTTGTTGAGAATTGTTGATAATATTGAGATTAATTTTTTGCAGACTGTGCTTACATCGTATTTTGTAGCTTATCTCTGCAAAAGCTGAACTGTAACATTTGTGTAAACAATGACGAGTATACATGTGATATGTTTCCAAACACACAATTCCAGGATGAGGCTTATGGAAAAAATTACTCATAGGAGAACAAGTAATATCGGGGTGTGTATTCCAGGTGTGCTGTGAGCAATATATCCCTGGCAGTTTCTTCAAATACACTGGAAGTGTCTTAATACTTTGCCATCCTTTACAAATTGAGTTAGAGTATGAATCATCATGTTGCACGCACTCAATATGCAACACATCAGTCAGTTGTGCATAGTTCCTTGTTTGGATAAGTTATGATCATCTCACCAGTGTTTAAAATAACTGGATACTGAGTGCTGCTTCCTTTATCTTATACCTAACAAGACAGAAAAGACCCACGATTCCTCCTAAGACATCAGCTTTGAACTAGGATTAAATGGATGATTCTAAATTGATGCTTTCTCTTTTTTTGGCTCCTTATTTCCTATTTCAAAAACTGACCTTTCTGTAGGGTTTTTCTTCCAAATAGTGAATGAAATTTTCTCCTTCTGGATTCAGTCATTTTGAAGTTGAATCTCATACTATTTGAAATTACTTAATTTTGCTGTGTTAGTGCAGAAAGATGGACTGTTGTTACTACTAGCTGCCAGTCATTATATAAAACTCAGTATGTCTCTTTAAACTCAATTTACAGATTAAAAAGGGGGAAGGTAAAATATAGTGTAGGCACTCTGATTGGCAAGCAGGTGTTCTACTGTGTTGTGACTAAATTGGAGCTATATTTTGCTAGAGCCCTGCATGTGGAGAACAGAAATCGTAAAAGCTTTCACATTCCCAGTTCAAGTTTTCTGGGAAGTTGTCACATTCCCAGACAAGTTTATATTGTATCACGGAAATATATTTCCTTACTGCTTTTGACATAAGACTTCCATGGAAAAGGTGTGGTTGAAAAGATGCCAGCATTCTGGATCTTGCTTACTGTTTGAGATTCAGCATTCTCTAAGAAGAGCACACTCTTAGCCATAACAAGTGACTTCATCTACTAATTTTATTTACTTATTTATTTATTGGCACATGATAGGTGGTTCAAACAGCAGAATACTTGTTTGAACTCCAGGAACTGGAGACTTTTACTGTGTGCACTTGCAAACCTGGAGAAAAAGCATTTTAAGCTCTTATTTGATATCAAATATGAGAAATCAGACATACAATGTGTGTGTCTCTCAAGTGCACACACGATATGTGTGTCTCAAGGTGTGCGGTTTCTGACACATTTTGTGGTAGCCTGTAATAAGATTTTAAAAAGTATTAATACTTTTACATCTGATTACAAAGTAGCTATCTTCATGAAAAGACTTATTCCTTCTCTCCTTACCTTTGGTAAGGAATAAAAGAGGATTCCTAGTTCACACTGATTTTCATAGCAGTCTTTGTGCTTATTTGTGATTTTTAGTTTAATAGAAACTTTTGGGGGGTTGTTTTAAAAATTATTGAACAACTTGCAGTTAAATCACTGTTTTCATATATTTGTTTCTTAATAACTCCTATTGTTCAAAAGAGTTATTTGAAGCTCGTACTATGTGAAAAAGCCAATAATACCAAAACGTTAAGTTGAGCTGTAATTATAAGAAATAAGTTACACTTTCCTTCAGTGATGGTATTTTTTATTGAATTCAAAAATACTTGCGTGTTTAGCAATACTTGCAAAAGGTTGAACATTTTTAGTAGGACAGAGTTAGCTGTTACAGTGCTGTATGTGTTTTTCAGACATTATGAAACAATGACAATACTGTTTTCAACCCTTCTGAAGATTTCACTGCATACAGAGAATTTTAGTGCAACTCCTGAAACACTTCTCTAGTTCCACTTCTTAATGAATTTAAAATCTGCAAGAAAGTCAGCTCTGGTTCACATCTCCTATCTGTGTCATACTACACGTACATTAAAGCTCTGCTTATTTTGCTGTAGCATATGCAGTTATCTCATCTTAATCAAACTGCCTTTTACTTATCTTTGTGTTGTGCTCCAAAGTTAAAATCTGCTTTAGAGGTGCTGCTTGAGATTTTGAGGGGGAGGCGTGCAGTAGCTTAAAAAGAGATTTTGTTCAAGATAAGTGAAAGGTGACAAGAATGTAATACGCCATACTTCAGAACATCCCTGTTATGACTGTTTCTATGACGTATGGATTATGCAAATACGGTGAGAGATCGTACTCGCTACCGATGACTGGCCTGATGAACTGGACAATTCTTAACAGAGAAGAACAGAAGCAAAGTCATTCACTGGATCGGTTCTATCATTGCGAAGTCATGACCATGACCCTTGACAAAACATTCTAGCATTTGGGGACGGCTTTTGTGACTGAACGGTTCACCATCTTATGTTAGTTGTGTATTCATCTGATGCTTTTGAAGCATTCTTTGTGCCAGTAAAGGATCACATTTTTTTCAGAGAAACCAGATGAATGGATTTTGGTAGACATTAGGTGAAGAGAGATCTTGCTTTTAAAACAAAAAACAAAAACAAAAAAACAAAAAAACACCTTGTGCTCCAAGCAAATTCAAATATCAATTTCAAATACCAGCTGTATGCTGAGATTATGTGCTCAGTGTGTTTTAAGAGAAATCTTACATATTTCCTGCAAAATATACCTTTATATATAATATAACAACTGCAACAACTAACTTTCCCACTGAGAATGTTTATTAAAAACAAAATAAATCAATGGATTGCTTTTATTTTCTCTGTTATTCATACCTTTGCATATGATGATTATCCCAAGATTTTGGGGAATAATGTTGAGTAAAAGTTCTTGTTCATATTAGCCATTGCAAGCAAAGTTATAGCCGTCTTTTAATTTTAAAATCTGGAGGGGAAAAAAAATCTCCTTCTGTAGCTTTATATCTCTTTAAATAAAAATAGGTGAGAATTTTATATAAAGTTAGCATCACTTCTTGGAGATGGATCTAGGAAAACTTTAAGCAAAGCTAGAGAATTCTTTAAGCAGTGTGTGAGATTGTTCTGGTTGATGTGAAGAAAATTTGTTTAGTTTTGTGAAATGTTATGCATTCTAAAAATGAAGTGCCCTTTTTTGGCAGGTCACCAAAGGTGAGCGTAAAACTGTGGATGTTTTTTAAAGAATGCATTCTTCAAATGTGTGTAACCTTTAATTTAACTGCCTTCTCCATCCACATTAAGCAAACAGATCCCTTAGGGAAAGTACTGATGAGGACTTTGACATTCAGAGGTGACGAGCATCTGCACTTGTTACTAATCTAATGAGGTTAGATTGCTCAACATGTCTGTATGTCATGTCCAAGTTGTTTTGGGACTGTATGATGGACTTTCACGTTAGCCATCAATCATAGCTACCATAGGAACATTAGATTCGGGGCAGTTTACTTAAGTAGTTATTTAACGACTTATGTCTTGAATTTAGAATGCTTCTAGCTTTCAAATAAATGAAAGCATTTCAGATGAATTTTCAGTTCAGCATTTAATTTATTTTAAATGTGTTCATTAGGAAAAAAGTTGTATTGCTTTCTGTCAGTTTGCTCCGAATTTGGTCCGATGCATCTGGGCAAGTGGTTCTTTAAAAGTGAGATATTTTAAGCTTGATTTAGTTAACTGAACATGTTTGTTTAGCGCCTATTAATATGCTTTGAGAGGAATAAAACATCTGGATGGGGCTGGCAGATATCTAAAAGGACCCTTTGAGAGGGAGCCTGTGCCCTTCTGAAGGAGCAGCTAGAAGCAAAATAGGTTGCTGCAGAAGATCTCAGGTGGCACTAGCTGCCATCCCTGTAGGCAAGTGAAGCAAGCCCTTGGTTTCAGCAAAGGAAAACCAGGTGATGACAGTGAGCAAGTGTGAGATAGTTAGCATCCCCATCCCTTCCTTCATGATTCTAGGATGCAGTTGCTTATATAGCCTGGAAGTGCATTTAAAATATTTCTTGATTCCTTTCTCCTGCTGGAGAATAATGGAAGTTATCTACTAACACATCACATCAATAATCAACTTTTTACTGTAATATTCCTCGATTAACTACTTCTAAGCATATAAAAAGACTGACAAATTCAGACAGCTTTGGACAAAATATCCTAGCTGTGCTCACAAGATATTGGCAAAAATATGATTTGAGCAAGTAATTCAAAACAGTAGGAATCGTTGACGATTTAAATACGGGGTGCTGTGCTTGCATTCAGTTCAGTTTCATCCAGTAGTGTTTTGAGGATGGAGTGCAAGTGTAATCTTCTCATACTCATCACTTAATATTTGACTATTCTCTCATGCATTTTAGCCTTGGCAACTCTAAAGGTAATCCACAAAAATAGAGTGGAAATACACCTTGAGAAGGCTCTGATGACAGTGCCTTTGGGAGGAGATCATCTTTGTTTTGGTTTCTGGTGCCTTCCTATATCACAATGGGAAATGAGTAAGCTATATTTCTATTGATTAAACCTTTCTGATCACAGAAGGATGAAATTTACTGAGACACCTGAGCCACTAATTAATAACAGTGACTCATGAGGTGGGGAGGGAAATGTTTGCTTCTGATATATACTTCATTAGAGCTGAGTTTGACCGGTGGCAATGCAACGTACAAGATGTCTCCTTTCAGGCATGCAAGTTAGTACCAGCAACTTCCAATGGCATTTAATGGAGATCATGTATACTGGTTTTAAGATAAAAGGGTGGTAAGCAATGTATTAGGGGATAAGAATATAAGAGAAGCTAAAGAAAGGATACTTGGACGTAGGCAATCTGAATCACTGCTGTTTATAGGTAACATACCTCAGATTAGATAATATAATAAGTATATATTATAATCATAGAAAATATAATGGAGAATAATTTTTAAACCTAATAAGCTTTTTTCTCTTCCTCATTTTGGGGGGGGGAGGGGGGAGTTGGGTTTTTTATTTGCTTTCCGTTGACATGTAGCGTGCCAATTTTTTTGGATATGTGCTAGACACATAGCCCCCTCTACCTGATTTTAAATGAAGGTGTTGCCTGGTATTATGCAACAGTTCCCCTAAAGCCAGCTCCAAATCTAAAAGAATGGTGAATGCCTTATGTACAGTGCATTTATAGATCCTGTTTTTTAATTTAGAAGTACTCTATTGCTGTTGGTAAAGTATTGTCTTTTTTGTTCTTTTTCCATAACTGTACCTTATGCAAGGAGCTTTTACTTTGTACCTTTCCAGATATTATTATTTTGATTCTGGTTTGGCCTCAGAATTGTAGCTTTTAGGAAGCATCTCATGTGGAATGCAGAACAGACAAAAACGTATTCCAACACTCAAAACTCCACAAAAGAACAACTCTGAAAGCAGGTTAAAAAGGTGCTTTCACAAGCAAGGTCTTTATTCATTCAGAAGCTAAAAGTATAGAAATGAGTCTGGTGTGCTTAGTTGATTTTCTTTGCTGTATCTCTACTACTGTATGATCATTACATGACTAACTGTGGCTATCTGATAAGCAACTAAATTATTGTTTCACCATATGTACACACAAACATGTATGCGCACACACACAATAGTGATTTTTGGTAACAAATGGCACACTGCCAATGGCACACTGCTGGTATGATGGTATGTGCACTTCAGTTTTAGGAAAATACTTGCAACAAACAGGGATCTCTCCCACCACCACCCCTGGATCTCAATTCTCAATTTGCCTCTAAAATCTCAGTTCTTACTTTTTGTAAGTCAGAAGGTGTATGACTGCTGAGAGGGAGGATTTTCCAAAGACGATGAATAATCTTCTGTAGAGAAGTTGATTATCAACACAGAGAACTGGATTCTTCTAGCGTTAAGAATTCTCTGGATTCTTAGATTCTCAACATTCAACTCTGAATAGTTTTCATGGTGGTCAGAAAGTACTGCCAGTCTTGGAAGTCACCTGGAGAGCTAGAGCCTGATTTACAGACTGACTGAACTCAGTTATCTACAAATAAAATCAGTGAAAGTTTTGAACACCCCGAATACTACCAAAATGTCAAGCCTTTCTTATCTTAAACTGGTATCCAGAATCAGACTGCTTTGGGCTTAACATTTTTCCCTTAGCGCCAAAGTAATAACACATAATAAATTGCTATTTTTGGTTGACACAGGTGTAAGATGAAAATAAACTTCTCAAGTTAATTTCAGGTTTGGAAAGTGCTAAATTCTCAGACAGGATGAGTTACCTGTGGCTGCACAGATAATACTAATTGAAGGATCTGTGTGCATGGTGGCCAAAGAAATGTTTAAGTATTTCCATTCAGCAAACTTTCTCATCCTAACACATTAGGGCCATTTCTGGAAAGATAGCCTTACACCTGGTAGTGTGTCAAGTAACGTATCTCGCTTTAGGCGAGGGACATAATTCAGAAAGAAAACAAGACTCTCTTCAGGGTTATAGAATTTCTATAGCTAGAGAGAATTGTCTGAGTGACACTATAAACATTTGAAGGAAACTTCACACCTTAAGGAGTTGAGTAAAGACTCAGAGATGTAGAGTTCAGTTATGAGATATTTTGTGTTTGTCTACATGGCAAAAGAAACTACCATCGTAGAATTTATGAACGTTCCTGCTCTAGTTTGATCGATCACATTTTCCAGTAGTAGATTACTATCAGTCAGTGGTTTCCAGACAGTTTGCATTTGGGTTGCTAGCATGGCTGGATGCTTAAACTGCAGTCTCTTTACTATTTACTAATGTAGTACTAACACACTAAATTTGCATCTTCTTTTGTCTGTGTAGGCCTCTCTCCTTTATGACTTTTCTTTTCCAGACTACTAAAATTAAAAGATAAATAGAGCTAAATATAATTTAACTTCACCCTCTGTATGATTACATATTCTGTGTGGAGCTGGTCACTTACAGATATGTGGAGAGGAGTTCAGTCTTATGAATTCAGTCTTATGTGAAACAGCTGTTTCATGGGAGGAAGGGAGAGGAAAAAATGTTAAAATCATTTGTAAGCAAATGCTTCAGCATAAGGACCTGAAGCTGTAAAGTGTGAGCACTGTTCTGCAGAACCTTTAGGTAGGCAGTCTTGCTGAATCAGGCAAGCTCTTCCTGAGAAATAAGTACAGTAGGCCTGGCCTACTTTCTCTACTCTTTTGGTAAGGATGGGAGACTTCTCCCTGGAAATAACAGTGCAAACCTTCTGTGGACATAGAATGCTTTGGATGGCCACAATTTTTTCAATAGTGAATGGGAAACAAAATATATTGATGTGAGCGCTTCCATTCCAATTGTTTTAGTAACTATTCTCAAAGGGTTTCATTCATTCATTCATTTATTCATTCTGACAGATGGCTTTGCCCATGTGGGCACAAGTCCATTGATTATTCCTTGTTTCCCATCATAACTGGTGTTCAAAAATGTGAAGTATGTATGGTAAACATAATACACCCTGTATTAAAAATTACATATACCAGTGGCCCTGATTGTAAAGTCCTTCAAATTTGAGGTAGTTTAGTTTGTGGTAAACTTTATGCAGACTATCAGGTGTCATTGTGTGTGGCCTCAGTTTAACTTAATTCATCTAATGATTGTAAAAGATCAGTCAGTTTGGTAAGCGGCTAACTATTCCATAAAAATAAATATGTTTCATTTCAGAAACTAAGCTGTTCTGTTTCTAACTAAAATAGATGTCTTCTGCCATGGTCATCATGTGATTCTTTCAAGTGGTGTTTATCTTGGACTTGATGAACTGTGACTTAAAATACAAGAAAAGCTTAGTAAAGGGGGCATTCATCCATCTAAAAATATGATCCAAGTACTACAGCAGCTTAGACAGTATTGTGTTTCTGCAAGTGCTTCAGTCCATTTCTTGAATTCTTGAACCATGGGCAGTGCAGGGTAAGAGGTGGGACAACAGATGAAATCAAACTATTAACAGAACTGATATTTGCTACCTTTCTTCTTCATGTCATCTTTTCTTCAGCCTCTCTGGCGGCTTTTCTTTGTAATGCATCCCGTCAGGAGAATGCTTTTAGCAGCAGTAACATCTGTTTAAAGCTTTCGTATGCTCTATGCTGCTTCTAACAAACGTGTTTAAACTGAGTTTTGACTAGCTGCTTGCTGCAGGGCACCTGAAAATTCCCCATATGGGAGTTTTTCTAAAATGGGTGAATCATCCATCCAGTGCCACAAGAGACTATAAAAAGAATAAACTAATAAAAGAATAAACTACTGTGTGGAGCATTCACTTTCTTGTATATCTGCTTGTCAAATACTTTATGCTTTAATGTTCACTATGTAGTAAAGACAGCAAGTGGGTGGTGTGTTGTTAGGTGTTTCATACTGTACATGTCATGGCTATTTTGAGTAATTCAGGGGCTGCTAATAGAAAGTAACCTTTTTTTTATTGATGCTTGCTGTGGGAGAGTGAGGAGTGCGGCAGAAGCAGCTAACAGTTTCCTACGTCACCTGACCCATGTTGAAGTTATTTCTCTTGCTACAAGAGGTACTTCTGCTTCTGAAAAGCTGATGGCTAACCAAATTTGCAAGGATGAGTAAAAGCTTCCAAGGTTTTGGAGGAAAAGCTGTCTGTCAAAAGAAAGCCTTGCTAAGAAAATCAAGGAATTGTTATAGGCACCTTGTTGTGAGGAAAGTTGCAAAGTAAACCACACCAAAGTGTGTAATCTTCAAAAGGAAGAGTCAGGCAAGAGTGAACAATACAGTAATGTTTGTTTTCACTGGAATTGTGTGGCAAAGGCAGTTCATGAAATTTGCTTTCACAGCATATTGTAAATTATAGCAGGTATTTCATAGTATTCTCAGATGCTAGACAATGTAAGTTGTGATCCTTTGGGATTTTTGTAACATTAATGCAGCTCAACATACAATTATCAACTTTTGTAATGACAAAACTATGAAAACCTAAGTTAAAAATTCAACTGAAAAAAACAGAGCGAAAAAGAAAGGGAATAAGACTGATTGAAAGAAACAATAGGGGGTAACTTACTAATTTCGTCTCATGGGAGATATTCTGACTTATTCAAACAGCCTATTCACGAGTGAGTTGGCAGGTCATCCCAAGCCAGTGATCCGCATATCTGAGTCAAGAAAGTGTGTGAAAAGAATTTCTGAAGTTTTTCAGAATTGGAGCATTTTGCTGCAAGTCTTGGTATTCTTCAGCAGGGGTTTATGCCAAAGGAAATTTGCTGTCAAGCCTTGGCCCTTTATACTGTCCCTGAGCAACTTTTCTTTGGTAAGCTATTGGCAGAGGGTTTATACAAGTTAAGTGCTCTGATTTCCTTGATTCTGGGACTGCTGAAAGCCATAGTACACTTACTTGCCTCTGTCCCAGCAATAATAAATGCCTCTGTTAAATGAGAATATAAGCTTTAAGGAATTTTTTGCAATCAGTCAAAAATACAAGATGATTGAAACATCAAACAAAAGTCTATTTGTCAACTGTGAATAGAAAATGAATTCTTGAGGGGGAAAAAATTTGTTAAAATAACATGCTTTTGGTAAACTAGACTTTTTTTTTTTTGGGTCCTTCTTTGGCTGGCAATCTCCATCTTTCAGCTTCTCTCCACAAATGACTACTTTCTCCAAGACCAGTATTCTAAAGTGTTCTAACCATCTTCCAAAGACAGTCCTGTATTTCTGTTTATGTTGAGGTGAAACTAGTCAAATGTATGCCTTCGGTATTTATCATCTGTAAATATCTGAAATTTATTAGTGTTATATTTAGTTTGAAACTATCACAAGTGAATCATGTCAACCAGACTTATTGTCTGTGTACAGTAATATCTCCATGTAAGTTACAAAATCTTTTTTGTTACAGATACTAATCGTCTTTGGAGCAGCCATATTTAGATAGCTCCAAGTATCGGTGGCTACTGTTTAGTTTTCTTCGTATGTTAATGTCTGTATCAGTTCCAGTAACCTATTTCCATAGGTTCTCCCTATGGAAGTTTCCATAGGTTCTCCCTATGGAAGTTTCCATAGGTTCTCCCTATGGAAGTTTCCATAGGTTCTCCCTATGGAAGTTTCCATAGGTTCTCCCTATGGAAGTTTCCATAGGTTCTCCCTATGGAAGTTTCCATAGGTTCTCCCTATGGAAACAGGTGGCACTGTGGACGGGTGTTTCTTGAACACTAATTTTGGAAAGGACTTTCTAAGAGTAGAGAAGTCCATTAAAGTTATGTTCTGTGATCCCCAAAACTGGCTGTGCTCATTCTACTGAGTTATTGATGCTTTGCTAATAACATCAGCTTGGGTTGCCTAAACAATCTTCTAGTAAGTTACAGAAAAATGCTTTTGGAATAAAGATGACACAGTATTGTGTTGGCCAGTGGTTGACTGGTGTTCTAGCTGTAATAGCAAACTATGAATAATAATTTCAAGGTGAGGGAAACTGAGAATACCATCAGACTATATAGGAATGGTAGTACACACTAATTACTGGGTTTTCTTCGCTTATGAAATTAGAGTGACTATTGAGTTGAAACATGTATTAGCTTATTTTCTTTCACAAATACTGAATGCCACTTAGTCATGTTGAAATCTGATACGGGATCTTTTGAAAACAGTTTGGAAATTGAGATATTAAATAACCTGAATTACCATGTACCTTGAAAAAAAATCCCACAACATTCCAAGTAATTTGTTAAACTCAGTAGGTTAATAATAGTGATCAGATACTTCACATCCTGTAAGAAAGTTAAGTTAGGATATGATCTAGCTAGAATTCCACTTCTCTTTTTTTGTTTAACTTTGAAACATCTCTTGCACAAAGCTCATTTGCATTCTTCACAGTTCAGCACTGCAGCCTATACCATGCAGATCGCTTCCTTGTGTGAGGATTTCTCAGAAAACAATAGTATTAGGAGTATATCTTTATTATTGTTAGAATTGTGAACATTCCTGAAAACAGACCGTTACCAATACAGAACACGGGAGAAAATTTATTAGATTATATAGCATGAGTGTTGGAAACGTAATTGTCTGAACTACTTAGATCTGGATTATAGAGCAGGTTTGAGAAGATACTTGAATAAAAAATAATGAGTCTGAAAAGAACTAAGTATGAGAGCTGAACAAAATCACATGGTCATTCTTTTATGTTCTACTGTAGTTTTAGGTAATGCTTGGTTAAAAGCATGTATAATGGAGATACGATTATTGTGTTTTACTTTTTCAATTAATTAATGTAGGCTTGTGATGGATGAGTTTTATCAGGAGCCTGTAAAAATAAAACTTGCTGTGTATTTTCTCTATGATAGAAATAAGTAAATGCTTAAGAAATAAGAATCAGAGAAACAAATTGCTATTTTCACTCCCCTCTGATTAACGCTTGTTGGTCTATTTCAAGATAGAGTATCTGTGTGTGTTTACATAGCGAGAAAACGTAATCTGCTCCCCAGAGGACATAGCTGGGTCGAATGCTGAGAGCTGACCGCTTGCAAGAAGTCAAAATGGATTTTAAAGCTAGAAATAATTGTTTATACATCTTAGGTAATTACGAGCACCAAACTCCAAAAAACAATGTTATGAGTTAATGTGGAGAAACTGTTCTTGTAGTCTGTCATCACTTAACCACAGTTTAGGGCAACAGCTATTTAAAATATAGATATTAATAAATAAAAGCTGGTGATCATGTCAAATAGCAGTTTTTTATGTGGCATTCACTTTGGATAATGTTATGATATCATCATTGTCACCCATAGAAGCAAACTATACTAATTGTTTACTGCTACTAAGTGGTCAGCAGGTGTCCGCTGTGCTACTGGACTTTAACTAGAGACACCCTTGTGGCCAGTTATTTTAGTGGAATGTGACTGAATGATAAGGTGCATTCACCAGTAAACAAAAGAATAAGTTTCCGTTGTCTCTCTTGTAGCACATCTTCTGCATGCAGTAGGCTGCTTTTCGTTATTGTATGCAACCATGTATTGAATAATGTTGTTTTCTTTATGATTCAGTGTATTTTTTGTAATGAAAACATGACAGATGTCAGGTAGTTATGGCTTCTGATGTTGGCTTGCTGTGAGAATTTCATCAAATTCGTGAAATTAAATATTGCAAAGTACCCCATTTTCAGGTCATTAAATTCAGAGATGTTGGGTTTGAGAAGTCAGGGATGCGATTTCTTTTGTTGCACTCCTTCTCCCAAGTTTTAAGCTTCTGATGGGCTTCAGTGTGCGCTGCAGGTCCTCAGTACTTTTGGAAATTGCTTCTTGAAGGATTAAGTGTACAAGGCGTTACACATAGAGGAGGCAAGGAACTGAAGTGAAAAAACTTGCAACACGTCAAAGACTGAAGCGAGGACTGCAGAGGAAGGAGAAAGGAAGGGGCAGATGCTACGAAGATGCTACAATCTGAAGAGTATGAGGAAACATTAGAATGGAAGCTAAAAGAAAACTTCTTTAAAAAGAGCTATCAGACACTCTATCAAATGCCCTGTATTCTAAACTGGAGAACGTTTGGCTTATGAGAAGGTGGACTAAATCCAGTGCCAGCATTGGCTCTGATAGACAATATTTCCCAAAGACAGTATCACTGCACTAAGAAATGTAGTGCAGGCTTTCTATCTGAGGATTTTTGTCTTAACCTTTTCCGTTATCACTTCCAGCTCTGTGGCCCTTTAATTTATCGAATATGCCAAAAACTGCATAGGGTTTTGACATATTTTCACTTTTTTCCCAAGCTTGGTATTCTCAAAATGTTTTCCATCTTTTACCTTCTGTTTTCTTGTTCATCGATCAGCAGTTGTAGATAGCATATTTCAGTTGTGAATAATTCAGAGTTTCAGACTTCAGAGATGGAAGTGAGAGAAGGTACCTCCTCTGAGTTGTTATGTCAAATTGACACTATTTTGATGAAATATTCTCTTACCCTTTCTCGATTTGCTGACGTAGGTGAACTCTTCCAAGCTAATTATTTATTAGTAAATGTCATTGTCCTGTCTTGCAGGATTTGCTGTAGCCCAGTGTATAAATCAGCATAATCCATCACCACTCTCATCACCATCTCCTTCCAGTGGCAGTGGAAGTACAGGGCGCTGTGATTCAGTGACTGCAAGCTCAAATTCCACTCCTTCTGCTGCACAGAGCCCATCAGGTATTAAATCACTATTTTCAGCCTAGGAACTAAGGGATATACAGTAGTTTATTATAAAATTAACTGGTTTAGAAAAATGATCAAGTGCTCTAAAAACATAAAGCCCTAGTCTGTATTTAACTCAATAATTCAGTAAGTTAAAGTAAATTGCAGTGCAAATTTTAGTGATCTTTTCAGATTTCTGGAATTCTGTATTCATTAAATACTTGACATCTTTCAGTGATGATCTTAAATACTGGTGAAATAACTTCCTGCTTGTCTGATTTGTCTCCTAGCACATACAACCTTTTTTTTTTTTTTTAACCAAAAGTATTGGTTTGCATAAATTTATAGTAGGAGATTTCACATGAATCATCTTTTCTGAACTGGGCAGCATTTGCTTTTATACATTTGTCTGATACTTTTTTTAAATCGACTATGAGCCAAATATAAGATACTTGAAAACAGTTATTATTCAGATGCTAATGCTGTACAGCTTTTGCCATAAAACTTTTGGTTGAACAAAACATAGCTGCGGAGGCTGTTGCATTGGTGTGAAGGAAGCTAGCACAGAAGCTAACTGACAATTATTAACTTTCATGAAGCTGTGTATGTACTGTATACTTAGTGGGTCTGTTTATACTGGGACGGCTTGTTGCATTAGAACTCCTTCATTCTTCCTTCATCTGTTGTGTTATCAGAGCATCCTATAGCTGCTTGTTCTGAATACCAGTTATATGGTACAGAGCCTCAAGTTGGAGGCTGAGCAAGAAACTGTGAAACATGCACACTGAAATGCAACAGTCGCCTCATTTTGGTAGTCACCTTCAGTGTTGATCACTTTGAAATGATTTTTCCAGTTCCCTCTATTATGGCATAACATTTTGCCTTCATTTGAAAGCCTCAGGTAGATTAAATTTAACTTTTTGTGCAGTCATACCAGAAATGATGCAATCTTTATTAGGCATTTAGTGTTCTCTAGGTCATAAAATGCCTTAGTATCACTGAGCACCATCAGGAGATCAATGTACACTACATATCTGAAGTGGCTATCCTTCTTGCAAGAAGTACCACTTAAAAGGGTAAACAAAGGCTGCTTATCAAGTTTATGAACAATATGGAAAGTATTTTAGCACCCAAACTCTAGATTAAAAAACGTGTTATGATAGACTCACGTATAGTCAAAATATTCTTACAGCATGCATAATTCTGGACTAGAATTTGGAGGGGAGGGTTATATGCAATCTATTCAAAACTGTGGAAGGATCTCATTTTATTTTCTTTGTTGGTAAATGATTACTGTTACTTAGTCTTTTGAGAGACTAGACAAATACATGGAGTTTACGCAAAGGGAAGGAGCAGTATGATTTCTCAAAAGCCTTCCCTGCTATGCCCTATGTTCTATTTTAATCCTCAGTGTGATCAAGAAATGAAATGCAACTACAAGTTCTTGGCAACGGTGACTAAGAAAGAATTATGGTAAAGGAGTTTAAAAAAAAATTTTTTTGTTGCTGTAAGTAACATGGTAGTTCATAGAAATATCAAACAAGACTGTACTCCATGTATCAGACAGAGATCTTTCCAAATGCATATAATCTGACCTCTGGGAAAAACTGAGTAGCTCCAGAGTAGATAATTCCCTATCTAGCATAACAAGATAGTACATCATAGAAGAATAATGATAGGCTGCAATTGCAAAAATAAAATCTACTTATTCAGTATAGAGGCATTTGTGTAATGTAAAATTCTGTTTACTTTTCCTGCAATTAAAAAAGCCTAGTGAGAGGAGGCTGTTCATTGTTTGAAAAACAAAAATCAGAGGGAGGTTTTGAAAAGTCTGTTTTCTAGGTCTGCACTTTACCAATTAGATTGAATGAACTGCCCACGTTTAGTATGACCTATGTTGTGGCTTAATCATAAATTATGTTCAAAATGCTGCATGTCATGCAGGAAAGAAGAGTCTCTTTTTTGCATAGGATCTAGGGACGCTGGTAGGATATGATTTAGCAAATCTAATTGTGATGACACAAGAAGTCTGTGCCCTATTGCCTTGGGGATGGTGACATTCAACAAAATTGGTGGAAACAAACAGGAGTCTGCGTCAGCTGTGGCAGTGCCAAGTCAGCAGCTTGCATTGAATTGCTGCAGTGATAAATTTTGAGCTCAACTCTGGATTTTGTTCTGGTAGTCTACTCTGAGGGCAGTAATCTTGGAGGAAGACAGTGACTATATGTGCATGAGCAGGTAATTCAATGCAATGGCAAAACAAACAGCTGGTGCTGAGGTTCACACATTTGTCCAGCATGTGGTTTGGGACAACCACAAACCACTAAATGATCTCCTGGATCAAGCATCCCTGCCATGCATGTGGTTCAAAGTTGTCCAAAAGACTGATTATTGGTTCAGAACTACGTTTCTGTTAATGTTTGAAGTGCATTTTGTGCACACTCGTTCCATATCTTATCGTTTAGTTTCCTTGTGAAGGAAACTTGTTCATGCACATCCAAACTGCTCTTCAAACTGGACTAAAACAATAAGTGTGCAAAATTCTTCAAAACTGCTCAACTGGTCTGAACCAAAACATTAATGTCTTTGCAGCCAGTAATGGACAGGTAACGTTCTAAATACTTATAGTTGAGTAGCCAATGGTGTCTCAAGGTCCTGAGACTAGAGAGGATTCCGAAATCCCCTAGGTTCTGGAGCTGGGTCCTTTTGAGGAAGGGTCCCCTCTACCCCAGATGGCTGCTTTGACACACTTTTCATTAATATTCAGTGTCAGAGCAATTCTGTGATCTGTATTTCTGGGAGCAGTTTTTCTGTGTTAACTGATTTGATCAGTTTATTGCAAGTTGGTAATCAATGTTCTCCTTTTTATAGTATTTATACGTAATTGTGATCTGTACTGGAAACTGCTGCCAGAAGCATGACAGTGAAAGGGACAATCTGGTTGGCTTGTCCAGATGGCTGTTTTGAAGGCTTGGGCATGAACCGAAATACATGCTGCTGAACTAAGTGACAGTATCTTGACCACTATGTTTCTTACCATATCAGCTCTTATAACCCACTTAGTGAGCTACTAAAACAGCTCTGGTGGTATTTGTCCTCTTCAGTGTAAAACTAAGCGATTTTCAGTTAACTTGACTGTTGTTGAAACTAAGCTGCCTTACTCTGCTGTGAAGTAGAGGAAGAGGCTTGCATGATATGAAGTGGCATGAAAGATTGTCACTTCTTCAAAGCAGGAAGTAACAAGTAACTGGTGAACAGCAAGCAGAATTACCAACATCTGTCTTGTGCCCCAGGGTAGCACTTGAATGCTGACACCATCTGTCATATTTGAGTCTCCCCTCTCATTTCCCATCCCATTTTAAACACACACACACAGACACACGCACACGCATGTGTGTGCACACATATTCATGTGAGCACGTATACATGCTCACTGTCCCTCCCTTCCTCCTACCCTATTTCTTCTGCCGGTTGATCAGGTTGTTGACCATTAAGAACACAGTGAGAATCTACTAAGTTGCCCAGAAAGTTCAGTCAAAGAAGGCCAGCCAAGAAAAGGGGGAGATGGGTATATGGACTTCAAGGAAACTACTCCAACTACCTTTTTAAGAGCAACATCGTAAACCATGACAGCTGTTTCTACAGTAAACTTCTGATTATGTTGCCCCAGGCTATGCGCTCTTAAGAGATGTAGGCTGTACAAAGTTTGATGCATTTGAGATGGCACTGGTAATCTTCCTAGGGTTGCTCCAGGGAGTAAGATTTAGAACATAATACATTGATGCTTACATACAGCAGTGACAGACGAGAATGAAATACAGAAAAGTTGTGTATTTGTTAGTGGAGAAAAAACAATGTTACAAGGTAGTGCACATGTTAACAGTTAAATACTAAAGGAATTTTTTGCGAAATGTATTGCAGGAAAAAAATTAACTTTCATTTTGTATTCAGAATATTTTACTATCACTCCTACCTGCATAAACATTATCGTAGTATCTTACTTAATGTGAGGAGGGTGGTTAACTAAACTTACATAAAATTGTATGACTGTTACGCATTTTTCAATCACTGTAAGAGAACAATAGTTGAATTATCTGCTTTGTAATGAATAAATTAAACTTTTCCTGCGTTTACCAACTATCCTACCCGAACACTGTCACAATGCTTCATGGCATAGGTATTTTAAAGCCTAGCAGCTCCTACATTTACAATATTTGGGAATTAAGGTTAGCCTTTTGCAAGATTTTAATTTCTTAAAATAGAAGAAGTGGAAGATGTTCATTAAAGAAAGGAGACTCTCTAGCAAGACACAAAAAGCAGCATCAGGTTCTGAAAACACTGCTGTCAGGTTGGTTTTATCTATATATATATATATATATATGCACACATACACACACACACATACATATATATTTAAAATTTTCTTCAAATGAATATGTCTGTGTTGCTATGCATAAGATAAAAATGTTCTCTCGCTGGGCAGAGCTTAATTGTTAAGCTTCTGAGCTTAGAATACAGTCTCTTCTTGGCTGCACTATCAGAAACTATATACTTTTGTTAAGTGCCTATTTTTATATATGCCAAGAATTAAGATAAAGAAACTGTCTTACTGGAAGTTAGTATTCTTCCAGAAGTATGTATATGTAATTTCATCTGTACTGTATTTTATCACTTTTTAAGCTGTCTAATGCAATTGACTCCATTACTTAAGAAAATGTTTACACTGAAGCAATGGCTGTTGAGGACTTCAGAAGGCATTGATCTTCTATGCCATTTATGCTATATTTCACACTTATGGCAGATATTGATGGTAAATGAACTAAAACAAGTAGAAAGAGCTATCTCTTGTTGCACAGAATCAATTGTATTCCAGTCTGTGAAATAAAATTATATATACCAAGGAGAGGATGCTTTATCAAGCATGGAGAACCTGTAAGAGCATTGCCTGCCATCTTACTGAAACCATCCCTCTCTCTTCCCTTTCTGATCGGTAAAGTAAGTGTGCTGTGACTGTTTCTGTTCTATGATGCTAGTAATTTTCTAACTAAGTAAGGAAGAAATACTTTTGTTTCTCGAAAGTTTCTTTTCCAGAAACTTTCTATGCACTGAGCATCATCATCTTAACTGCTGTTATCTTTTAAAAATACTGCATTTGGCTTTATTATAATCCAAGTGTAATACTTCAGTTTTCTGTCTTAGGGTAGCAGTGCTGAATGATCTGAAGTACTGTCAGCTTCTCAGTAGTACACCTCTTATTTATTGCCAGTGAGAATCGGAATAATACTGTATCACCAGAATCTATAATAAGATAGCTTCTTTTAAATTTTTTAAAGCATGAGTCATATTATAGTGCAAAGGCCTGCCAGTTCCACCTTACTGTAACTGCTGTCAGAACTGCAAGACTTAGCCCAAAACATATCATGTACATTTCCAGATAGATAAGCAAAAAAAAACTTTAGTTAAATTATATTCAAGATATCAGCAGTTATGGATGTGTCCTTGTCACTTATTCTTGTTGCTACTCTAACATTTATCCTTTGTCTTCATTCCAGTTTCCCTTCCTTGTTTCATTGTTAAAGCCTTCGTATGATATATCACTGTGTTTTCCTCTAGTAAGATCTGGCAGGAAAGGACGACGGCGGGTGTTTAGTCTGTCGGAGGCTGACAGTCACGGTGGACACTGGGTTTAGGTCTTCAAGCAGCAACTGCAACCGAAACTCACGCAATATCAATTCAGGCAGGTTCCTCCATAAGATTTCAAAAGCCCACAACAGTTAATAGAACATAACGATATTTGTTTTTCATGCTGTCAGCAATGACTGAGATGTAGGGGACTGAAGAAAGTATCTTAAATATTTGACTATACTGTTTTGAGAGAATCATGTAGCAATAATTAGCTGTTTCTGAAAGTCTCTTACTCACAATTTCTTCCATGATTCTTTTCTCTCTTGCCAAGAGATGGAAGTCCTGCTTACCAGGAAATGATATATCAAACCTCCAGCTTCAAAGCAGCTATGTCTTCATTTGCACAGGGGCAGCCATGGCTGTAGTGGAATTTAGCAAGCTCAGGTTCCTAAATGGACAGGAATGCAGGTAGTTGGCTAGCAGCAGGAAGTGTGTTTACAACTCACATAAAACAGTCAATCATTCAGCCTGAGATTCTTCTTAGACTGTGATGATAGAAGCTTGTTTTTCTGAGATCATCAAATTCAGGCAGTTGGCTTTATGGACTGTTTAATTGTCTGCCTGAAGCAAAAAAAAAAAAAAAAAAAAAAGGGGGGGGGGGAATGGGGGAAGAGAGGGTGGGAGCAGATAGGAAAAAGATGGAAATAGTCTTCAAACTATCTTATTTATAAAGCCTGTTTTAACTTGAATCTAATTTCTTTCTTTTTTTCCACCATCATGGCATGAAAATATTTTGCTCTGTTAATATTATATTAACACCCTTTGTCACTTTTATAGATTTGCTTTGCATCTTTTCACTTAATGACTTGGAGGGGAGTTTTTTTTTTGTTATCCTTTCATAGTATATTGCTGTACAGCTTAGGACACTTTTCTGTATATTATGTTCATTCTTTCCTTGTCCTGTTCTTTTCTACCTTCTTTCCCTAATAATCATCCTTAACTTCTGTTATGTGTGATTTGTTTTGGAATTTTTTCTGTAATGATAACCTTTGTTGCATTACAGAAGCGCTGAACAAACTTTAAGGTTGCTGAACCCTTCATTTTCCTCTGTAGCCAAAGAAAGCTGATATTCTCTTCTTGAGGCTTTTTCAGTGAAGGTGCATCTTCATGCTAATTGTCTATACCAGTTTCGTAGACTGTAAGACTTCAGATCATACATAAATATATATTTATGTGTTTGGATCCCTTTCTGAATCAAGTCTGAGCTCAAAACACTTTGAAGTTTTCCACCTCATAGATTTTCTTATTAACAATTATTGTCCTGAAACCATGTATTCAATTAACCAGGAACTGTTATGTGTACAATCTCTTTAGATCAAGAATATGGTCTGATTCTCATTGTAATGTCTCTTATATTCCAAATTTTTATGCCAAGATGCCAGAGCCTTGCATTCTGTTTTCATTTTGGTTTCCTTGATCCATAGTCTAGGATTACCTGCTTTCCTCCTTAAGCATGTTTGTATCCAAAGGTATAGGAGATCATCATACTTTAAAACCCATACTTAGGGTAAGTTTACAGTTGTAGTTTTAACCTGAGTATACATGTGAAGTAGCCTAGGGATCTGTGGCAGCTTGGTCGCAAAGGTTTGAGTACCTCTAGTAGCTATAGTTATAGCTGTGATTGTAGAGTACAGTTTTTACTTACATATCTGTTTAGGAAGGATAATATATTGCCAGATAATGAGAGTTGTTGGCCTTTTCTAGAAAATGTTAAAATATATATTTCTTTAAAACTAACTCATGTATTGGCATTTGCTTTCTGCCCCTGCAGCGACTAGTGGCAGTTTGCTAATCCCTAGTAGCTTTGGCAGTTATGCCATGCATTACAGCAAATCTATCACTGCTGCCCTTAAATACCATAACAGAGTAAAGGAAGTGAAGTTCAGCAGCTACTAATGGAGTATGGAAAGTAGAGGAGAGGAAAAATTACTGCTATTGATAATAAATAAGTACCACAGAAAAGCTCTACTTTTGCATTTTCTACTTATAAATGTTGCAGCTGAAATGAAAGGACACAATGAGTTTGCTCTGCTTACTTTTTTGGTATCTTTTATCTTTTTTTCTGAATGTGTTTTCAGACTTTTGGACAGAAAACTTGGCTTTATTGACTCCAGATACTTTTCTATGGAGACTTTTTTCAACTATTTCCTTTCCCTTTGTGACATTAAAAAGGGAGTCCCTTTAGCATTCATTTAGATCCTTCATGGAAGGATTAGGGGCAGCACAGCATAACAAAATAATATGTTTCTGTCCATCCTGATTTCAATAAATGATTTGGAAAATCTGTCAATGTTTTGTTGGGGATGGGAGGAATGATTAAAGAAGTGAAATGAAGAACTGTAATAGAAATATGCTCTAGTATACTATTTCTGGCCAAAATATCATTCACTGATATATTTCGTTTACCAGAATGTCTCATGGGTCTGAATCCTGAATTTTGGTGAATATTTTTACCATATTTATAGATCAAAAATAACATTGGTAGTGTTTTATATTCTTTTTTTACTATTCTATAAGCTCAGAAGTTAAAGCCCCAGTGCAAAGAAGCTCAATGTTTTTACATATTTAAATGTAAGCATTTATCTTGGAATTCAGAGAAATGAAGCTTTATTTCATTATTTTCTTAGCACTTCATTTTCCACGCAAACTGTTCATCACTTCCTCTGTTATCAGAACCAAGTTCTTACTAAAGCTTCCTGACAACTAATAAGTATCTGCAGTTACTCCTGCATCTGTCCTAGCTTTTCAAAACTAGTTATATCCTTTTTACTTAAAAAGAGACAAGATTTTTTACAGTCTATAAGTTTTGTTTGTTAAAGCAAGAAGTTTTAGCACAGGTTCAGCAAAAAGTAAAATTGAGTGGTTTTCTGAAGTGAGAATACATCTTTGGGTTATCTCAGCAGAAAGATGAGAAAACAATTGTCTTTTACTGATAGTCCATGATTTTCCAAACTTTCTTTCTTTCTTTCTTTCTTTCTTTTTCTTTCTTTCTTTCTTTCTTTCTTTCTTGGGGAGCAACCATTCCATTCTAAGCTTTGTTTTTCCTTGTTTTGCTTTATGTTCATGTTTTCTGTTATTTTACAGGAATAATTGGAATCATACTGAAACTGATATATTTTAGGGTGGTTGTGTGTTAAAAAAGCAAACTAATTCTTAGATTCTGTATTCACTACATTGCCTTATAGATTTTTCTGCAGATGCCTGTACACTTGAACACATGCTGTTTCTCATAAGAGCTCTAAAAATGGACTGTCTTGAAGCTGGATACCTGTGACTTTAATGACATCTATTACCCTAATCTGAAAAGAAAAACATTGACTTGTCTGGGAAGACCTGCTCATATAAGGCTGCACCTCCCCCATCCCCTTCATTCAATATCTGTCTGAGGCCAGTGAGCAGTTTGCTTGATAGTTAGCTAGGATTTTAAAAGCAAAAAGGGCAGTACAAACAGCTGTTGAAATGTTTTTCATTGGGTGGGAAGAGCTAGCAGCATATCACTTTTCTGTGCGATGCAATTGCTTATTCCTAATTTTATCCATGTTTTATGCTCCATGCTTATGAGCAGAAAATTCATATAAGAAAAGTCTATAGGCTTATGCTGCAGCACTTTGCAGTCACAGTAAGCACATTGTTCCATTATACTCCTCCTTGTTCTGCCATAGTTCTATTTTTTATAGTTCACTTGTCACTTAAATCTGGATTTGGAGAATGGACTGAGCACAGAAATGACTTCCATAGCTTTGCAAGAACCAGGCAGCCTCTTGGGAAAATTAATTTTACAGGGGTTGCTTTGTTATTTCTGAAGAGCTTCCTCATAGGGGATGATGGGTGTTCATTTCATTCTGTACTAAATTCTGGTGAGGCCTTCTTATTCTTCCCCTTGACTTAATCTCTCCAGGAATATTACAGATATTGCTACACGTTATGATATTAAACATGTACATTTTCTCATTTCTAATGTGAACAGTTTACTGCTGGCATTTTACATTATGCCTTCATAATATTCTACGTTTTATTTCTAATTACTGAAAAGTGAATGTATAAGCATAGTGCTTCACAGAACTGCATTTTCCACCTGAGTACTGTTCCTTATGAATATTTAATACACTGTTAGGCTTGAACGTACAGTGTACATGCTAACTTGAATGTTGATTATTTCCTGATGTTTTGTTTGACAGATGACTCTTCAGCTCCAGAGCAGCCTCAGATGACCATTTCTGGTCAGATGATGTTGACTGATGAAACTCTTTCAGCTGTCTCAAAGTCTAGCAAGAATGCTGTAAAAAACAGTGACATAGAAACAGCAAACCTGTCCCCTAGCCTGATTCCTGCACAGCAGCCCACAATATCATTAATCTCGGATGACAATACAGATGCACTAAGCGTAGAGTCGCTTACATTGGTCCCACCAGTTGATTCACACAGCATTCGTACATTCAACTACATTCCTCATTCCTCTTTGCAATCTGAAGTTGAAGTTTGCAAGGTGAAAGAGAGAGAGGAAGAATGTTCTGACTGAAGGCAACCTTTGGACTCTGATAAGTGGTGAAGCATATGCAACCAAGTTCTTCGTCATTTTTTGGGCAAGTGTAGATACCTCTTGAACCATTAGAGGCCATCTGGTCCACAAGAAGAGGCCCACTGATGAAAGAGAATATTGGCAGCTTTTTGAATAAACATCAGATGTTCAGCATATTTAAACTGGGGGGGGGGGGGACCTGTTTTGAATCTGAACTGGATGTTTCCACACCCATTTATGTTATGCAAGAACATGAAAGTATTTCAGAGCACCTACTTTCTTTAAATACAGTTCCAGCTGCAGGAACTAGGTTAGTTGTAAAAGCTCTACAGTATTATAGCAAAGTGAAGAAATTTTGGGATACCTGGCTTCATTATATTGAATCATTATGTCTTTGAAACTGGAGACATGCCATTGATGAGGAAAAAAGTATATATTATTGTACAGATGTATCATTTCCATTTGAGACAAATTTTTTTTAATACTGATCTCATTCAGCTTTTCGAGGTCTGCATGAGAACAGCAGGCTTGGCCACTTTCAGTGTTGTCTTCATAGGACTCTAAACTTCCATATTGTATTTTCCATGTGTAATATTTATTTCAAGGTTTGATTCAAAGCAAGATATATATCAAAGATTATTTTAAAGGTAAAAGCCTGAAACTTAAAAAGGCTTATTCAGGTTAACATTAGGGATTTTTGAGACTTCCTTAGTCTTCGCTTAACCTTTTGCAGAAGAACGTAAAATGTTTTAAGAGATTGCTATAGCTTGTTCACTTCTGACAGTCAAATTGCTACTCATCTGAGGAATGATGAAATCACTTCTCCTGAAGGACAATTTTTAGAAGCAGATAAACAGTTGAAGAGTGGTTTGGTCTTTTTGGTGGTGGTGGTTTTTTTTGGTTTTGCATATTCATGTAGGACGAAGGTCACCACATCTAACTGATAACTCCAAGTATGAAATGCAAAAGGGAAGGTATTTTTTTATCTGGGATAGTATCACTGTTTTTAAAAAAAGAAAAAAAAAGTTAAGTGAAATTGCTACATAAAAGTGATTGTGAGCTTATGCTTGCTTTACTTTGCCTCATAGATCCTGATATTGAGTTGACAAAGTAATGGAAGTTTTGATTCAAGTTTGGCATGTTTCTTGCTGACTTGATTCATAACTTAACATGAATGGAGTTTAAGCTTTCTCATCAGTTTCCATGTGTGTTAATTTAAATTAGTAATAAGATGAGCAGAATGTTATTGTTAGTCTGCACATAACATTATCAAGTGCTCTGTGGCTCTCAAAGGTTGAAGACTACTATTTGCTTTACGTGCTATTGTGATTTCAGTCATCAGTGCAATTCGATTCCTGATTTGTGTGTCTGCTTGCATTGATCTGGTATCAAATAGGTAAATCTGAAAAGTTTATACCTACTTCCAGTTTCCGTTCTCTTATTGCCTCTCTTTCTGGCTGTTAGATGGAACACTGGAACTGATTTTAAATAGTATATCTGAGATTGAATAATACACGGGTATAACTTCACTCACCTTTTCAGTCTTTTCCTTAATGTAGTAACTTAATCATTGCAAAACGTGCGTATACAGGATGTTTGCTGTTGAAAGACAGTAAATTTGCTCTTCCTTTATCAGCTTTAGCATGCTGTCTTGTTGATTTCTAGTTTTCTGTGGCTTCCACTTTGTATCAAATTGAATTAACCAATTTTCTGACCATTTCAGATAGGCTTAAACTCTAAATGAAATCTGAGAATTAGGCATCTTCAGGACTACTACGGATGTGGGATGAGAATTTGGCCTTGCAGCTGGAATGAGAGCCACCTTTTTTGTCGTATGCTTAGGGTAAGTTTACACTGCAGTCACTGTTGCAGTACCTGAACTAGCCTAGGCATCAGTAGCAGTTCGGCCACTGGGACCACATAAATTTTTATTATCTGAAGTGATTGCAGACTACACTTACTCTAAGATGTGGCAGTATTACACTGTAGCTCTGCTAATATTTTGAAGAACATTATAAAAAATGATGCCTTACTTAATTTGAAAACATTTTATGTTAGCTGTTAACCTTAACTCTTGACCTAGATTACAGAAAACGCCACTGTGCTGCTGAGTTCTCTTAAATAGAATTAATTTTAGACAGGAAAAACCTTGATCTTTATCTAATTTAAAATCCAGTTCTAGCAAGTTTAGGGCCATGCACAAAGAGGCTTTTTAATGGGCATGCATAATCTCACTCTTGAGCCATACTACAAAACAAGAAATGGGACAAAGGGAAAGAAGGCTGCTCTCCATTAACTTGGAGTGGCTTTTAAATCTCATGACCAATTGTCTACTGACCTCTCCACAGGAAAGGGCTGAGAGAAATAGATACTGCTATTGAGAAAATAGAAGACTAGGTCTACTGTGTAAACCACTCCTGGGAGAGCTTTGCAGGATGAGGACTGGTGAAGTGGGATATCTGTCGGCAGTTATGGCAAAAGCTCTCTGCAAATGTGCAATTACACTAGGAAAACTTCAGCCACCAATAGCTGCACCAGTATTGTGCTATTATACAAAAACTAGCAAAGTGTAAAGACCAACTTAAATTTCTGAAGGGTTGTGCCACAGAAGCAATTACTTTCTCTATTTGTTTATAATATTAAGACATGTAAAAAAAAAAAAAAACCTGCCCATGCTTCATGCAGCAGTAGGACTGTTCAGGATGTAAAAGATCTGGAGATGCTGAAATGTCTGTCATCTGGCAATCTTTTATCTCTCTAAAAGTATGATGTTACTCATCTACAGTTCCTTGAAGAGCATCATATTTATCTCTATTATCAGAAAAAATCAAGGGCTGTTTTCTTAACCCCCCCCCCCTTCACTGTAAAAAGGAAACTCAACCAAGAAAGCATTAGCACAGCAGCCACAAATTTAACTTTTTTCTAAACAAAAGTTGATTTGAATCAGCATAGCATCATTTTTTAAAGAAATCCAAATAAGTTGCAAAGGACAAGAGCAACCAAACAACTGACCATTCACAGGCTCAATATTTCAATGTAATACCACAGATGGAAGGTAGGGAAACTAGAATCACTTTAAAAATAGACGCAGAAATGGTCCAGGGCAGAATGCTGAAATTTCGTATGAGATGCTAAATTCTCAGTGTTTGTTTGTAAAGGCTGTGCTTATTTTCAACCACATTTTATGGCTTTGCTGAATATTAACATAAAACAGTTCTATTATTCCCATCCCCTTGAGAAAAGCCAGTGAAGTCAAGGCATACTAATTATTACTTTGCTATTTCCTGATCTATGCCTCCCATATTTATCAAATTTTACCAATATATTACTATTTTTTAAACAGAAGTATATGTTGCCTTCCTAGACTTTTCATATCTTGCTTCCTCTTATTGGCTCCTTTTTTTTCTCTCTCATCCAGTGTACAATGTCAGACAACATTTTAGCTTTTCCCTCTTGAAGAGTAATGGCAGCATACTTTTTGTAATCTGGTAAAGAAGGGGAGAAGAATAGCGCCTAATTCTAATATGTATGTGCCTCACTAGTGAAGTAATACTTGCAGTGTAAAACTTGTGTAAGAATTTTTTTTTCCAAAGTGTTTCTGATAATGAAAGAAACTAGACATTGTTTCCTGTACTTCATTTTATGGGCTGTGTGGATTAAACCAAATTTGTTAGAATCTTAGTCAAATGTATTCCTACTGGAGCCTATATTTGCATGTGAAGTCATGAATTATCTACAGTATAAGGACTGAGGTCATTCATATTCTCCACTGCTAACTCGTGATAAATTCCAATTCTGACTTTTATTGCTTAAACTAAGCTGAAGTTTCATATACATATATATATATGTGTGTGTGTGTGTGTGTATATATATATATAATTACACCTGTTAAACTCCTCAGCATTCTTCACTTTACAGCATGGAATTTTCTTTCACATAATTCACTCAGTGAGGAAAAATTAGGGCTATCTTTCAGAATGAAATTTACTTTTTTGAAATACTGTTGCTAAAGTGTAGGCACGTGACATTTAAAACCCCTTCTTCTGTATCCAGAATTTGACTTAAATCTGAATCGATACTCACGGTTTAAATCAATGTCCAGTGATTCACAAAAACCCTTTGCCCATCAGTAACAGAATACAAGGGAGAAAAAACATTCCTTTGTGGATTTGAGGTATTGTTATTGCATACAGAATCGTAAAATAGAAAGTTAAAGTAGTTGAGCTATAGCAAAATCAGCAATACTCAGCAGGACTTAAGTTACTGTGATATTTTCCAATTAAGCAGTAAGACACAAGTAGCTGTAATTTCCACGCTTACAGCAAGTGGCCTTGGATGATTATTCTAACCAATCTAGAAATTCAATAATTGCCCTGTAATTGAGTTTCATTTTGCTAATAGAAAATGTTTTTTTTTCATAAAGTATGTAAAGCTGTTAAAACTGTATGCTTAAAGACATAGATAAGCTATTAGATAATCAGGTCAAACTTTATGTAAAAGTATGAAGCCACTTCATAAAAGTAAACACTAATGACATTTTGTTGCTTGTACTCTAGTCACTTTTTTCTGTTTTCTTTTTTCTTTTTTCTTTTTTTTTTGCACAGGTGTTATAGGTAAATGACCACAGAATAGCCTAATGAATAATTTTGCTAACCCGTATGTACTACTTTTCCAAAAAGTAAGAATGCAAAACATTGATGTTGACTTCACTAGCCAGCTTAAGTTTAATGGTGAGTTGCTTTTAAATGGACACTGCACAGGCAGCTGTTGTCTAGGAAGCTAAACCTATTAGTTATATGGCTGAATAAAAGATTTGGAAAGAGACATGGAATAGGGGCAGCAGTGAGATCAAGGCATTGTGCCTCAACAATAAGAAGTCTGCTTGATGAGTCTCCTACTCATTGTCAGACAACATAACCTCGGGTGTCTAAATATATGGTTTGTTTAAAATCCTCATCCTAACTGCTGTCCCTCTTGAAGGAGCTTCTTGGTGCTGTCACTGTCTGACAACCCTACCGTAGGATATCACTAGCCTAGATGCTGTATATTTATTATCTAGAAGGTTTTTTAGAGGGATGGCTCTCTGTCTTGCCTGTTCTGTTGCTCTCATCTTTCCCCACATTGGCAGCACAAATTAGAGATGTATATTATAATTCTTACTGTGTCCTATTAGCTCTTGAAAAATCGATGGTGACCCAAGCAGGACTTGCTAAGGTGTGGGGTTTTTTTTGGAGGGGGGCGAAGGGGAGGTCCTTGTTTTTCTGTTGCTCAGCATTTTCGACCAGTAACAGAGGCACAGAGGAGATGCAGTTCTGCACTGACTCTCAGTCAGAATGTTCTTTCATATGGAAACGTATTTTTATATTACATTTATACAGAATTGCCCCTATTTTGAGCTCCCAGAATTTTTAAAGATCTGCACATTGCTCAGATTTGATTCCTTTGGAAGTTGTTATAAAATATGTATTTTATGTTTGCTAATGTATTATAAATGTAAAACTAAGCTTTGCTTGTATAATAAATATACCCCATGGAGGTACCAGTTTTATTTGCTAACTTGATAGGTTCTTAATGAATACAAAAAGCAAAACTTGTCATTACTGTGACTGTTTTGTTAGCATAAATGAAGGGGAGGAATGCATTTTTTTTAAACAAAGTAACTACATAGGGCTTAAGCAGACAGTGACTAAGAATACTTGGTTAGTTTTAAGTTGTTGGTGACAAAAATTAGAGTTAAACAAGGTTCAGGCTAGAATATTACGTTCCTAGGATTCTTTAAGATAGTGATCTTAAGATACATGAGGTTGGGGGGGGAGCAGTGCTGTGTTCTGTTTGGTTTTTTTTCCTCTCTTTTCTCCATTGCTTTTGATTCTGGATTTCTACACTAGTGTAAAGTCAGTATAAGGTATGGTAATTGCCATCTGGTACCCAAGTATATATGATGAATCAAAGGAGATGAGGGAGTCTGTCTTTTTCTGTTTGGGTGTGTTTAAGGACTAACGCTTGCAGAAATATTTACAGTGAACATGAAGTTAATTGAGAATAGGTTCAAGCTTGCAAGTGTATGGACCATTAGAATTTCTAAGAGTTTTGTTTTGCCCAGCAATAGCACTGGATAATAGATTGTTATGACTCTAAGAGACCTGCTGGAAACACTGTAAACTATGGGGGTTAACCTCAGGCAGATATCTGCATTTGTGAATGTGTGTGTTGGTACTTTGTTGCAAACTCTTTAGTTCATTTTGAGCTGCTCTGCTGTTTGGAAAGTTTGTTAGTGTTAAGTGCAAAGAGGAGAAAAAACATATTTTTCTAGAAGAATGAATGTACTTGGGCTTTGAACATTACATAAAGCATTTAGTGAATACAAAGGACTGTCGTCTTATGAAATATATTTCAGTAATGTTGTGTTTGAAATGCTTTTTTAATCAATTACAAAAAAGTCATCCTGAACATGCACTTACATTTAAATGGAAAAAAGTCTGAAAAAGTTCTACAGGGTGAATTGAATTCTGAAATGTCTTCTCTTCAGGCAATAAGTATTAACTATGTAATGTAAGCTATGTTAGACATTCAGAGTAAATGTGTCAGTACCTAATGTACTTAAAGAAAAATGTAAATAGGTGTCTGAGAAGGGAGCAGAGCTAGAAAATGCTGATGTGTGGTGCCGAAATCCAGATTTCTGTAGCTGTGTCTGTATTTGCTGGCATTAATCATGTGTCATGGCTATTGAAACCCTGGACAAGAATGAACAATAGACCTTTCTTTGTAAATGGAACTTGGCAATAAAAATGGTGTTACTGAACCCTTCCTTTCCTTTCATGTTCTGTTGCTGGCTTTGGTACACAAGGATATTCAATAACAGTGAAATGCACAATTTGCAGAAGCTTGCTATAGTTAAGAATACTGTGCATGTGTGAACATTAAGCATTTTAATCTTTAAGCTGAAATCTGAAATGGCGGAAGGATTTTGGTATTGTGTGCATAGGAGAGACTCAGCAGTGAGAGAGAGAGAGCGAGAGAGAGAGAGAGAGAGAGCAGCAAAGAAGGTGTAGAGGTGATGGAAAGTAGACCAGTCCAAGGGTTAAGAGTGGCTGGGCAGCAGTTAGCGTCTGTGAACCACTTTGAAAGGACCCTTTTGCCTGTCATGTATGATTTCTTCCACAAATATATCCTGGTACCCTCTGCCTCTTTCTCTGGTGCCTGTTGCCAGTTCAGTATATGGATCAAATCCAACTGAGTTATTAGTTGGATTCTTGTTAATTAGCCTCTTCATCTATATAGGCATTAATTACAATCAATAATTGTTCCTTGAGAAATGTTATTTCTCAAACTAGGCATTGCTCCAGAAGTTTTCTTGGGAAGAAATTAATCACATGGTACCATGAGATAAGCAAGCTAGGTATGTAATAGGTAGGAGTCAATACTGTTCTTTACCACAAGGTGTTTAAAAAAACAAACAAACAAACATGATGTGGGAGGAAAAATGAGCTTAAATCTGCTGCTGGCAATCAGACTTTCTACATCATGCCAATGATGTAGATTTGAGGATACCAACTTTATAATTCATGGCTTTCTGTATCCTTACGGCACCTCAGAACTCTTGCAGCCTTTTATCTTGTAGCTTTTCTTCTCTTTCTGTACAAGGTCTTTTTAGACAGGGACACTGAATCAAAGAGAGGTTCAGCATCTTGCCATGCATTACTAGTGGTCAGAGATGGAATGAAAAGCACAGTCCCAGCTCTTCTTTTCCTTCTCATTTTGACTAGGATCAAAATGAGCTCAGTGGATATGCAATGCTGCATTTGTCCACTCATTAATCATCATGAATATATACATTCTACTGCTTGAAACAGTTGTTTAATAGATGAATCCACAGTTTTACCATTTAGATAAACTATAACTATGCTGGGATAAATTATATGTATAGTTATATAAATAAGTGGAAGTGTGCCAACATATATACCTTTATCAAAGTAGCTTTTGTCTAAGTAAAGATGCAGCATGTGGAGACTGCTATCTTTATTTGACACCTAGACTGCTGGTACATATTTCTATATCAAAATAAGAGTTCAGTGAGGACTTAGCTGTTTTGGTAGGAAAAAAATCACATCCCTAACTATATTTTTATGCTGTTGTGTTAGAGCTTGTATGTAGAAAAAGCCAGTAGCAGTGCTTTCTGATGATCTTTGAGTACGTGCTGCATACAATGGGAATCCAAGCATGGATTTGACAGAGGAGTTAAGAATTTTCATGTAAGCTTTCTCCAAACAGATTAACTTTGTACCTGCATAACTCTATTTTGGCAAAGTTTTATGTAAAAGCGTTTTTAGAGCTATCTGCTGAAATTCAAGAATTTTTTTGAAAATGTTCAGGGACGTCCCATATTTCATGCACTTATAAAATAAGCTAGTTGTAAATATTCCCATTTTAGTTTTGTGTTGCAAGCTTGACTTTTTTTTCCATAGAAGAACAGTACAGTAAATCCAAGTTGCCTTTAAAAGTTAACATGAACGTTTGGTTGGACAAAGAACACTTCCCTTTTTTCTTTACTCCTTTGCTTTCCCTCCCTGTTAAAAGAAAAGACAAGTAAAATAACTTGTGTTTGCCTATGGCAAACTCACCCATTGTGAAATACTAGTTAAATTCTCAGCTTAAAATTGGCAGGTCTTAATGCAGTCCCACTTGGCCAATGCAAATATGAAAGATGAAAAAAAAATCAGTGTAATTATCACTTTAAAAAAACACACACAAAACATCAAAACTCTATATGCGTTAATCAACAGTGATTAATTACTTTTCAAGGCAATTTATCATTGCCCTGATCATGAGACAGTTCTATCAGAAGTTAATCTCACAAACGTGGAGCCTGGTTGTGCTATATAGGAAAATATTATTTAGAAAGCTGGCTATATTACTGGGAGGAAATGTTTTACCTGAACACTCAGACACAGGAATCACTTTGTCCTTGTAGTGGTTTGTGCTTCAGGTTGTGTGTGTTCATTGTGGAAAACATTCACAAAATACCTTGGCAATGCTCAGCCTTCTTTACATAAATGTCTTTGCAAAATGAATCATCCAATACCTCCAACTGATACAGAGGACATATCCAGCCTTTCCATTACATCTTATCTGTAATAAAAGACTCCTACCATTACATCATATACAAGTAGATTTTCTTGGATACATCATCTTTGCTGACTTCAGTCTCCAGAATTTTCACACACATCTTTGTCAAGCATAAGATGCAAAATTAAGCAACTATGATGAGGCTCTTCATATTGCATGTTTTTCCCCACTTGCTTGTATGTGTGAGCAGACAGAATTATAAATATTCTAGAAATGTACCATGTGTTTCTAACTCTTTGTGTTAAATGCACCTCAGTTATGACTGTGAGGGAAATGACTGAATGAGAGCAAGTTATAGAGCTTAGCGAATCAGTCTAATTAGCTGTGCATCCAGAAACACTTCATGTGCATTCTGTATGTGTGAGCATATTGCCCGAAACGTCTTTTGACAGTTAAACCAAACCTTTTCATTCAAATAGGGAGTAGACACAGTGGGAGTTGCAACTCTTCACTGACAAAATTAGAAAAAAAGGTTTCAGGCAAGGTCACGCAGTGAAGACAGCTAAATTGAGGGGGAGTAACTAAGTCAGTGTAGTTTGACAGTGTTCAGTTGTGTGTCTGTTTTAGCTGGAAGATGCTACCATTAGCTTATCTGCAATCGTGTCTAGATAATGAAATTATTAGTGCTTTTGGGTGCCAGTTTTGTAAAATTGATCTTAAGAGGCCAAATTTTTAGAGATTACCAAGTGCCTGACTTAAAAACAAAAAACAAAAAAAAGCAAAGCTATTCTGGTCTCGATCTCAATTCCTGTCTACAAAATTAAAAAATTTAGGCTTAATCTTAAGAGATCTTTTGACGTATTTTGAAACTTTTGCCAGTCCTCAGAGACTCATTCAGAATGTTGGGAAATGTGCTTGTTGAACAGAAAACACTGATCTCATCATTCCATCCTCACTGTCTTGCCCCCAAATAAAGCTTTATATATCACATAGGCCACAGTTTAATTTTATTTGGCCTGTTGAGATGACTGATAAGGACAGATGAATACTATACTCGGGCTCTGCTTCCTAGTGACGCATCATTTTCTCAACTTTAGTATGCAATAAACATTGTGACACCGGGTGGGAAAACAGGCTGTTATTTTTACTGCGGAAATAAATTTAGAGTTTAAGTTAATTGGATGAAGACATCTTTGTGTAAATTTGTCCTCCTTTTTGGATCATTTATTTGATGCTGTTTTAGCCTGCTGAGAAACTGCCTAGAAGAGCATCTAAAACTACAAAAATTGCGCTTAAAACTTTAGTAGATGAAATGAGTACTATGGACAGCTGTAGCGACCCAATTGTCTGAGCTGGATGCAGGAGTTTAAGTGATTGGCACAGGAGCAAAAAAGATGATTTCTAGCCTCTTGCCAGAAAACTTACCAAAGCAGTTGTTACAAATAAAACATTTGGGAGAGATTTATTTTAGTACAGATAATGATAATAGTATACTTCTTGAAGCTTTCTACCTCTGCTGTTGTTAAATGTGCTCTTCCAAAATGGATCATTTATTCCCAAGGAATGTTGGGCTCTTTACTTCCATAATATTGTTTTTGTGAATGAATTAAATGGGCTGTAAGCACAATGTACTTTGCTAGAGTTCTCTATCAAGTTGAAACAAAACGGAACAAAAGCCTACAGAAAACTGAAAAGTTAACTGCAGTCTGATCTATCGGGTATATGTACCAGCATGGACCTGCCCCTGCCCCCCAGACTCTTTGCAGAAAGCTGAACTTTTGTAGTAATATTTCAAATATGCCAACTTCACTTTCTCCTATTTCCAGAGGATTGGGAAGTAATTTGATGGGGTTTATGGAAAAGTTAATCACAGTTACGCTGCTTTGCTCTTTATTTCCAGCTGCAGTTTCAAGTTGCATGTTGAAGGACAAGTGAGTCAAGGAAGCAGCTAGTCAGACTATCACCACTGCAGAGGTAGTCAGAGCTTGCTCTCCCTCAACAGCTAGAGCTACCAGAAATAGAAAAAAAGAGTTTCTGAAGGAGGAGAGAGGCAGAATCAACATTAACATCTTAAAGAACTAACTTCAAGGCAGCCGAGGGAGATGGGGCCTACAAAGGACAAAGGTAGGCTCTGTTTTCCTGAGAGATCCTGGTTGTATAATGTGTGTATGCACACACCCTTCCTGCCCGGAATAACAATGGAACGCTCTGTCCAGCATCTGACACTGAGGGAAGCTTCTTAAATGTGCTTCTGATTTAAACAAAATCCATAAAGCAGCAAGCTAGTATTGTATGCAATAACAACAAGGCTTACTCCTGGCTGTCCCTTGTGGAGTAAAGTAACTATACTTCCACTTATCCCAGGTGCTCTACTGCTCTGACACATCCTGGTAGACTAATTAATGTTATATTATTTAGACTATTAAACAAAGTGTTTGAAATTACATAATACATATTGCCGAGGAGGGAAAGAAAGAAGCCAAAGTTATCCCAGTGGGTGATGACAGGTACTGCTGACTTTGGACTATTCGAATTTGAGGGAAGTGGTTTGCAGATGAATATGCCCCATCACCAGATGGGGCGTTGTGCTGCTCCTCCTGTTCCTTTTGATGTCCCTGTTCAGGGAAGGTACTGACTCTGACTAATGGAGATGGACAGGCAAAAGGTAAAAGTATGATTCTTTAGTGTCTGATCAGTGAAGAAATTCCTCACTTGTCACATCATTTTCTACAGAGAGATTGTAGAATAGCTGGTACAGGTGCTCTTTGTGTCAATAACAGTAATGGTTTAGTGCACATCTTTTGTTCTTCTGGAGCTGCTACTGAGCTTATACTTGTGCATATTACTTAACCTCTCTCTGCCTCAGCATCCCTTCATGACATTGTGACAGTAGTAAGGAAAATTTAATCTAGCTGCGTCCCAGTCCATAGCAGAGGAGCTTCCGCACCAATTAAAGGGCATTTTGGAAAACTGATTATTCTCCTTGGGACTTACCAAATGAAAAGAATTGGCTTTGTTTAGGTGGTATAGGATTATAGTACTCGGATCAATGGATTTACAAATAATATAACTTTACTAACTGCAGTTAAACCAATCAATACAAACATACAGTAACTATATACAGTGGTATTTAGTGGAAGCTTCCAGGAAAAACAACAAGGCAAATAAGGTTCCAAAGTAAATGAGATTATGAATGGTATTGATGCGCCTATATAAAAAAGGAAAAGGTGGGGGGGGGGGGGGGAAGAGGAGGGGAGGGGAGATTGTCCTGATCAGGCCACGCGGGGCAGGTGTGAAAATCCCCAGGAACTAAGCCTGTAAACGATGGAGCCACACCAGATGGTGTGCTGATCCCTGGCATGCACCATAACCTGTATACGTGATCTGGCCACACCGAATGGGGTGTGCTCATCCCCGGGAGCAATGCCCCTATTAGTTGACTCACAGATCCTTGTGCAGCTGCGTGAATAGGCACGTCCTGGTCCGGCGTCCTGTCCCAGGAGGGAGTGGGTGGTAAAGGGGGGTGATGGCGAAGCGCAGTTTCCCCTGCTGACAGCTGTCCAGCAGCCTTTGGTAGGAGGTCGACATCTCTGCTCCATTAAGGTGAGGCTGTGGCCTGTAATGACTTCGCTCTTATGAGCGCTGCCGCCTCTTCTCTCTTCCCCTCTTTCTTCTGTCACCAAACCAACTCCAACTGCAGACCAGCACCAACAACAAACCACCCCTCATACAGCGCCAGCAGCCACCTTTGTATAGCTAAGGCTCTATTGCTGGCGTAGTCATACGGAGCCTTGTTTCTGCTTCCTTTCTGGAAAGTTCCCTGTGATTGACAGCCAGGGACCCTAGCAACATGTGACTTCTCGTTGCTAGTGATTTTAAATGAAGACTGGTGGGAATTCTGAGCAGGGCTGGGCAGTCCGCTGGGGGTCCAGTAAAGGTCAACTACCTATCGTTGCATGCAAACTCCAACAAGCTGGGGACTACTAGTACTGAACGTGTGGAATCCATCACGTGGCTCTGGCATGAGGGCAGGGCAGGGTAAGCTTGATGACCAACGTTGTAGTCTTCCAGATTGGTAAATGCCTGCCTTAAGAAAGGAACTCTCAAACTGCAAACAGCCAAAGGGCAGACTGGCCCTGCATGCTTAACACAAGGGCAGTTATTGCGGTTGTTACAGGCATGCGTGTATACCCCCACGCTGTGGCCTTTTCTCAGCTGTCTCCGCTTACAAGAAGAGCTGATGAAGCACTGAGCAGTGCTCTGATACAAATGCAAAGTCATAGGTACTTTAAGGAGTGCTAGTAACTGAATTTCTAGTTATTCTTTCTTGTTATGTTTAGTGCTCCTATACCACTCTAGTAACTGCAATCAGTACTGATGACTGAAAAGACCACTTGATGAAGCAATAAACAATCTGAACCATTATATTTTTGATAGGTAGTATTACCAGTAACGTCATTCCAAACTTTTAAAAGGATGCAACTGTTGCCCTGTCATCAGCCTTTTGCTATTAAAGGGTACTTGTTATTTTCTCTTTTGAAGTAGATTTCTGAATACTTGTTTTTCTGGCCGGTCACAAGGGCTAGAAACATTTTTATTCAATGAGAGCTGAGGTTCACAAGGAATATTGTTCCAATATTAGTATTTTAAAGACTCATAGAATCACAAGAGCTGGCAAGATTAGAGACCCTATCAGTGCTCCTTTGACTCTGTCCTGTGTCTTGTCTTAGGTGAGGTGTAGGAAGAACGCGATGGTATGTGACTCTCATTGCAACAGATTTTACGTAGTTGGTAAAGCAGAGTTCCTCTTGCAGTTTTTGTCACACATCAGGTGAGGTGAGTAATAACATACAAAGGACATTCTAGTCAGTAACATGTAACAAAGCTTTGTAGGTGGATTCCTCAAAGGGGAGATGGCATGCTTAGGACAAGCTGTTTGAGTGATAGACAGGAATGATGAATTATGGAGATAAGGCTTGCATTTTGATGATTATTTGGTGATTATATTCATTGTTTTTTGGCTTCAGTTTTGACAGCTATCCTTTCCAAAATTTCTCACAATCAGAAGGTGGAAGGAAAATCTTCTCTGCAGAATGGTCAAAGTGGAAATAATAGGGAATTCAGCCTCTAACAGCCTCTCTTATCTAATCTCTCTGTGTAGTTTCTTAAAGGGATATACTTACATATCCTTGGCCTCTCTGCTTTTGTGTAGTTTTTAGGACGTGTGGAAAGGAGGCTTAGTTTTGATTTAAGACCTTAGAAGATTCACAGAAAGATTGCAATCCTTTGGTGTAGGCTAGTAAAATTGAGAAGAGAATAATTTTGATCCTCTAAGGTTTATAAACTTTCTCATGTGAACAAAAGTAAGGACTTTGTTATATAATTTTAAATCATGCAGTTCAAGAAGAGTTTGTTTTTTGGTGTTTGGTTTTTTTGACAAAACACTTCATTTTCAATTTTTTGAAAATAGTTTAAATTATGGGGAAAATGGTTTAAATTATGGGGAAAATACTGAAAAGGAAAAGATATGACAGGAAGCTAAGAAAAGATTAATCCTCAGGAGTTTCTTTTATATCTGGAAATGGCATTGTAAAAAATTTTCCCACTGATTGAGGACCCTGGTAAATGGGTTAAGTTTGCATAGTTTTGCTTTGTTTAGGATAACATCCTAAGGATGAATTTGTAATTTTGAGTAGCTAAAGTGAATGAAATACCCTGTTTTTTATACCACAAACTGGAGGCGGGAAGGAACATATCCTCATTTGAAGGGATGCATCTCTCTCAGTAGTAGCTGCTCTTTACTAACAAGTACTAATTGGGAAATCATGTTTAAGGTGAGAACTTCCAACAGCTTGTGCAAAGATATCTGATATGATTAAATTACCTTTTACTTTTATGAAATGTAAAAGTAGAGTGTTTTAGTGGGGGGGGGAAGGCCAGAAATCACCAGGGCAGCTGATCTTTGAACAAAAACGCCACTATTCCTCATGATTATTTCTTAGAGCATTTTTTATTGGCCACACTAAATAGAGGAATTTTTCTTTGCAGTGTTACTTTATTCTCTGATTTGTTAGTCAGAGTCTAGGAGTCTTGTGACTCACTGTTGATTCAGTATGTGAATCAGTTTGGTTTTCCTCCTTTGCTATTGGTTTCTATTAGTTTTCTCTTTAAGATCTTTCTCTTCTTTTTGTGGAGATTGAGGGTACAGCAACACAAATACAAGTAATTATATTATTCAGGTGCTCCTTGACCACCATCCTGTTCAGTGGAGCAGGATAACTATCTTTTTAGGTCTACATCGATTGTGGGACAGGAAAGATCAGACAGTGGTTGTTACAGCACTTCTGGTGAGAGAAGGTTGGCAATGAGTAAGAACAACATCATCAGCGAAAAGAGACTACAAAGTAGGTTCAGAATTGTGCTGATTTCACACCACAATGTTTAAGTTTGGTGAGACAGCTGGCATTCGAGCCCTAAGGGTGAGATAAAGAAGCAGCCCAGATGTTTAGAGACAGCAGTGCTGATGAGCCTTGAAGTATTTTGTGATATAGTTCATTTCAGAAAGCTAGTGGAGTTGTTCTCCCGAAAAGAAACAAGTCATTTTTGTCAGTAACATTCTCTGTTGAAACTGAATTGAGAGAAAGTTTTAGGTTAATGTACAAACCTGCTCTGATTAAGTGGTCCACAGGGACCCACAGCATCCTGTCGCTGCTGAAGCTCTCTGCAGCTTGATCTCTCCTGCCACTGTAAGAGTTTAAAAAATAAATCAAAGCAATCATGCATGGCTTAAAACAAACTTTAATGCCTGTTTCAAAGGAGTCTTTTTATGTAAGACTAGTAAATAGATTGTAATCCTTTGACACCCACGTGCAGATTGAACAAATTAAAATGACCAAAAGAAAGGCACTTAAAAAAAAAAATCTACCTGAACAATTCCTATCTAACCATGTATTCCCAGAGTTTGTTACCTGTTTGATACATCTGTTAATCTACATGAACTGAATTTGGGGAAATGTGATGAAATGTGAATTCTTACTATGCACAGCTTCTGACTACGGTCTGATATCCTAAAGTTAAATCAGTGTATTATGGAGTGGTTGTCTTTGGATGTGAGATTTACCTCTTGCCTGTGAGCTAATACATCCCTCCCCAGCTAGTTAAACCAATGGCAATGGAGAATAGTAACTATTGGTAAGAATTACACCACCTTAAGAAAAGGATGACTGAAGGCGAACAGTTAGCTAGCTTCTGCCTCCTTGTAGAGGCTGGCTATGGAAAATGAGAAGCTGCCAAATGTAGTGAACTCTTTTTTTTAATCATTTATTCACATTTCTCAAAAAAGTAACAAAAAGCAGAATGGGAATTGCTACAGGGGGGAGGCAGTATCCTGAGAGGTGAGTGAGTCTCAGTCAATACTTTGGCAAGACAGAGGCAAAAAGGAGCATTTTTTTTGAAGTTAGCCTTGTGTGGTTATTCTGTTCCTACTTCCTGGTAGCTCTGGCTATCTCCTTTCTCCACTTTCCTTGAAGGTGGCGAGGTAGAGATACTTTACCTCAGGCCTAAATGGCTCTTGCAGTGCCTCTAACCCCAGTGATGGGCCTGTGTGCCCATCATTACTGACAGTCATTACTGACAGTGATACATGTTTTGAGACATTAAAAGGTTTCAGGGTGACTTCAAGAATTTTCACTGAAATGCTTGACTACCTGGTGTATACGTTTTGCAGAACAGGAGTGCCTGCTACAAAATTTGAAGTCAGCATTGTGGACTCTTATTTTGTGTGCAACCAACATGGGAGTTTTTATGTACATGTCTAGTGAATGAGCGTTCAAGAAGTTTCTTACATCAAAAACAAGAAGAAAAGCTCAAATGTGGCCATGTCTTAAAATAATCCAGTAGTTTCCAGACTCTTTAACCATGACAGAAAAATGTAATGTTACTTACATGCACACTGTTGTATTCAACCTTCTGAATGTTTAGAAAAGCCTGCATCTTTCAAACCAGAGCGCTTTTCTCCAGTATGAGTAGGCATTTTTCATAGCAGGCCATGCTTTGAGCTCAAAATAAAACCGCTTTGCTTCATCTGAATGGTCACAGATTTTGTACCATTTTGGCTTTTCTCCAATAAGAACACTGAAAACCCCTTGTTAATTTTTGCATGTGTAGGTCTTGTTTCTGGTATTGAAGATAAATATTTGACACTGTATGACTTCAAAGTCTTCTCTTTAAAAAAGTGCTGAAACAGTGGTTAATTTGACAGGACAGTCGAAGAGAAAAGAAATATCAATATATAACATTTTACATGTAAATCTTGACCTCTATTCAGGATATCTGTTATTTAACTGATACTATAAAGAAATAGATAAGTCATCTGTGGGAACATCAGATTTAACTTTTCACAGCCACACTTGCACTTAAGTCATACTCTTTCTATACCTCATGCATGTTATCCTAGGCAAACCCTCTTGTTGGTGTGAGAAGGGTGTAACCTCGTTCCAGAGTTCCTGGGAACAAGATGTGAGTGGCTTTGCTTTGCTGCTTCTCCATCATGCAGTTCACATGAATTTGCTTATCACAGTTTATCAACTTCATGGCTTTCCTGCGAAAGTGTTGTTTGCAACCACTGTCTGCTAGATAACTTGTAATTCTTACACAGCTGCCAAAATGATCTGGAGGGAAAGTCTTGCTTGGCTTAGCTAAATTTTGGTTAAAATAAGTCCTGCAAGCTTCTGTATCAGTTCTGGAGTAGATCTCCCTATTACATGTTTTGTGTGGGAGGGAAACTTGTCAAGTTCTTTAAAACCACAGACATCGTCAAACCACAGTCTTGGAGCTGGGCTTCCTCTGTTTTTTCTTTGAAACAAAAAAGAAAATCAGACCTGTTATAGGAAATCAGACCTGACTTTTATAGCTGCACATAGATTAGTTCACACTGAGTGCACAGTGTGTGTGTTATACTGGCATCAGCAGGCTTTACCTTTGCCTTAAGTTAGTATGGCTTTGAACAGGTCAAGCAGCCTGTCTGTTCCGTAGTTCATCTTTTCCAAATATATTTATATCAAACCTAATTAACAATGTAGTTGTGAATTTTGGTCCATGTTTGTTAAGCAGTCTGACACTGATGCTAAAGCACGAATTTTTTTAACTTCTTGTGATGAAAGAATGTTAATAAAATTATCCTTCCATTCTTATTGCTTGCAGCAGGTAATCTAATTCCTGATGAGTACCATAACTTTGAAAGTCACCTCACTAAACTTCTATTTTTTCATTTGCCCCCTAGCACTGAATCAACTGAAGAACTTGCAAATATTAAGAAAAAATTATTTCTCCTAGCTGCTAGAAGTGTGTGATTTAAGTCTTGGTAATAATTTTGCCCAGTCTGATGATTGTTTGAAAAGAAGTGCCGTTACCTTTTAATTAAAAAAAAAAAAATTTATTCCTAGAATCTTTTTCATCCCTCTTGCTTCATACTAATGGTAGTAGACAAATGATGCATTTATCCTCATCTAGGAAGTCCAACTGAGTCAGTCTTAGTGTTGAACTGTTTTAAAAGTCTGTTTGTATACAGTCAAAAAGAAGCATAGAATTTGTTTAAAAAAGGAAAAGAAATTCATTATAACTGCAGGATATTGTGAAAGGTTTGTCCTTCACCTTTCTATTGTACTTTCTTGGAACTTGTGGAACCTCTAGCTAATGTGGTATCAGTATAATAGGACTGCAGTCTGTAGCTTTCAGATTTCCTATCTGGTTTAAAATACTTAATAAATTTAGCCATAGCAGCATGATGTACAGGCCAGCACTGCAAAAACTTCAGGTATTACAGATAGTTATTTGCAAAAATGGCACAGTTTAAGACATTAAAGTACCTCAGCATATTTACTAGAATTCAACATGTGAACACTCTCCATCTGCTTCAGTGGCAGTCAGATGTCTTAGCTTAAACTGCCAGGAGAGATAATGTGAAATAATACAGCAGGCTTGGTGTAGATGAGTAGCGCTCAGGCATTCCCTTTTGCTGTCTCTGAGCTGGTAAAGTGATAAACGTCCTCTGGTAGGACTAAGGAGCAAAGTGTGAAGTGGTGCTAAGCACAGAGAAATTTAACTGCTTGAGCTATCAGTAATATTACTGAAAATCTAGGATCCATGCACCCTCCAAACTTGAGTATAACAACCCACAATAAAGTTCAAATACAATATATAACTGTTCATCAGAATGACTCTGAACAATCCCAGTTGATCAGTCTGTTTCTTAGAATAGCTGTCAAAGATAATTAAGTAACATGGAAAGTTTATTTTCTGTACAATTTTCCATGTAGAGCTTTATCTCTTAGAAAAAGATAAACAGCTGCGAACAACTGGAAAGGAAAGAAAGTCTATCCTAAAGAGAACTCAGCTGTGTAGTTCTTAAAAATTCTGTCATGAAGAATGGGGAGCAGCCAACAGTTTAGGTCCTGTAAGACACTATCAGCAATATAAAACTTAACCATCTTCATTCCTTACGTATTTATGTGAACAATAATTTAAACATTATCCTGAGTGAATGAGGTGTGTATAACTGAGGGATATCAGTCTCCTGACTTTAGTTAATTTTCGAGAAAAACAAAGTTGTCGCAGAGCCCAGTGTTTAAAATATACCCTTCTCTGTCAGCAGTATTTCCTTAGCTCCCTGGTTATTAATGTATCATTCACGTTCAGAATTTGCAATCTCTGGGTAGTGTTGAGATTAACCTTATTTATGTGTAGTTCAAGCCCTCAAACACGAATGCTATATTCTTTCCTAATTCCTTACTAACTCTGAGCTGGGTGCCCAGAAGCTGATTCAAGAATTTCTCATCTTCCACCACTGTATTGCGTTGATGTATCTGAAACTGAAATCACATTGTACTAAGTGCTGCACAGATATGAATTAAGTCAAGCCCTGCTACAAAGAGTCTTCAACCTGCAGTGGTGACTAGAAGGAGGGGGAGGGTAGTGTCATCACTCCTGTATTAACAGTGGGGAAAGTATAGCACAGGCTGATGACTCTTCCACAGACTTGTACAATTTTGAGTAAAGAATTGAACCCCGTGAAACTGCCTTTACTCATGACTGCTTTGTGTTTCCAGTAGAAAGAGTAATTATATGTAGTATCTAATATTAAAATATATCTAGACAAGAATTTCTCTACAAGGTATGAGGAAATTTTTCCCCGTAATACTATTCCTCTGAATAGCAGATTTTGATAAGCAAATGGAAGTTTTGAGAAAAGCAGTAGGACAAACCCAGAGTGATCTAGCTAGTCTAGATGAGGTTCATTTTGCACCTTACCTGAGCTATCAACAAGAGCTAATTGAAAAGCAGCTTACCACTCCCAGGAAGTTCCAGTATTCTGAAACATGCTTTCATCCTGAATTGGGACAGAAAGCTGAAAAATCAGAATCCTCTGCAATTTGCAAATTTCAGAAAAATGCTAATGTTGAACAAAGTGATGGCATTTCCCAGTCAGTCAAACTGCTTCTGCAGAGCCTCTTGGGAATAGTAGTTGAGAAGTCTTCATACTTCTATGGTCTTTTATGCCTCTTGTTTCCTAATCAGACTACCTATTCTCTAATGTCATGCAGCTTTTTACCCACAGGGGAAACTGTTGTGCACTGAATGAACAAAATTAATGATTTCAAACTTATTGATGGAGAAAATGGAAATGTGGTTTTTTTCCTTCTTCTAATGAGACTATTTCATTCGAAGTGTATCTTGCAAGAAATTAGTTCTTATATTTGGCCATATCAGAAGTACAAGGTGTCTTTATAGGTTCTGTAGGCTATGTTTCCTCTGAAGAGAACCATGTGGGGAAAAAAGAAAGGCAGACAGTTAGACAAACAGACTTAGTTCTGTCTGTGGACGTGTCAGTGTTGGCTCTTGTTATTCTGTCACACCCATGGAGCTGTCATATCTCTGAATTACTTAGGAAACAGTAGGAAAGAATAACTCAGTATTTCTCAACTCTGCCAGTTAAAGTGGTGTTGGTTCTGCAAAAGGGCAATTTTCAAACAATGCAGTATAGACAACATAAAAACACACAGCCTTCATCTATGTCTCAGATACAGCTCAGGCTTGAGTTCTAGGCCATTTATTAGTTTATTGTCATGATTTTTCTAGTTCCTGTGTAAAAACAAAGCCCCACACTAAGGAGGCAGGACATACTTTCACAAGGCTTAGAGTTGCTCTGATCTGGGCCTTTGTAAAGATATGCTTGCAGAGTTGCTTAGGTCTGCAGCTGCATCTACCTTGAGTCCGCACGGAGAAGTAAACGTATAACCCTTCACTTTGACACCCCTTTGACTGTGCCTGAAAGACCTCTGCAATCAGGTGACAGGAGACAGCCAGCCTTTTTTTGGAAGAGGGAGTATACTGTCTCCAGTAGGTAGTAAGGTTGCCGTTTTTACTTTGGAGCAGTTCCAAATCTATCTGCACACTAGCGCGTCCTTCCACGCTTTTTGTTTTGTTTTGTTTTATTTTTAGGTGGTAGAACTAATATTCACTTCTAGATAGTGAACCAAGAGCGTGACAGGCGAGAAGGAACAGCTGCTCCTTGTTTTGTTAGCTTTCCTCCTCTGTTTTAGGAGACTTGGGAAGATAGATCCTCAGCTCAACATGCAATGCGAAATCCTATTCTTTATATTAAAGCAAGCAGTGAACAAACAGAACAAACTGGAAATCTGTAATTCAGCGAGCTTAATCCAAGGAAGAAAAACAAAATCTGTATCTACAAGATATAAAATAAGTATGTGGCCCTCTGAACTTTCTGCAGTAAGCAAAGTTGGTTGTGGCCGATTCTCCCTCTCTGCCCCTGCCAGAGCCAGAGTGGAACATGTGCTGATGAAGGTGCCTGAGAATTCTGCCCTTGGCGTGGTATGCAGTGGAGATGGTTACTGAAATGAGAGGGCATTATCTCCCTCTGCCAGACTGTCCTAATGCTGAGCAGCACTGCAGCAAGGCAAAGCCATCTTGAATTGTACTATGTACTGTGCAAGGAAAGTCCTTGCATATGATGATGAAGAATTGACTACTACTTGAATCTGCAGAGTATCTTAGCTGTGTGGCTAAAAGGTAAGCATGTGTGTAGTCATGTTGATTACAGGACTTGAGTGTATGCAACAGAATTTTGCTATCTCTTTCTTTCAGTGAGGTCAAAGAAAGATTATATTGATGGTGGTAGGAGGAGGGTTTGTTTCTGTCAGAGGAGCATGGCTGCAGTGGGGCAGCAGTTCTGGAACTGCAGAACCACACTACAAGTTTTCATATTCCAGCTTTCACAAGTAGATGATATGGAGGCTGACCTCCAACATAAGGTCCAGTGTACCATTTATGTGAGGACCTTAACTTTGACATTTATACTTTTTTTTAATTAATAGATACCATTTATTTGTATTTATAATGTCCTATTGACTTTAATAAGACTATATTTGCCTGGGGATGATTTTGGTGCACAAGATTACAGCTTGCTGTAAAATCTGCACAGCTTCTTAAAATATGATATTGATTTTTTTGAAGTAGATTGATGAGGCTGATCATAAGCATATGTGTAACCAGTTCATACAGACACATGAATGTTCTCTTTGTATCTCTCCCTTCTGTTATATGTGAGTTAAGAGAGCTGAAGTAGAAAGCCAGGCTAAGAAGTAAAGCGTTCTTTCTGGTTCAGATGTTTCATACCGAGCAGCGCTGACTTCAGTGGAACGGTGTTGGTCTGCTTGAGAAGCTAATTTGTACTGCAGGAGGGAGAACTGCTGGGCTGATCAATGAGCACAATGAGCCTGTTCTGAATGCACAGATATTCTGGAGTCTGTGGTGTTTGCCTTTTTCTTTTCCAGCCCCGCTAGGATGTGGTTAATTCTACAGTGTTGCAGTGTGGCTACAGGAGCAATTATTGTTTGTACGAAACTAGATAGAAATGGGTAGTTAAGTCTGCTTCAGATGTAATTAAGTCTGAAATGTCTCAGCGGTCACATTAAAAGCACTAATTTTAAGCTCCATTATTGGTTTAGGCTATAGACATTTGTTACATAAAAAACCAAAGTTTTTTGTGTCCTTCAAATGATTTTCTGTGGGAATGCAAAAAAAAAAAAAAAAAGTGTTCTTCAAAGCATCAAGCCAGTAATACCCACTACAGACTCATTGTCCTGCCAAAATAAGTCAGTTAAGAAACCTCAAACCATTTTTTGAATGGAAAAAATATCTAATCATCTTTTTTTTTGTCCATCTGTGAAACAAACCATGGCTGCAAGTTCATCCTAGGGGAGACTTTCTCACTGTTTGCATTCCAGAGATAGACTTTTAATGTCAAGTTAGTCATTCAGAATCTTACATTTAAATTGCATTTGGGAGCAAGTGTTTCATTTCGCATAGATTTTTTTTTCCCCCTGTGGGAAACAGTTTAGTAAGCCATTCGCTCTTGTCTTTACATTGCAAATTTCCACCCCCTTATATACATTGATGAGACTATGGGGATGCATTGCAACCAATTTTGAGTAAATGAGATGCATTTGAAAGTGCAAAAAAGTAGAAGTAGCTTGTTTAAAATTGTTGGTAGAAGTATTTTTGTCAGGCTTACTCCAGCAGTGAGATCAAATGAAACCCCAGAAACAGAAATTTAGCTCTAATGTAAGGAACTGTGCCCAGAGCTAAAATAACACAGCTTGTATATACTGAAGTAGCCTGGATACAGTTAGCAGGGAAAAAAGTCTATTTTATGCATTCCCTGCTAGTGACCTTTGGACACGTGTTAATTCCATAGAAGTATGCCAGTTCCCATCATCAAATGCATGCTTTGGGCTGTGCAGAATCGCAACATGTGTTAAGACAGTTAAATCTGACCAGCCTGTCTGAGCAATGCTGTTAAGGAATGGCCTTGGACCTGTTGATCTGTTGCAAACAAGAATAGACTCCGGTGGTTACATGTCCTTGCTTTTCTTGAGGAACTTGGGAATTTTTGTGGAAATGTTTGAGAATCCTTCAGTTCGGAAACAATCCTGGTCAGTGTAAATTTCCACTGTCAGCCCTTATCTTTATCTTGATAAAGTACTGTTTATGGTATGAGAATACCATAAGGGTTCCCTGGGTTTGGGACAGGGAGGGCTTTTATACCTTTGCTTATGCAACTGACTGTTTAGTAGCGAGGTGGGGTTGGATAAGCCTGATGTTTTGGGGAGCAGGGTATTCTAAGAGGGAGTAGAGAAACATTTTCAGTACTGCACTCCCAAATGTGACAGATCAAAGTAGACCTGGAAGGAAGGGACTCTAGTATGGTTGGGCAAGGCTGTGCAAGTTTGAGATTTTGGTAGGAGTGAAGCAGTGCACCCAGCCCAGCTCTGCTAGCCAGGTGCCGCATTCATGGCAGGGTGTTTTTGTAGCTTCTTGCAGAGAGATTGGGAGAATGGTAAGAAGTGCAGGAGACGTTGCATACCTGGGACCTTGACAGTAGCAGGGGGAAAACTGAGGCATCATGTGGATGTAAAATGGAGCATGACTTTTGGACAGGGGATCTGTGGTGCTTGCACTTAACAAGAGCATTGTGAAAATCTGTGATGAAGAGGTTATTGCTGAGAAAGTGAAACTCAGATCTTCCTTGGTGGCAAGCACAAGAGATGTCCCCAGAAAATGGAAAGTGAAACTAATCAGTGTTTTTTCAGTGATTTCAGCAAAGTCAGTGATAAACAGCAGTTTGAAATTTTACCCAAGTTTGAGCTAGCTAGCTCAGCTACTGCAAATTGTTTTCTGCTCATCCACTCTCCAGCTTTGTGCTGATGCAGCTGAAGCAGTTAATGACTCAAAACACAGAAGTTATCAAGTGGAAAAAAGCCCAGCTGAATTTTGTACTATAGTATACCTATCACTGAAATAAGTATGTCATTCCAAAGTTATTTTAGTTTTAAGTTGCTCTTTTTTGGTGAGTTGCTCATGAAAATGTATTAAAACATGCATTTATTCCTTTTTAATGTGGTGTTTGATTTCCATACAAAGTAGATATAGGCTTTTCTTATTATTCGAGCTTTGAGGCTGGAAGGGATATGCTGCCTTTGACTGATGCCACTGATGGCCTAATTTCCCCTACCTTCCAGCTTTTGCAGAAGTTACTTCTAACTTAGTATGATACTGCCATTCTGATGCAATCATATTGAAATGTTCACTCTACGCAGGTTAGAGAATTAAGCCTGAGTGTCAAGAACAGAACCGTGTTGATGATATCCTATTTTATAGAAAGATAGGCCTACAAAGGTGTCTGTAAAACCAGATTTTGTAGTCTTAGAAATGCCTTAGAGATATTAGTCATTTAACCTCCAGATGGTAGTGGCTTCCGTTCCCTTTCGCTCCTGTGGCAGAGTTGAATAAAGTACCAAAGATGTTTCTGAGAAGGCAGCACTAGCAAAGGAGTAGAGTGAGATGGCAAGTAAAAAAGAAGTGACAAATAACTGGAAAGGAGTAAGGGGCATAATCGATAACTGGGAAAGTCAGGAACTGACGGCCTCTGGAAAGTCAGCCCTGGGGTTTATTCATCCCCACAGCTTTCTGCATACCCCGTTCTTTTTCTTCTGGTGTAATTCCCTGCTGTTTCCTCACACAGTTCCTAGAAACCTGCGTTCAGTCTGAGTGACAGGGATGGGGTGTATTTTTTTTATTTTGTTTTTCTCCCTGTCTCTGTAGTCAGCTTCCTCAATTTGGTGTAATAGAAACGAAGACTTCATGACTGCCATTTTGAGAAGTAAGTGAATTTATTAGGAACTAGACTGAGTATTTGATTTCAAAGAAAGAATTTTTTTTTTCTGGAAATCCTCCCACGGAAGCCTGCTATTGGGCTGCTGAGTAAGAATCCACTCAGCTGTTAAAGACATAACATTAGTGTAACCTCTGGGATCTGAGAAGGGTAATTTTAGCTGTTGAAGGCTTTGGATGACAAAAGGCCAAGGAATCTAGGAGCCAGATGCACTAATATTCATTCAGTGTCTTCCTCTTTCCACCACCACAGTGTTTTTTGAAAAATGAAATGGCAAAGTGGAGGACGAGTGAGACACTCCATTTGTACAGCACCTACCACTGTGACTCACGTCGTTGTTTGAATCTTAGGCTTTCTCTAAGGAACCTGGTGCTCTGAGTGATCAACGGGGAGAGGATTGGAGGGGGTAGAAGAAGACGACTGAAACTGTTTCTCTTTGTTTTCTTGAAGGTGTGTGTGTGATTTGATGATGGTGTGAAACATGGAGGAAGAGAGAGTGAGGAAACTATGCACTTTAGGGCAAATGGGAAAGGAAATAGAGGAAGAGAGAAAAAGGAGAGGGTCTTATTTGAATATAGGAGCCAGCATACACAGACTGGTGTTGGAATCATCCTACCATATGCTCAGTGTGCCCAGACAAGGAAGAAACAAGTATTTATGCCGCATGCCGACTCATCTTTGAGCATGACTCATTTAGACTGATATCTTGTCTTCCAGTCACTGAAGGTAGGTCAAGGCAGTCTTGGGAGAATAACATGCACTGGATGTTCATTTTTCTGCATGGAAGGAAAAGTCTTGGTAGCACTGGGAATAGTTAAATATATAAAGTTCTCTTCTAGGAGTAGAATTCATTCAGCTTCTCACTCAGGAAATATTCATTTATGCCTTCCTACTCAGGCAGGCACCTCCTGAGGGCACAGTTTCAGCTGACCGAAGTTACCAAGCACATCCCATTCTCTAACAGCACTTGTTCTTTATCAGCCCATTAAGCTCGGGCTTTCAGCCAGTGAAAACATCAGATATTTGGCAAAGCATTTACAATTAGTAAGTGCAGTAGCAGATTAATGGAATCTGAAGTCACAGAAATGATCAAGTGTGTCCGCTTCCAGCTGATAATCCCACAGAGGCAACAAAATGGGAAGTGAAGAAAACCAAATTGAAGGAAGGCAGTATGAAGTGTTTGGATTTACTGCAGAGTATCTTACAGTGATCCAGACTCTATCCAGAGTTTGATACTCAGTGCCTGCAGATGTTGCAGAGAAGGATATTTTCTCCCCCTTCCTTGCCTGTGTGTTTTTCAGTCACTACTGTGCCATCTTAGCAGGCTGCCTGTACTGGTTGTTCCTGTCCTGTTCCAACAGCTTTTTGTACTTTGAGAGATGCAGTTAGCAGGGAACGCATTTTCATAATCTTAAAATCACTTAATATCAAGGACACAGTCACAGCCTGGGGAGGCAGGCAGAGGTCTGGAGCATGCTTTTTCTCTAGGTGCAGGGTGTTCAGATTTCCACTCAACCTCAGCATTTACAAAGTGGGCACCTCCTTCATTTGTTTTGACTGATGGTCTAGGACCTTCTTTCTGGCCAGCCATTAGCCATTTTCTGCTCTCAGGAGTGGGATATCAAGACACAGCCACCTTCCGTCAACCATGCTTTTGTTTCTCACTTTCTTGGCATGAATTTGTCAAGTTTGCTTTGGCATCTTTGGTGTCTTGCAGCCTGTGTCCTAAGGACTGATTTCTAAGCTCTTTATGTTCTCTGGCTAGGTGTTCTCTTCCCATAGTAAAAATCCTTCTGTCCACACATCCCTGTCTATTTAGTGTTGAGAACTTCTCTGCACTCAGCCTGGAGGGTGTAAAGACAGAGTGCTGCAGTTGTTCAGTCCATTATGGCAGTGCTACCCCTGCTGAACCAAGCAGGTTGCCAGTGTTTGAGATCTGGTCTGGTTATTTTCTTTCTCCATAAGAGTGAGAAGAACCAAGGAAAGGAGTTTGATGTGTCTGTGAACTTGTTTAGTAACAAAGAGGTTTAGTATACCCATTCCATGAATAAAGGGGAATCAAATGAGATCAGGAAACTACCTTACCATTGGTGTTGATTCCACTTAAGATGGAGCTAATCTGTCATGGGTCCTGGCAGAGCCTCCCCCAGGCCTCAGCGCTAGAGCCCTTTCTCTTGGATCCTTTGCACTGACAGTATTGCTTGTGTGACTGCAGGTGAACATCATGGAGCTGATCTATGTGAACTCTAAATGGGGGCTGGGGGGAGAGAGATCCAAAGTAACTCCTTTTACTTTGCAAGGTTGCTTTTCAGCCAGATCATTTCATTGTAAAGCCACATGGACTTTAGTGTTGGTACAAGAGAGGCATCGATGGGGGAGGGAGGTGCAGGCAGGAGACCATGGCATCTTGGCTGCGGTGGACTTAAGCTCCTGTGGGATTGCACCCTCAAGTCTGAGCATGGCCCAGGCCCCGTGTGCCAGGCACAGGCTTTCTCTCAGCGCCGGCTCAACTACTGCTCTGCTCTGCTGCCTTCTCACCTCTGCCACGCAAACTTATCATTCATCTCTTAGTTACTGCCTCTGTATGCAGTTTAAAGGAAGCCCACTGCAGCTCTGATCAGTACTTGCTATATGTGTGCCAGGACGTGGGTTGTAGCCTCCTTTTGTTTTTATGTATCACTACACAAAGGGACACTTAAATTATTTCTGTAGAAGTAATTACTTCTGTCTGAAGTCTTGAGTGGAAGGTGCTGAGCAGATCTGTGGGCTCTGCACTGGTTGGAAATCAAAACTGTAGTGGCAAGCCATCCTTAGCAGCATTTTTACAGAGTATTCTTCCATTTTAGGAAGAAGGGTTCAAATCTCATGAAAGAGGTTTCTTTTAAATGCCTAGAACGGAGTGAAAGGGAGCAGAGGGAGGAAGGGTAAATAGCAATATGCTTTACTTTAGATTCCCTGTATCCAGTGTTAGAGCCGTTCAAGTCTCTCTTGGTGTTTGGTTTGGTTTGCGCTCAGGAGCATGAGGAACCATCTAGAAAGGGAAGATAATGGGGGGTACTAAGCCAGAGGCTCTCAGTTCCAAGTGCAAAAATGATCATTTCTCAAATGCTTATTTCTGCACTAACGCAACAGGCACGACCACTGTGCAGGTGCGTTTAGGCTTTTCAGTCTGAAATGTTTACAGTATCACATCTATGTGCTGGCTACAGAAATCCATCCCAGTGCATTTGGAGCTCCGAGGGCAGAGCATCTCTGGCTATGCTGCCACAGCAGCGGCAAATAAGTTGGATGAGGGGCTGGCGGCCTATCCAGCAGGTCATATTGTGCAAAACTTGAAATGCAGGAGTGACAGCCATGTGCTGAGTAAGCCTCTGGCAGGGTAATGTAGGTGCTGCAATTACAGGCCAGACCTTTACCATTGTTTACGTGAACTGTGCTTGGTGCTTATTTGTTACAAATGGGCAAAGCTCTTCTCCCTTGTCTCTGCTGAGCATTTGACCCACACCTAGGTGTTAGAATAGCTTTCTATTTTGGTGACTCATGGGAGGTCAGTGTTAGCACACTTGATGGGAAGACAGTATAGGATGACAAAGAATGCTTTTTTTTTCAGCAGTGTAATTTCAGTACTGGCCAGTGCTGTAGCCTGGATGTGATTAAGCCAGCAGAAAAGCAGTATAGTTCATCGGGCTTGCCAAGCTTGCAGCTATGCCAGTTTAACACTGGTGTAAAAAAAACCCAGCTATTTCACAGAGGCTGCACTGCAGCTTTAGTGACAAATGTGCGGTTTGGGTATTAACCATACGGACATATATTTGCAGGACAGTGGCTTCAGAGCAGCTAAACTGGTCTCAGCACTGGAACCTTGCTCCAGTTCCTCCAAACATTTGTATCCTTCTCCCTCAGCACCGCGCAAGGCTATGTCTAAACAACAGCTTTTTCCCAACACTGAGAGGAGAGTTGTTTTTTCCCGCTGTTTTCTTTCTTACCCATTCATTGGCTTTGTGTTGCCCTTGAACTATCTTAGAGCAGCTTTCGGGGGTGGAAAGGGGAGTGTGTCCTTTTGCAGCTGTTTTGTACGTGTTTGGCTATTCGAAACCAGCATGATAGTGTTCTTGTAAATGCCTCAGGTTTAGTTTGTGAGTTCCTGAGACCCTGCAGTTCAGTGGAGTTAGTTCAATTTTCGCTAGACTGAGAGTTTCACTTTCAGGTTCTTGGACAGGATACGTTTCCCTGGTGTAGGGAATATAGCTTTTCTTCTAGAATTTTGAAATGAAAGTAGCAAACTTGAATCTTTCCATTTGGTTTAATTAAGTAGAAGCTTGCTTTTATGGATTAAAAAGGTAGACCTCTTTTGGTGTCAACATGCACATCTTAAAAGATGTTTAGAAATATTTATTTTGTAATTGACTCACAATTTAAGCTAACAAGTAGCTTTTTATTTCCCAAGAAAAACCTTCTGAGCAAACCTCGTTTTGTCCAGGCCCATCTCATCGTTTTTATCCCCCTCCGCCTATAGCTATAGCCTAATTCATTCTTCCTGAGGGAGTGGATGGAAATAATCTGATGTCTTCATAGTTGTGGGAGAAGCAGGGGGAGAAAACAGAGGCAGAAGCAGAGACCATTTCATTAAGAAAAGCAGTAGATAAGTTCTGGTAGAACTGATGTTGCAAAAGGGAGCAGGTAGCATAAAGGGCAAAGGTCTCTTCAATGAAAACAACCTTGTTGTAGAAAGTGGTTGATTAAGAATGCATAACAGAAGACCAAATGCTCGTGAGGAGTGAATCTACCTCAATTACCAGTTTGGCTAAACCTAACTGAAAATCTTCTACCTCTGCTACATTGCCGGTATTAGCTGTAATACAGAACTCTGTTATAGTCCCACCATTTGGATCAGCTCCAGACCCAGCAAGCTGCATGGAAAGCCACTGAACTCAACACGCAGTTTTTTCAGATGTGTAGAAGTGAAGCCAGAAGTGATCTCTGGAGTTGGTACATCTGCAGGGCTGAACAATAGCTCAGCAGGATCACAACTTTGAACTTAGGAACCCAAATTCTGCCTTAGTCTCGCTTTGTAGGCCTATTTTCTTGCCCTACATGCTGCTTTTCTAAATATCTTACGAGAATGGAAACCTCATCCTGTGGAAGGAAAACATGAATGTAAATTGTGTAATAGTCTCTCTGATTCATCAAATGTAAGCTAGGAAAGAGCAAGCGTACATAATGTATGGTGAGAGGAAGAAAGAAACTACTACCACCAATCTCCCTGCTTCAGTTCTTCTGAATTACAATGTGTATTTTGGAACAAGATGAAATAAATGTCTGTAGAATAGCAATTATGACTGAAGGACAGCAAGTGAGTTAGGGAACTTAATCCTACACTGTAATGCATCATCAACAGCAAGAAGGAAAAATAAATGTAAATTTCCCCTGTATTCAGTTTTGCTTCTCTTCTCTCTTTTTCTTCCCTCTCTGTAAAATCCTTGTGAATCACCAGTAAAGAGAGGAACTACAAAATGAAGCAGTCTTTTAAAACTGTACAGTGCTTCTGGCAGCGAAGCCTTGGAATTTGTTTGGGAATTATTTTACCGGAAGTACAGATTTGGGGGGAGGAGGAGTCCATTGTTACATGCTATGTTATTCCCTCACAGAAGAGAAAAATCAATCCATTCTCATAAATAATATACAAAATTCTCAGCAAGACCTAACTAAATTCAATGCACTTAAGATGTCACCAGCATTCTAGGCCTGACTGGGTACAAAGATTTGGTTGGGGAAAGGTATTATTCTGGCCAACTGCTGGTAAAATTTGGGTGGACCTGATCAACTTTATTGTGTGTCACAGCCTCTGGAGAGCAGCCAGCTGCTCTCCGTGAAAGCACCCAACTAACAGTCAGTAGCCTTTGCAGTGAGAGATTTTAGAAGGACAGTGAGTTGCTCCTACCTCTTTATTTAAGGAGGTTAAGCAAAATAGCCTAGTGGTTTGATTCTGTTGTGGATTTTTTTGTTGTTGTTGTTTTTCCCTTTAACTGAAAGAATGCCAGAGCTTGTCTAAACATAGGAATTGCCTAGTTTAAGATTTGATGTTGCAGTGGTTTAATTAACTCTAAAAGCAGTTTAATGGGCAAAGAGCAGTAGCTTTCAAGTTAAAAAGGATTGCAGGCCTTGTTTTCTGGGGTTGGGAATTTTTAACCTGTAAATCCAATGTTAATTGTCCCATTTTGCATCTATCTTGCTTCTTTTCCTCTGTACTTCTAGAACAAGATATCTAAGCTGCAGGTTGTTATGAAAAGGCCATGCATATACAATGCCAATGAAAATAGTAAGTTGTTTTCTGGATAACTGGCTAAATCAAGACTTGAGTACATTCAAATGGCAAAATGATGAAATTTTACTTCTCTTTGGACTTCTGTGCTTCATCAGCAACTTCATTCACTTGCTCCATAGCTTCGTTTCTGAGGTTTGCTTTTAATTTCTATTTTATAACAAGGTAGAAGCATAGAAATATAAATCCAACATTATAGGGAAAGTCCATAGACTTTAGGCTTTCCAGTAAGTAGAGTTAGTTAATGTTTCTGCTGACTCTGTGACTAACTGCTTGTGATGACAAACTAGGAGTGCATGGGCCCCTTAAATGGATAGGCAAGTTCAGGTCTGTGCTCCTTCCCTGAACTTCCTTTGAGTGCTAGCTCATTTTTTGTTTCGTGACTGCTCAGCAAAGTCTGTTGCTGTTGTCGCTGTTCCCTATTGTTTATGAACAGAAGTCATAACAGAACAAATCAATGGATTATTAATTTTGCTGTGTTAATTAAAAAAGAGATGGGGATCTGTGATTCTTGGGTGATGAGTGCAATGCAAGAGCAGCTGGATCATTAACAGTAGCCATTACAAAACTGCATCTTCCCATGGATTTGTCCTACATTTCCTAGCTCCACCTCAGGTCGTCTTTAAACTCCCACATACACGACCTTTAGCTTCCTCCCTGGCTCAGCAGTCTAACCTCCTGCTTTTATAATGTGCGCACACATACAGGCATATGTCAAAAAATCCACCCAAACTAGCCCCCTCAGTGCTCTCCTGCAGCTTCCTCTACCTTCCTTTGTCTTGCTGGCAGGGCAGGAAGCAGCATGTTCCCTGGCTGCTTAAGAGCTGCTGGCTGCTGCCTCTCAGACACGAGGTGGGCTGCCCCAAACACGTCAGAGTTGAGCTGTTGGTACCTCTCCCTCTGCAATGGGGTGGGTAGAGAAGGATGGAGTAGTTTCCCCTCTCTTCACAACTACTGGTCTTCAAACAAGGGGAGACGGCCCTAACTCTGTATTTCCAGCCTTGTAACAAAGTTTAATTGAAATCATCCATTGACCCCGGGGGTGAAGAAGAGGATAAAGAGACAGCACAATAATGTGAACTTCATTTTCTTAGAAAAGCAAGATTGAAAAAAAAAAATAAAATACTTGGGCAACATTCTGCTGCGTGTATAAGCAGCTACGTGATTTAAAGCATGGGAGCAGTTCAATTGAAACTTACTGGCCATCCCATGGAACTGCAATTGTGCCTACACTGTGTTCTCCTCCAGCTGTTTTTCCATCCCAATACTTAAAATGATCATAATAATAAAGTTTCTAAAGCTGAGTATTTTGCAGGTGGTTTTAAGGCCAGGTGTCCTCCTTTTGATTAGAAACTACAGCTTCTTCCTTATCTCCAGGCTGCCAGATCTGTGAATAAAGGACTTTTTTTTTTTTTCCCCCTGTACTGGAAATTTTTTAAGCTATTCAGAGAATCCTCGGCAAATATTTCTCTATCAGGCAGTAATTGAATAAAGTCCCAAGTAGTATGATGTTGTCCCTCCCTTTTCCTCTGAGTTTTTAGTATTCATTGCTTTTCCTCTATTAATAACACAGATAGCTAGAAGAGAAAACCTTTCTGAGAGGTGATATGGTCATCTAGCAGCTGCCCAATAAGACCCTGTTGGCTGTAAGTCCGTGTTGAATTTTCCTGAGAAAAAGTAAACTGTAACGTTGTCAGTTATAGTAATAATAATAAACACTTTCTTGTGTTTGCCATTTAAAGGGAAAGGAACAGGGACTGTTTTATCTTCCTATGTAAGTAGGCATAAGCAGATGTTAATGCTCGGGGTGAAAGCGCTTCTCCATCTCCTTTAGTCACTGGAGCTTATCTGGAGCCGTGGATGGGTACTCACTGGCAGCTGGAGCCCAGCGAGGGGTGCTAGGTTTTGTCTGCGCAGTGAACTCCAGGTTGTGGGAGTGGAGACTCAGCAGCGTCCTGTGCCTTTGCTTGCTTCCAAGCCCACATCTCCCCTGACTGTGTGCTGTAATGGCAAAGCTGGAGTTAAAATGAGAAACCCGGTGGGCAGGAGGTTTTTATATTTACCTAGAGCTTTAGGGTAAGCATCTCTCTTGCTATTGTAACTGCCTCTGTGCTCAAAAATAATACAGCAGAAAACTTGTGAGCCTATATATAGCCCAGAAAATATAAATGGGTGTTGATGTAGTGGTTGAGAAAGTGGTAGGTCAGCTTACTACCTCTAGGTGTTTCTCCTGGGAAGTGGAAAGTCCGTTCCTGGAAACTAAAGTTGCACAACAGTCTATTCTGCCCAGCTAGGCATCCAGAAAACACCAGTCACTTCCCCACTCATCACCTGTTGTTTCCTGAGTTGCATTCATGCTGTCTTGTTAAAATTGCCAGATCTGGTTTAGTATTACTTCACCATATATTAAGATCAAAGGAATATTTTTTAAAAAAAGTTCTGAGGTCAGAAACTCTTAATGAGAGTTTAATTAATTAATGAGAAATGTTCACAACAACTTTGTGAAAATGGCCTTCTTCCACCTTAAATTTTAAAAGATGAAGTACTGCAGTCAGTTACTTCTCAGTCCACTGAATTGTAATTTTTTTCTCTTGTCTGCCTAGATGTAAACCAATGGTATTAGCACTCAAGCAGCTACACTTTTTGTTTAAACTAACGAGTCTGGCACCTTCTCTAGTTTCTTTTTATTGCATAAAAGCTTACCTTATTTTTTCAGATTAAATATTACCATAGACACAATAAGATTTTTTTTAATTATTTTGAAAAATATGGAGGGGGCAAAAAACACAAATCCACTCTCCATTCCAGAGTGGATCCCTGCCTGAAAAGAAATTATTTTGTCTTTGGAGTTTGGAGATAGCCAAGAGCTCATTGTAAACTTAGGTAGTTATTTCTGTGCTTCAGGAAAGAAAAGATTACTTTTTAAACAAACTTGGAATCAAACACAAAGCATTAAGTTGATTGTTGGGCTGTAATCGGATTTGGGCGTAGTCACATAGTAGTCCTTGTCTGCACTTAAACTCCTCATTTACTGCCTCACGTTAAAATTCAGGACTCTAGGCCAGCTGTTCCTCTGTAGCTGAGGATCAGTGTAGCTTAGGAAGAAGAAGGGATAAAGTAACAGTAAATATTTGCATTGAAATCAAATCAGTATATTCATGTGATAATTTATGGCCCAGTCAAGATTCACAAGCACCTCCAAACCTTGAAGGAGCTCTGTAAAGCTAACCTCTGCTTCCCCCTCCCACACATCTTGCCCTTAATATGAAGGCTCTCTCACACCAACTACAGTTGTTCCCAAGAAGCTGAACTGCAGCTAAGGACTTTAGAGGTTTTCTCATTACAATTGATTTCTGATTACAGCCAGCTAGAATCAACACGCGGATACTGGTACAGGGCAACAAGGAAGCCATACAGCTCATATAACAAAAGGGCCCTTATGAGTCTAGTGTGATCATATTTAGAGTTGTCTACATGGTGATCCTAGCCAGCCTGAGTTGTGTGAGCTGGCACCTCTTTTCCCCGATCTGTATCGTCTTTTGGCTGTACTGTAGTCATCCATACTGGGCTATCTACTCTTATATACAGCACCAAGATGTACCCCAGGTTCTCTTATACCATATTTCCCCAAGGCACTTCTTGTTTGTGTGGGGGATGGGGGAAGAGGAACAGAACTTAGATGAGCCAGAAGAAAGGAATAGTAGACCAGGATGAGACATGTCTGGAGAAAGGTAAATTTATCCTCATATCCAGAAAGTAAACAATTTTGGGGGGTGGCTGGGACTGCTGCTTGGAATTTGAGCTAGAGATTTACAGTGTTCACGTAATTTAAAGAGACTTAAAATGTTGATTGTCATCTGATATGTATGGATGTGCGATTGGCCTTAACACTAAGAATCATATTCACACAAATATAAGTCAGCAGCAGAAGCTGTTAATATAAACATAGTGTTTTTCATGATTTTGAAATTAAATTACTGTTCATTCTTCCTCCTTTCTGGTTAATATCATCACCAAAATTCCCTAGGAGATAGTTCCTGGAGAGGGACTATCCACATTTGGTTTCTGATAATTGTTTTCGTTCTATCGGCTGAACAGATAATTACTTGCTAAACTGAAGCATTTTGAAACACTAGCATGGCATCTGATTCATCAGAAGGTGAAATTGCTTTTCTTCCTGTTAGGTAATAAAATGTGATTGAATAGGCCTTGTAACCCAATCCCCAGTCCATAATAAGCAAATAAGGCAAGGTCAGGGTATAGTAGGGGTTTTAGGCAGTCTTTTCCTGGAGCGATAAGGAAATAGATTTCCTTATTAAGGTTGGTGCAGCTCAGGGTTTTGTAATGGTGCATGACTCTGCAAGGACAATGCCAAGACATGTAACTATGTTTTAGAAATACAAAGCCCTGGTTGTTAAATAGAAATTGGAAGCTAGGACTAATACACGATTAAAAAAAAATAAGCTTCATTTTCTGTAAATTCCCATCAAATCAGTGGATTCAAACCCCTAACAGTGGAATTGTCCTCAGTGTAAAGCAATGCTTAGACAGGAGAGTTCCTTTCAATACTACCTAGAATAAAGTCATCCTTGTCTAGAGAGAGGAGGAGTCTGTCTGCTTGCTTTTGTGGCTGAGCTCAGGTTGAACGTTCTCACCTGGGAGATGAGAAAGGTTTCTATGCCTCACAAAATAAAATAAAATGTTTTCTGTGTGTTACAGGCTGCCTTAGGATCCTCTGGGCTCTGATTAGCTTCCGAGTGTGCTGGGGTGTGAATCTTCCTTCCAGTGTGCGAGTGCTCCCTTGGCTCTGACAGCCCTTTAAAGGCCGCAGATGCTCACCAGGTTTAATTTCACTTCTAGGTATGTATTTTCATTTGGGGGAGGAGGAGAAGAGAAAAGGAGGGATGAATTTTGAGGTGAGGGCGATTTCCGTTTGATTTTTTCCTTTATTTTGGGGTATAAGAAATAAGGCAACAGAAATCACAAGCTGTAATGCAGAGGATGTTCCCCAAATAACTGTTTGTTTAGGAGAGGTGGAAAAAATGCCAGAAAGACTGTTGAAGCATGGAAAGGACAAGCATATATAAATATGACATGTATGTCTGCATCTCTCCTTTCAACAAAACATTTCAGCAAAAGCTCACCAGAGGAAAACATCCGCAAGAAGACAGAAGGCAACAAGAAGTCAGAGGGCAGTAGGATGGGGCAGGTGACCAGAAAACCAAGAAGCTAAGCAAGCTACTGAGAAAGGTTTTGATAGAATTTCCTCTAACTTGCTGCAGAAGGCCTACGTGCCGAGGCCGGTACACCACAGTCTATCTGAGCGCCGTGCTGTGGAGTGAGATACCAGTGAGGAAACGGTAAACAATGCAACTGTTAAGATACTAACTCACTGGATGTAAATTTGAAGAACACTCCCAAACTGATATTTTTGGCATAAGTAATGAATCATCCCTAGTAGACCAAAGTCTGCGAGAAGTATGACAGTATTCCTTTGAGAAGTTTATCTAAAACTTTCTGTATGTTCACGTAGTGTGTTGTGTATAACATGCTTATTTTTTCCCGTCATATAATATGTAAGTTTAATATAATATCCTTTTAAACACTACTGCAAGCAGCTTTCATTCCGTCAAGTATGTAATAGAAATGTTTATTGAAGAACTTGGGGATGGTGGTAGTCCCCCTGCAGGAACAGGATGCACAAGATTCCGGGTCAAATGGTTATAGCGCATGGGAGCTGCATGGCAGGATAAAGAGCCAGTGTTTCAGAGATAAGGAAACGAGGAAAGATTCCTTGATTATTCTTTTTACTCAGTGAGGTTATGGGAAATATGTCCAAACCACACATGTTCCTAAAGGAGTTTGTGACAGCATGAAAAGAGCTGAAATTAGTGTTTCTCACTGAAAATTTAAGTGAGCCTGAACTAACCAACTGCAAGAACTTCGCTTCTGAGGCTAGTCCAGAAGTATGGTTTTGCCTGTAGTGACTGAACCAAAAAGCACAGGGAAGGCTAGTTGTATTTTGAACAAAAAGATGATTTTTTTAATGAAAACAACAAAAAATTAAGCTATTTGTTCCTGACCAAAAATCTTTTATTTTTTAAAAATCTAAATACGTTTTGAATTGAAAAGTTACGTTTCAAAATAGTTTTAGACAAACCTCTTGGTTTTTCTGAAAGAAGTGTCTTTGTTGGAGAGAAAAAAGAAAGCAATGAAGCAAAGAATTTGGTATTTTATATGTTGTCTTCTCATTTTTTCAGCTAAACTTCTGAATTGATTTGGCCCTTATCTAGAAGGACAATTTTACTCCCCTTAATCTTTTTTCCCCAGCAGATGCACTGGGAAAAAATATTAATCTACTTCTGTTTATCACCTCAGTAGAAATTGTAGCACATAAATCACTAAATGAAGTTAGTGGGCAGCTTGTTGCAGACAGGATCTTTTTGTAAACTTGATTTCTGTATCTCGTTTTTATTGAGAAGGAGGTCTAACTGCTTCCATCCAGGTCCACATAAAACTTCCCATCTTTCTTTAATTTAGATTATGCCAAACACTGGTTCTGCCCTCAGATAGGAGGGTAATCCTGGACCATTTGAAGTCAACAGAAATTATTTTCTCTTGACTTCATGGGAGCTAAGATATCTTGTTACACTTTAAGCTCAGGTTTTTGTGGTTTGAAGTGATCTTTGCTTACCGTAATGCACCTTCACACCAATGAACGCAGTAGAACGTGCTTTTGTGTTGGGGTTCAGCATGCCACACAGTCAGTTAGAGCAGATTAAGGCTCATGAGGCTGTTTCTCTACTGCATACCAGCTTGACAGTCCTCTGACCACCATCTCATATACTGTGGATAATCTTTTTATTTTTGTTACCTGCCTGAAAACTGGTCAGGCCCTGGCCAGTTTAAGAAGCTGGCATCCTGCTGCGTTTCGTCCTTTATTGTCATTGATTAAAAAAGTAGGAGACTGTTCAGACCAATGCAAAAAGCCTTCACTAATAAAGTGCCAGTAGTGCAGCACTTTGTTTGGAAAGAAAGTGTCCCGAGGATGCAAGGAGGCATTGTATCCTTAGCCAGTTAGTTACCGTTCCAGTTCCTCCTGTGCCACACAGCACGCTGTAAGGGATTGCTCCATTCCCAAGGACCTTATTTTTGTTGCAGAGAAGTGCATTTCTTTGTCAAAGACGCTAGCAGCTGAGTGAAATTCCCCTCAAAACTAGTACAGGCTTGTTACACAAACATTTCTAAATACTTTTCAGATATCTCTATTTACAGAGTTTGTCTTCTCAGCCTGGGCAGCACCTATATGTATTTTAAAATAAGTTCATTCCAAAGGCAATTAAGACTTTTGTCTCTCTAAGCTTTTGACAAGAATAGAACAGAGTTTTCTGAGAAGATTGATAGGAAGAAGTTTGGCACCACTGTACGATTAAGATATAGAACACTTTGTATGTGGTTAGATAATTATGATGTGTGTCAACACTTACATACACCTACCCTACTGGGTTCATGTTGAGTGGGTGTTACCATCCTGTTTAAATACTGTCCAGATCAGGCTGTTTACAGGTGCTTTTTCTTGGACTTAGCAGCATTACGTCATATTTGTACTGGTGCACTACAGAGAAGATTATGCTACCAGGCAGCCTGCTATGAATGCTGTCGAACAGAACAGAGAAGCAGAGTGGGTGTGATATACCTCGTACGGCCCAGAGATAAAACTCTTTGCCAAGCGGGACAGGGAAGGGCATGCAAAGCCCTTAAAAAGAATCATCAATATAAGGATAGACAATAATCCATTAGTGAAAAAATGACAATGTGGAAACACCCCTAAGATGCCCAGCAATATCAGACTGAAAGCAAGTGGCAGAAAGTTCGTAATTAACAAAACAAATCCAAAGCAGTATCTTTTTTTTTTTTTTTAAACCAGGTAATTGACGAAGAGCTGAAAAAAATGAACTCTGCCATACAAAAGTATTTGGACTCTTTCATTGCTGGAAACATTTGCTGTATAGCAGTTATCTGGGAAATCAAAGCAGCCCATGATGAATCTGGCTCCTCGTAGTATCTTTCTCCCTCTTTAGTAACAGAGATCTCTACCTATAACCAGGCTGGAGGTGTATTGCACTCTCAATACTTTCTCATTAAATTCACCTTTATCGACTTTCTTAAAGTAACTTTGTCTTAAGCAAGCTTTGCTCTTTCTTAACGTCTTTCTTATTTCCTTGCAGCTCATCATATCACCGAACTGAGTTCTTTTTCCTCTAAGAAAAAATTTCAGTGCAATTCAGAAATCTTCATAACATAGTAATCTATAGCTAATTCAGAGGTGCCATGCCCTGCCACCCCTATAAAGAGACTTCAACTAGTAAGTGTGTTTCTTGCTATATATTTAGTGGAATCTTATTGGCATCTTGTTAAATTAGCTGCCTTTCTGCATTCTGCCTTCATCCACTTCAAGTGGAAACCATATGATGTAAGAGTTTTTGGTTGTAAGACACTCTGTTCATTGAGAATTTAAAAATTCACTAGTCCTAGCCAGGCCCACAGATTTTCCATTCTTCTTTATGTTTAGGATGGTTTGACACTGAACTATATAAATAAGATGTTTACATATGAATATGAAGTTAGTTTGAGTGTCTACTGCTATGTGCTTTTGAATTCTGCCCTTGCCAGAAAACAGAAGCCTTTGAATGCTAAATTAAAAACACAGCTCAAATTGCTATTCTTTTATTTATAGACTTTTACATGAAAATTAGCTTTTAACTTCATGAAGAAATAGTTCCACTGCTTGGTTCCAGCTAAGAGAGAACTTGATAGAATTTGAATGACAGAATTCTTTTCTTAGAATATATTTAAGTGTGGTTAGTTTTACATTTGTACTTACCATTTTAAAATAAGCAGGTTATGCATAAAAATGTTTGTGCTACTGTCACTGGGTGATATTATTATAGATTCTTACGCACTGCATTTCTTCGAACAAATTTTAAGGTTTGATAAGACATTCTGTGACGTTTCTGTAGGGAGAAGGAGCTTTACAAGCAGGAGCAGAGATTGCTTTCTGCCTTGCAATCTGACTGTAGTCTGATTCTGACTGATATTACCCTGTAGGAACCAGGCATTTTTGCTAGGCTGGGTTTTCTGAAAGAGGGTGATTCACATGTCTGTGTAAGGCATGATCTATACACATTAATGAAATAAATTATACTATCAGTTGATGCCCGGCCTATGTCACCATTTTGTCTCCTAAATAGAAGCCAGACTCTGAGGCCCTAATTTCTGCTGCTTCCCATGCTGGTGTCACTCGTGCCAAAAAGGGGTTGTAGCCTTGAAAGAAAAAAACAGCGTTGTTGATCTGAGGAAACAGACTCAAAGGTTAGAAGCCTATGGGAGTCAGTGCAGACCCTCAACCGGCCTTCCTGTAGGAGGCAGCAGTTTTCTCCTCCCCGTGGAGAGAAATTTTCTGTCTTAAGCTTTTGCATTAGCAATCACTGCTGCCTTTCAGCGCTCACCAGCATGCCACCTGCAAGCAGCCGCAGGCATGGTAATATTTTCTTTGTTGTTTTATTGTTCCACTTCCCTTTTCTCAGCTGCCTGCTTGTCACATCTGAGAGCTTCTGCCTCAGTCACGTATTAATAAGACCACATTTCTATTAAAACCATTGCTGTTTTTTAAGAAGTACTTGAGGGAACCATAGAAAATTCTGATCACTTCTCAGAAATGAGAATGAGTTACAGAAATGCCTTCATTGGAATAGATTACTGGTGCACTGCAAGGGCAGTGCAGACACCACAGCCAACACTGGATGGAAGGATAGTGCACTCACTGCACAGCTGTGTGAATACCGCCATACCATATCTTGAGCTACAGCAGATAAAGCAATCCTTGACATTTTATGAATCTCTTACTATTTTTATGGTAGCCTAAACCTGTAACTTGAAATATTTATTTTATGAATTAAACTTTGTGAAAGAAAGGGTAAGAACTCACTGGTGAACCTCTCTAATTCCTGCCCCTGCCAAGAGCTAATGATAAGTGCTTTGCATCTGAAGTTAGGTTAGATAGCAAGATGTAGAAGTATACAGAGAAGTGTGAGGCATGAGGATGCAATGATCTCCCAAGCTAAATAATTTTAAGCAGCCTCAGGAGCAGGTCTTTCTGCAGGGATTTTACAGTGAAAATATCCTAAAGTCATGATGCCATGTGTCTGTGCAGGGACTTCACCTGGAAAAAACTTTCCTTGCAGCTGAGAGACTGGAAAATTAAAGCAGCATGGTTTCAAAGAGAAGGAGGGAGATAAGTGGAGGGAGGTGAACTTACTAGAAGAGAAATCTAAGAGAAGTCTGAGGACCAGACATATACTAATGATCACAGAGGAAAGACAGTGTTAAAGACAATTGGAAGTTAGGACCCTTAGGTTTCCATTACAGCCCTGCCACTGACACTGACTCTTGGGAGGATCACTTTGTTTCCCACTTAATTTCTTACATCCCTGACCAGAACTATTCAGGCATAAACCAAATAGTTATCTGAAGCAACCGACTGATGGCACAACAAAATTTTACTTTGCATAAGCAAGAGTGTATGTGCGTGTATGCGTGTGTGTGCACATGCACCAGATCCCTGCCTATAAGCAGGTATGGTACTTCATGGGATGTTATGTGATTTTATTTAGCGGGGGCTAAGGTGTTTAGCTGCAGTGATGAAAAGAGACATGTTAGTTCAAAATACAAAATACTTACTGGGATTTTATTGGTATTTATATAGCACTTTTCCAAGGCATTTAGATATAGCTCTGCAGTGACTAGTGGTTTAACATAGTATGTGTAGGATGAGCCATGAAGTCTGTGTGTCTGCCTCAGGAGTAACTGGTGGATGATGACTGAGCTTTCCCAGAAACATTTGTGACAGCTTAATTAAGAAATGAAATATGCTGGCAACAGTAGAGATCGAGTCATGGGAAGGGTGTGCAACGGCTCTATAAAAAGGCTGAACCAGGACTTTAATTCTGAGCTTCTGTGCGTGGTAGAGTGAAGGCTCTTGGGGAGCAAATGTTTAGTGATGGGTCAAGTTTTTGATTGGCCGGGAGTGTCTGTGGCTTGCCCCCTAAGAGTAAATTAGGATATTGTGAAAAACAATGCAGTAATCTCCTGTCTACTACCTTCCCTTCAACAGAGAAAAAATCAACAGTATCTGCCTTACTAAGAGAAGCTGCAGAGCACTAGTGACAGGTTAAACAAAGATTAGGGAGAGGGGGCTTTGATTTGTTTGGTGTAAAGTGTTTCTTCCTCCAAAGCGTAGCCTCAAACTGAGGTCAGAGCAAAAGACAGCTTCCTCCTGAAGAAAGCAGCTGTGTGACGGCTGCTGGGCCCATGTCATGTGCGGGGGGGGGGGGGGGGGGGGCCAGCGCTGACTCAGCCCCTCTCGGAGGAGCTGGACTTGTTTGTGAGGAGGAGTGTGTCGAGCCAGCGCCTAGCCCTGCTGCTCCCATCGGGGAGCTCCATCCAGGCCCCACGCTGGAGCTGTATTGCGATCCCAGGCCACTCAGCCAGATTTATGCCTGCTGTGATTGACTTGAATTTACCAGAGTTATTCAAGGACAAGTGTGACTGCAGTTTACCAAGCAGAGCAGCTCATCGAGTCTGAGACCAGAGAGGGAGTGGGAAGGAGGGGAAGGCAGGTCAGGAAGGAGGCTCTTTCCTCCATCTTATCAAGCAGACAGTGACCCCTTTGCCAGACACAGTGAGTCAAGGACTCCTAGGATCAGCCAGGCTTATCTTTCTCTACACTTCAGAATTTAAACAGTGTTTTCATTAGGAGGGGTTTATTCATAACACTTATGAGTCACTTCTTGTCTTGCTGACTGTTTTTTAGGTACTCGGGAATCTCTGATCTTGACAGTTTTGCTGATATTCTTCTCACTGGCTCAAAGCTTTGTCCCCTGTTGGCACACGTGAGTGAAGGAAGGGCTGGCCTGACTCTGCCAGGCACACAGCGGTCACGATTCCCACTGCGGTGCAGCGTCTGGAGCAGCCACACATAACAGTCCAGATTTCACCATAAGTTGGCAGCAGTTTGCAGTGGTGGCTCTTTTGAGAAGCAGAATGTGGCAGACAGAGAAAAGCAAAAACTTCCTCCTCCTATTCCAAATTGAAACTCCACCTCCATCTTTTTCTGAGTTTAAGCCCAGGAAATGAGGAGTTCTGGCCTAGAGGCTGATTTTACCCATTGGCCACAAATTGCAGCAGGAGCAATGCCCTGGTGGTCCTCTGTGATACTCATTCCCAACGCACTGTAGCCTCTTCTTTATTTTTAACATGCACGTTTATTTGCTCCAAAGCTCACCAATGGGAATGAAAGCAGAGTCAGCTTAAATCCAGGTGGTGTGAGCATGAATGACTTTGAGAAAGTGAAATTTGCTTAGATTTCTTACTATGCTTCACTAGTCAGTTAAAGAAACTTTTCTTGGGGATGAGGAGCTGAAAGGGAGGGGGTCTCAACTCCTTCACCCCCAAACAGACACACAAATCTTCAGTCATGTGCATGAGGCTTCATCCCCTGGGGATAGAGATCCCAGCTGTTTTCAGGATTTGTCCCTTGGTTGGAAAGGGGGCTTGCAAAGCTGTCCTGTTAGAGCAGGGATGTGTTATATCAAGAGCCGGGAGAGCTCGGTATTTGTCCTGGCATAACAATGACTTGGCGTGTGCTCAGCTCTGTTTAGCAGCTTCATTTTTGGGGCCAGCCTGCAGGCTGTGGAGGAAAGCGGCGGATCAGCTAGTCCAACTGCTCTAGGGTGGATCCTTTTAAACAACTGCCATCAAGTTATAACATGTGATTTATCTTCTAATGAAATAACATCCCCACCCTTATAATCAGAATTTAAAGACACAGAGACTCTGATGAGCCTTTTTTAAATAACATTTTTAAAATCATTTACATGTGTCATTCTGACTGTGCTGGAGGTTGCTAAGACATCATCCTTCTCTTGAAAGGAAGAAGCAGGGGCCAAGTTTGAATGTGCCTGTGTGGGAACTGGGAGGTGTGACACATAAGGGTGTTGATTCACAGTACGTTATTTGCGTCCCTGTCACCTGAGCTGGAACAATTACAGGGGTTTATAAACTGAGTTCTTGCAGGGCAGTTTCAAGGGCTGTGTGTGCAGCACTCTCTTTTATAATAACTACTTCTTTAACTAGAAAAGGAATTGACAGGAAGCGATAGATGACTTGACGCTGAAAACACCAAATTAGAGGTGAAGGTGAAAGCAGGAGAGCCAGGGAAGCAGGCAGAGAGCAGGGTGAAACTGATAGAGCAAACAAGCTTGAAAAAAAGTCAAGGAACAGGAGGTTTACGACATCCTGTCTGTCTTGCTTAAGCCTGCCTGTACACGTGATCAGTGAAGGTAACTTGTGACTCTGAGCCGACACCCACAGCAGTATGTTACCAGGACAATAATAAAATTGCTTTCAGCTAATTACCTAATGATTATCAGTGTCCCTTGCTGACAGAATACAGTAGTGGGAGCTCCCCAAGTTCCTGGTGCTGTCTTGCTGAGGGTAATCCAACAGCCGTCTGGGAAATTTTCCTTGCAGGGCACTAGAAGCTGTGCTGTTGAATCCGTTCTGCTGCTTGCTCCCTGCACATCTATGGCTTAATTCTAGGTGTCCTCTTGGGGTCCAGTGTCATCATAACTAACGCCAATCTCAAAGCTTAAGAAAACGGGAACTGGATTTCTCATTTCAGACATCAGTTTTAATGCCTGTAGAAAAAAAACATTCTCCTCTCCTCCCCAAAATCAGGGACTAGCTGCTGTGGATCTGTTAGGTAATATGTCAAGCAAGGAGCTGATAAGATCACCTGAAGGAATGTGTATGTGTACCAGCTGCCGCAGACAGCAGGCAGCTCTGTGTATACCTGTTAACTGGTTTTCTGAGCAAAACAAGTGATCAGCAGTATCTGGAAGGGCCCATCTGAGGAGCAGGATGCTGGCACATCTTTGCTGTGGGCTTAGAAAACTTCTCAGAAGAGAGAGGGCAGTGTTAGGAGTAGCGGTTTCCCTTGAAATGAAAATTTAAGTTCCTATAAATCGTATGTTCTAACACAAAACTAAAGTAAACCATTTGCCTCTGCTACCCATCTTTTCCTTATTTAGCTTGGTCCATTGTTTTTCGGAGGCCAAGTTTTCCTCAGGCTAATTCCTCTTTGCTTTCTCCTTTGATTGAATAGATCCTTTGTTCTTCTTGGAAACTGCCTCCCTCTTCCTACCCCCTTATTTTTTCCACCCCCCTTCTCCTCTTTTCAAAAAGTGCAGCTGAAGAGACCTGGCACCTCCACAAAGTGTATGCTTTTGTGGCGTAAGAGAGACCACTGGGCTAAACACTGGAAACACCCCCGAAGGTGGGATTCACCTCCCCTGCCATTAGCTACTTGAAAACATAGGTATATGTACCCTAAGCACCCTTTATAGACAATGGAGAGAAATAAGAACTCTGAGGGCACAAATCCCCTGACCTATTTTAGGTTATGCTTTAGGATGAGATGAAACACCCTAGACTCTGTTTTCTTTTTTTTCCAGATCTATAAGGGTCATGACTATATTTAATCAACGCCTTGCACTTCTTTGAGTCTACTGCTGACCCATTTGATGACATTGGCAAGTCACTTACCAATCTGTAAAGTGGAATAACGCTGCAATTTGACTAAAGCTTATAACGTGATTATGTTTTACTTCAGCTGCAGCAGAATTTGGCTGTGTGCAGTGCTGCTATCCTATGCTACTTTTGCCTTCTTTTTTAACCTTTGGACTTCTTTGCAATAAGAAGTTGTGTCATTTCTTTAATTGGCAAGGCGTGGTCCAACATCTGCAGCCACAGGCATCTGGATTTTGAGACCCCTCTGTTTACAGGCCACTGCATCCTTCGTCCAGTGAATGCAAAACCGCTCTCTTTCCAGACTGCTGCTATCTCAAGGGACAGGAAGCGATAGAGGACAGTGAGTGTTTTCCTCTTCCCTCCGCAGTAGCCTCCTCTCCTCACCAGCAGCTATATCAAAACAGCCCATGTAGTTGTGACAGGTAGGGAGAGACAATATGCTGTTAGTTGGTCAGCATTTGCTGCTCTGTTTCCTGACGGAGCATCAACAGGTCACACAGAGCCGAGAACGCTGCTGCTGGACAGAAGTACCTGGTGGGACTTGGGCAAAGCGCATGGAACACGTGCAGGGTTGAGCAGAAAGCTCATCAGAAAACCTGCCTGATGCAGTGGTGTTGGCAATGTAACCAAGCCTCTCAGTTTCATTATGAATTGAAAATATTTGGTGATACAGAATTCTCAAAGTCTGTTCTCAAAAAACAAACCAATCCCCCAAACAAAAATAATATTTTATCAAGGAGACAAAGCTAGCAAATACAAAGCATGAAGCCCCAGACATCAGACCAAAAAGTTTGTTTGCCAGCATGATCCAAAGTTTCATACCTTCTAGTCAGTCCTATCCATTCCTAGGGTCTGATTCAGGGATTTTTGGAAAGGTTTGAGCATTATTTCACCTCCTTTGTCATCTATTGGGTGTTAAGATGTGTTGGGGCACCACATGAGATTTTTCTCTCTCACTCCTTGCTATATCCCATTTTTGAATCTCAATCCTGAGCACAGCAGATGCAGCTGTGCTTCCTATTGCACAGTTAATGAACTGCAGAGTAGCACAGTTGAAACCATTCTACTATTTCTATCCCTGCTGACTTTCACCCAACATTTCTATTCCTCATTCATTCATCCCACAGCTTCACCTAATTCTTCTCTTGCCATGCAGTTCCCTGCTGGATTGGACTCTGCCATACATGGTTTCCCCACATTGACGTTCTGTTTTACGAAGGGAAGAAGTGTCACTCCACTTCAGCGCTTGATTGGTTTTATAGTCCTCTGTAAGCGCTGGTAATGTCCTAGAAAAAGGAACAAGCACACATGTTCAGTTCCATGAATGACAGATGAAATAGCAGGATATCTGGTTCTTGGCTTTCTCATTTACTTCTAGCTTTTGTCATGACAGAGTGTGTACCCGAGGGAAAGATCCATCTAAATCACCATTATGGTGACAGCTTCGTAAAACTGTTCGCTGTGGAGGTATTTGTCAGGACTCCCTGCTCTTTCACCTCTTGCTGAGTGGCCAGTTCTCCACACAGTTCCAGGTACCCACAGTTAGCAGGCGCTGTGCTGTTTCAGAGGTATGCAGTCAAGCTGATGTGTGTGAGACCATAAGCGTGAAAATGACCTGCACCTGTCAGAGCATCAGCATTTAGATAGGACATGATGGTTCTGGCATTACACAATGTACTGTGGGATGGCATTTCCAAGCTTGTCAATTAGGTCTGCAGGAACTTTAATCCTTGTTAACTCACTGTACGAACAACTTTCAAAGTGGGATGCTAGAAAAATCATATGCTGTGATGGTAAATTAAAAAGAAAAGTGCATGAGGAAAAACAGCTTGTCAATGCAAACCCCTTTGGTTACATTCTCTCTCCTTTCTCTTCCTTACCATCACCTGGGCAAGAAGCAAACACAGAACAGCAAGGGCAACAAAAGCATTTGCAGTGGAGAGAAGCTGCTCGTAGTTCTAGCTCAGCTCACTAGTTCAATTTTTCCTAGCCCTGCATTCAAGCTGAGGGAAAAGCTGATGCAGAAAAGGTGTTTCCCCTGCCCTCAGATTGTTGGCAGTTGCAGGTACTAAAAAAGCATTGGAGAGAAGAGTCTGGAATCAGCAAGGACTGCCTAGGGTTTGGGTTGCCAGATGACTGAGTTTTCCCCAGAACCACATGTAGCTTGAACGCAGGCCCCATGACAGGCTCTGTCTGTGTGCTTTCTCCGATTCCACCTGACCTTGTGCGTTCAGTGTTAACTCCTAATAGTAAGCCCTGCTTGGAGAATTTACTCTGCTCCTGCTCACAGATGCCTTTCCTCTATGGAGTGGGTGCTAATGACACGAAAGGCAAACTGGAAACCATCAAACGGGACTTCAGAGCTCTGGGAATGGTGGTCAAGGGTCTGGGAGCCCAGGTTGTTTTCTCCTCAATCTTGCCTGTGAGGGGAAAGGACAGGAGGAGGAGTAGACGAATTTTCCAAGTTAACAGCTGGCTGCGCCGCTGGTGTTGGCAACAGGGCTTTGGTTTCTATGACCATGGGACCCTGTTTGAAGATCAACAGCTGATAGGGAGTGATGGGATCCACCTTACCAAGCGGGGCACGCGCGTCTTTGCCAACAGATTGGCCAGCCTGGTACGGAGGGCTTTAAACTAGGCAAGATGGGGGAAGGGGAGTGGTATAGTGGCAGGGGAGTCAGTAAAACACCACTCAAGTCAGGATGCCTCCAGCGGGTGCATACAACCAGGGGAGACAGCATGCAACATGGCTATGGAGGATCCTCTTGCACCTCTTCTGGGAAGCCTGCGTGCTTGACTGGCTCTCTGAAATGCCTGTATACCAATGCACACAGCATGGGGAATAAGCAGGAAGAGTTAGAGATCTGTGTGCGGTCGCAGGGCCATGATCTCATTGCAGTGACAGAGACATGGTGGGATAGTTCACATGACTGGGATGCAGTCATGGATGGCTATGTGCTTTTTAGGAAAGACAGGCCAGGAAGGCGAGGTGGTGGAGTTGCTCTTTATGTGAGGGAGCAACTAGAATGTATGGAGCTCTGCCTCGGGGTGGATGAAGAGCAAGTTGAGAGCCTATGGGTAAGGATTAAAGGGCAGGCTAACATGGGTGACACTGTTGTGGGGGTCTACTACAGGCCACCTGATCAGGAGGAAGCCATAGATGAGGCCTTCTACAGACAGCTGGAAGAAGCCTCACGATCACAGGCCCTGGTTCTCATGGGAGACTTCAACCACCCTGATATCTGTTGGGAAGACAGCACAGCTAGGCACAAACAGTCAAAGAGGTTCCTGCAAAGCATTGATGATAATTTCTTGACTCAGGTGGTGGAGACACCAACGAGGAGAGGTGCACTGCTAGACCTTGTACTAACGAACAAAGAAGGTCTAGTTGGAGAGGTGAAGGTTGGAGGCAGCTTTGGCTGCAGTGACCGTGAGATGGTGGAGTTCAGGATCCTACGAGGAGGGAGCAGGGCAATGAGTAGGATTGCAACGCTGGACTTCAGGAGAGCTGACTTTGGCCTCTTCAGGGACCTACTTGGAGGAATCTCATGGGGTAGGGCCCTAGAAGGAAGAGGGGTCCAAGGAAGCTGGTTAATATTCAAGCGTCACTTCCTCCAGGCTCAGGATCAGTGCATCCCTCTGAGGAAGAAGTCCAGCAAAGCGGGCAGGAGACCTGCATGGATGAGCGAGGAACTCCTGGCCAAACTCCAACAGAAGAAGGAAGTGTACAGAATGTGGAAAAGGGGACAGGCCACTTGGGAGGAATACAGGGACATTGTCAGAGCGTGCAGGGATGCGACAAGGAAGGCTAAGGCCCAGTTGGAATTAAATCTGGCAAGGGATGTCAAGGACAACAAGAAGGCCTTCTTCAAATACATCAATAGCAAAAGGAAGACTAGGGAAAACGTGGGCCCGCTGCTGAATGGGGCAGGTGCCCTGGTGACAAAAGATACAGAGAAGGCAGAGTTATTGAATGCTGCCTTTGTTTCAGTCTTCACTGCTAAGGCCAGTCCTCAGGAATTCCAGACCTTGGAGACAAGAGAGGAAGTCTGGAGAAAGGAAGACTCTCCCTTGGTTGAGGAGGATCAGGTTAGAGATCTTTTGTCTAAACTTGACATCCATAAATCCATGGACCCCGATGGGATGCACCCACGAGTGCTGAGGGAGCTGGAGGATGTTATCGCTAGGCCACTCTCCATCATCTTTGAAAGGTCATGGCAATCAGGAGAGGTGCCTGAGGACTGGAAGAAAGCCAATGTCACCCCAGTCTTCCAAAAGGACAAGAAGGAGGAGCCAGGAAACTACAGGCCTGTCAGCCTCACCTCCATCCCTGGAAAGGTGATGGAACAGCTCCTCCTGAAGTTCATCACTAAGCATCTGGAGGACAAGAAGGTGATCAGGAGTAGTCAGCATGGCTTCACCAAAGGGAAATCATGCTTGACCAATCTGATAGCCTTCTACGACGGAATGACTGGCTGGGTAGATGAGGGCAGAGCAGTGGATGTTGTCTTTCTGGACTTCAGCAAGGCTTTTGACACTGTCTCCCATCACATCCTCCTAGGTAAGCTCAGGAAGTGTGGGCTAGATGAGTGGACGGTGAAGTGGCTTGAGAACTGGCTGGATGGCCGAGCGCAGAGGGTTGTGGTGAATGGCGCAGAGTCAAGTTGGAGACCTGCAGCTAGTGGTGTCCCCCAGGGGTCAGTCCTGGGTCCAGTCTTGTTCAATATATTCATCAATGACCTGGAGGAAGGGACAGAGTGCACCCTCAGCAAGTTTGCTGATGATCCTAAACTGGGAGGAGAGGCTAACACACCAGAAGACTGTGCTGCCATTCAGAGGGACCTGGACAGGCTGGAGAGGTGGGCGGAGAGGAACCTCCGGAAGTTCAACAAAGGCAAGTGCAAGGTCCTGCACCTAGGGAGGAAGAACCCCAGGCACCAGGACAGGCTGGGGGTTGACCTGTTGGAAAGTAGCTCTGCCGAGAAGGACCTGGGAGTGCTGGTGGACAACAAGTTAAACATGAGCCAGCAGTGTGCCCTTGTGGCCAAGAAGGCCAATGGTCTCCTGGGGTGCATTAGGCAGAGTGTTGCCAGCAGGTGGAGGGAGGTGATCCTGCCCCTCTACTCAGCCCTGGTGAGGCCTCACCTGGAGTACTGTGTCCAGTTCTGGGCTCCCCAGTACAAGAGAGACATGGCACTCCTGGAGAGAGTCCAGCGGAGGGCTACCAAGATGATTAGAGGGCTGGAGCATCTCTCCTATGAAGAAAGACTGCAAGAGCTGGGCCTGTTCAGCCTGGAGAAGAGAAGATTGAGAGGGGATCTCATCAACGTGTACAAGTATCTGAAGGGGGAGTGTCAAGAGGATGGGGCCAGCCTCTTCTCTGTGGTGCCCAGCAACAGGACAAGAGGCAATGGGCAGAAACTGAACCACAGGAAGTTCCATCTGAACCTGAGGAAAAACTTCTTCACTGTGAGGGTGACAGAGCATTGGAACAGGTTGCCCAGAGAGGTGGTGGAGTCTCCTTTGCTGGAGATATTCAAAAGCCGTCTGGATGTGATCCTGGGCAATATGCTCTAGGTGACCCTGCTTGAACAGGGAGGTTGGACTAGATGATCTCCAGAGGTCCCTTCCAACCTAAACGATTCTGTGATTCTGTGATTCTGTGAGTTCTTTAAATACGTGCAATCAGACTCTAAATATGAGTATAACTTAACTCTGCTACTAGCAAAGCTGTAGCTGGCATATGGAGGCAGCCTGAAAGTGTGCTCTTCTGAATCGCTGGCCTTTTTCCCCAGGAAACATTCCTGGAAGAAAATGCATCAACAGTTTCCTGCAAGAGATTTGACTAAACCATTTATCACAGAGCACGTGTGATATCTTTAACCTTATCTCCTAAGAGTGTTGTAACATTTCCCTCAAGAAGGAAATCCAGTAAGCTGCTGCTGCCTGCACACAGTGTACTCTTCTGACTGGAGTTCTTGTTAGTACCAGCTAAGCTCTCCTTAACTTGGGAATACTCTGTTTCCTGTAGGTCAGACTGAGCTGTGTGTGCCTAGGAGGAAGCTCTTTTCCCCTGTTACCGTTGGTGGCTACCCCATACTGTTTACTTTCTGGGATTTTCCAGGTCACTTTGAGGGAGAACATGTGGAACGCTGTGAGAAATAGATGACCTGTGCCATCTTGTGATTGCAGACAGCGTGCCAACAGCTTTGAACTGGTACCATAAGCCTTTAATACAAAGGCTGGTTTCACCCTGCTACAAAAACACAGTCCTACAGCCAGTGAAAAGAAAACGTTTTCTGAGCAACTTTCTTTGCCACAGGTAGGAGTGAGACACATGAGTGAGACGCACTGAGGAAAACATGGGGTTCAGGCAGATGCTAACCAACTAAGACAGGGATGTTCTGCCCGGATGGCTGGGTCTGAAAGTGAAGTACATAGAAAGGGAGCTTATAACAGGTAATGGATCTTGCAGCTTCCCAGAATGTGGGAAATAACCATTTTTCTTCAAAGATCATATCTAGTGTTTAATTCTTCATGTATAAACCTCTTCCTTTGTTAGTTTAAGCAAATTGACACTGAATGTTAAAAGAAAAATCTGTATGAAGCAGAAGTATACTTGGATAAGAGAAGGTATTTAGAAATATAAAGCTGTTACCCCTTTTAGTTTCTACGCATTATTCTAGAATAGAGACTGGTGTCCATCTACTTGCAAAGGTCCTTGTTCATGATTGTAAGATTATAATTAAAGCAGTACAGCAACATCAGTTGTCTCAAAATACACACTCTGCTACATGTGCCTTAGTTATGGTGAATTCCAAGTGGAGAGGAGCATTGGCACCACAGTGGGGCATACGCTGGTGTAACTATTTTGACCAAGTAGTTATGCCAATATAAAAACAGGCCAGATTAAGGCAAAAGTAAGTGTGGATGTTGATTAGGAGTGGCTGACCTTGCAGAACAGTTTGTGCTTCAACTCTTGGTTCAGGCACGGTGACCTTTCCAATTATCACCTTTGCTGCAAAAATCGTAAGGTTACAAAGTCAAAGATTTAGAAGACAGGGAGCACTTTGCATATCTTTAATATAGATAGACACAGGCTTTTTGATACTGTTTTATTTGCTACAGCTAAAATGGTCTGAACACATTTGCTATTTTTCCCCTCAAGCCACAGGATGGATTTTGATTTGTTGCTGAGTTAGGCCCAGGTTAAAGTAATGGGAAAGGAGCAAAGCTGTTACGAGAAGAGGTTGAGAACAGTAAACTAAAAAAAAAGAGTTATTAGCTGAATGCTGAAGCCTATGTTGGAGCAGTGAATCTTTTCACCCATGACAAAGTCTCTGACTTATCCTTTGCAATCTGGCAGTTTTGTGATAAGATGAACAGGTTGGCTTGACGGCAAGACTTAAGCTGCACCAGCAAATTGCTAGGCTAGGTGTAGCCTTTAATAACAAGTTTGATCTCTCCCGAGGAGGGAGTGGGGGGTAATGCCAGCTCTTCACGCCTAATATTAAAAAAGTATGTGAGTTTTGTCTACAGTAGGATAGTTTGCTAGTGTCATTAGTTTTCCCCTAAAACAATATCCCTTAGCGCTTCTGAAACATCTGCAGCTGCTATCAAATGTAGCATTCCCTTCTTTAAAATACAAAGCTGCCTGTCCCTGAAACAAATGCATCTGCGCTAACTTGTTACTACTTCTAACGTCAACTAATAGGTCTGCAGTAAATCTGTTCTAGTCAAACACACGCTGAGCAGGTGACTATCCTCAGTAGTGCATAATATGACAAGCAAAGAGCTTTACCAGTTTGCAGCAGCTATGGAAGCTATTCATGGTCTGCACTTGCACTTCTGCAGTGCTCTGCTCACCTACAAGCAACCTAGGACCTGGATTTAGGCCCACATGTTGTTTTTAACATAAAATCAAAATCAGGCCAAGGCTTTGTTTGCACTCAGAGCTTGGGCTCTAAACCTTCTCCCTACACCCAATTTTGAAGAAAAAAGAATGTCATCTGAAAGGAGACAGAAATGCTTTACTATGTGTATGACTCTGGCAACCTCTTGCTTGTTTAATAGCAGAGCATGTTCAGCAGATGTCACTAAGTTAAGCTCATCAGGTTACTGCATGAAAAAATGCTTTAGAGAACAGCTAGATTTATACATATTGTCTTCTGATATAGTTTAGAGCAACCCAACATCCTCCAAGAAGTGGACACGTTAGCTTGCTCCCAGTTTGCTTCAGATCTTGGTCTTGTGCTCTTGTCGCGTTCAGCCAACATGTGAGTCGAATTATAGCAGCGCCAAAAATAACATCAGTGTCTGAAAGACTAACCCATGCAACAAACTTGCAGCTCAAAAAGGAGTTTTGATCAAAAGCATAACATTTTACCTGTTATGCTAATTTTCTGTGTGTATTACTTATGCAAAAGCTTATAAGCACGTGTATTAACTCAAGTATGGCTTCCAGTAGAGTTTCCTTACCTTTCAGCACAACTCTTTTGCAGAAGCCAGTAATTAGAAACGTGTGAATTGGCCATGTCAGTTAGCCTTCCAGAAATCCACTTACCCGCACTCTGATGTTCAGTAATATTTTCCCCACTAGAATTCTTTAAATGATGCTTACCTAGTACTGAGCCCAAATTTAAATCTTCCAACTTTTCAGGCACCTGTGTCTTTTTAAGTTTGGGCCCCAGTGACAAAAAAAGTTCTATTACGTTGGCCATTTCCCAGAACTCTACAGCATACGTTCTTCCTTTCATATTAAAGTAAATCAGCAACATTTGTATAATAATAAGATAAGCAAATGTTTATACAAAAATTAATGCAGAAGAATGGGAGTCCTTCTGTGACTCATAGATAGGAGATTTTATCAAGTATTTTCAAGTCAATATCAGACTCTTCCTCATCTCAAACAAACTATATCTAGTAAAAATGCCAAAGTAAAGCTAGAGATAATAGCTTTACAATGGCTGTGTTCCTGGAAGCCACTTCTTTCTTACCTGCACATTTTCATTTTTTCTGCATATCCTTTCTTACTTGCTTCTCATCCCTATTTTGACCACGTCTAGAGGATATTCTCTTTCAATTCCCTCTAGCCTTTTACTTTGTGGTTCACTGCTGAGACTCCAAACGCAAATCTTCCCTTTTCCATATTATCAGGCTCTTCAAGCCTCCTTTTTGCTTCTCTGGACCTATGTGCATTTCCCCTGCTCTTAAAATATTAAAGCAGTCTCCTTTTAGATGTATGTTAGCTAAAAGTACTGTATATTAGTTTCATTGACTGTGTTCTATAAAAAGCTGTTACAAATATAGCTTTTTCCAAAGGAAGTATAAGCAAGCTAAGAAATTCAGATCTGTCAGATGTGAGTATAAATATCCAACTATATTAAACATATTCAGGAAGCTGTGCATAGGGGTATTTACCATATGGGTGATTTCAGTTTGTGATTTAGCAGAGCTAGATTTTGTGCAGGTTTCTGCTGAATATGATCTTGATACTAGCTGAAGGTGTGTGTTTTTGTCAGTAGCAGTAAGTGGCACAGACAGTGTCTTAGTTTCCTCCATCCTGAGAGTGAAAAGAGACCTGATGTTGGCATCACAGTAGCATTTCTCCTTTCCTTCAGGATGCTTCCTGCTGCTTTTTTCAATAGTTTTAACTACCAGCTAAGGGACGTTCCTCTGGGAGATTTTCCCATGCTTGTTAAGCTCATTGCCACTGAATTTTCTTTTCCTTTGGTGAAGTTTAGTTATTCTTTGATTACTCCTCTATTCCTATTTAATTTCTCCTCCAGACCATTCCTTGTGATTATTGTTTAGTATTTATAGTTGTAATACATCAGGAGAACAAAGGCCTCTATACTCGAAACCCACAGCTGGTAGATGTTCACCTGAATGAGCAGCCAACCACCATTAGCACTGCTCAGCATCCCCTGCATACCTTGCCAGCAAGCTGGTTTCACTGAATGGCTGCTGTCTGCTCTGAGTATCCTGCTGGCCAAAGAACTTGCCTGGGAGAGCAGATAGGTTTGCATGAGGTATAATCTGATCTGAATACCGTTCTCTTGCAAATAGTTAAGAATGGCATGAGTTCTGGTGGGCTCAGCCATAGACACAGCAGCAATACATTTCTATGTATTTCTGGTAATAGGACTTGAAGGAAATTCTCTGTCCTTTTACAATGAATCAGTTCATATCCTCAATCAGCATTTAACTGTATAAGCCACCCTTGGAACTTATTAAATGTTCCTAAGACCTGGACTGTGTTTACAGCTGTTGCCAGTTCCTGGTCATTTGTATTGCAGCATCTAACTAGTCTGCCAGGCCGTGACCTGAGAAGAACAATACTATTTTCTGCCACTTGTTATCACACTGAGTCAGTACTCACAGAGGGTATTTTTTTCCAGGCTGGCTTTTTTTGACTGTAAAACAAACCCTTGTTCAGATACTGAGTGGTTTGGTGCTTAGGTCCAGATTCTCATCTCTCCAGCTAGGGAATATATCGATCTCCAGAGATGGATAAGTGTGAACTGGAAATGGTGATTAGAACAGGGAATGTGACTGTAGGAAGATGTAAACTGCTTTTGAACATTAGTAGAGGTGGCAGTCATTCAAAATGCTTGGATTTTGGAACATGCTGGATAGAACCACTCAAAGAGACATGAATTTCGGATGTAGGCCTAAATACAGCTTGTGCTGGGAGAAAGATGGACTCAAGTCCGGTTAAAGACTTCCGCTTAGAATCAATACTTTAAAAACTTCTGTCAAAAGCATTTTGTCTCTGTTGCGGTCAAACTGTGCTGCAGAATACTGGGATACGTTTTGTTACTGTCTGTGTTGTACCTATGTCCTGAACCACAGGGAATTCTCTTCATGTCAGTAGTTTTCAGTGAAGACTATTTGTTTAAATGAAAGTTTCACATGTCTGAATATGCCTCAAAATCCCTATGGATTAGAGTTCTCTAATTCTCCCTGCCCCCCAGTTTTATCCTTACACTCATCATTTTTTATTGTAAATTGCTTGGAAAAGTTTATCCTGAGAAGACAAACTATGATATACCTTATCTTCCTCACATGCCATATATTGATTCCAAGATGTACACTTTTCTGATTAGCTTGTCAGTAGATGGCATTGCTCTGTGTAGCTTAAGAAAAACATAAAGATGAATGACGTATAAAGTTATGAGACAGTGTTGGCCTCATAGTTGTCATCTGTTGATACCTGTGTCATGATTTCTAGCTAGAAGCTGTATAAAGATTATAGTGATTTAAATATGGCCTCGCCCATCCCAGTAGGAAGTCCTGCCCATTCCTGAAGGTTTGAGGAAAGTGGTTAGGGCAGCAGGGAAATTCCCTCCGTGTTTATGCTTCAGCTGCTTTGGGGGTTTGGGGTCTTTCATTTCATTGGGCTCTTAGGAGAAAGGGGTGATTCCTGCTCTTGGGAACACTCACACCAGGGTTAGGATAAGATAAGTTTGGTGAACAAACACACGTGAGGACAAAGCAACAATAACTCTATACATCAGTGATCTCAGTGGTTATCACTGTTGTAGAAAGCTGCCAGCTGTGGTAGCTGTCCTCTGTCTTGCTGAAATCCACCCTCAGAGAGATGCTCACCTAGTTTACTGAGCTTTAAGGGAGCTATTTTGGGACCTGGAAACCTTGCTTATCTATACCTTGCTTATCAGCAACATACTTCTGGGCAAAAACATTCTCTCACCAGATTATTTTCAATTAAGCTATTCTGTCCCTAGTGGATTGTGGGACTTGTAGGGTAATTCTGGTGTGACGGACAGAGGTCCAACTAAGAGGCTTATTGCTACATATATCTCTAGCTGAATGTGTATTTCTGGTATCAGTTTGTGCAATCAGCCTATGTGTAGGCTAAAGAGAAGTTTGTTTCTTCTTTTTCATATTCTTAAGCCTCTTGCTTGAACCCTTTCCCATCTGCTCAGCAAGGACAATTAGACGAAGTGGCTGTATACTCCCTGGACACCATATCTGGAATACAGCCTTGTTTCTGTAGGGAAGACATGCAGAAATATTTCCATTATAGTAAAGGTATTTTTATTCAGATTTAGCCTGCAAGACACTTGCTTCTCGTCTATCATTTCTTCCTGTGAAGAAGACAGTGAAGGCCCACTCAAATAGCTGGTATTATCTGGGCAGGGAAGGAGCCCTATAACTGGGCATGTACTGAGATTCAGCGTGCTTGTTGCTGTCAAGGGGAGGGATGTGGGGAGGGAGGCAGGGAAGTGCAGTGTAGAAAATGTAGTAGTAGCTGCTGCTGCTTGAAAGATGGTGTCTCCCAGCAGCAGTCCGAACATAATGAGGAGAGCTGCTTGCCTAGGTAGGAGCTGGGAGCAGAAAGAGTTGGGATGAAGACAGTTGTTCTCTGGAAAGGGGGTAGGCTAGGGCAGGGGTTTGTGGGGGAAGGAATCTTAAAGTCCAAGCTGACTGGTATGGCTGCTGACCTATCCTTCACGCAGGCAATAAAGAGGGTTATGAAGTGTTCACCACCAAGCTGCAGCAGAGCTTTCATGCCCACGTAGTCTGCACGTTCCTATAGAGTGTGACTGTCTTCTGGAGGGAAAAGAAAGCCTATGTACCAGTTCTCTGACCAAGATCAATATGTATTTTTTCCTTTACCTACCAATCCTGCAGACCTGATACAGAGAGCGAGCTGTGTCTGAAATCTGCAACCCTGTTCCCAGGCCTTGGTTTTGTTGACATTATGTGAATCTGCACGGTCCTGAAATGTCCCACTGAGGACAAGTTTCCCTGGGGTTTGGGACCATCCTTGTACATTCAGGACTCTTTACGGTACAGCTTTTGAATGAGAGAGTTCTTTCCCCTAGAAATGATGGTGAAGTTTTTGTGGTGTCCGTCAGTATGAGATGTAGCCTCTTGGCCAAACTACACATTTGAGAATTTTGACTGTTTTTGCTATTTCTTTTCTTTTAGCTCTGCTTATAAGCCTAGGCTTCCTTAACACAACAGCAGAGGCCTCTGAGGGAAAAGGAAAGGAAAGTTACAACAATTTTCTGTTAGAAGTCTTTTAAGATTACCCAAAATAGCTAAGTCGGAGACTATGTTGTGGACAGTGTTAACATTCAATAATTCTTGCTAAGAGATGAGTCTCTTAAAGGAAAGCTTTGGCTCTTTTTAAACTTCTAGTATGATTAAAACTACCATCTTCAGCTGCCATTTCTACTCTTGGTAGTTCACTCGGTGATTAGGACAAGTCAGGCAAGTAAAACTTAAGGAAACAGTCCATATTTGTTGATGGCGGGGAAATAGGAAATATTTACCAGAGTGATTTTTTAATTGCAATATTTTAAGGCTGCTAGAAAATATTGTAGTAAAAACAGTTCTGATGAAGAGATGGATCTGATCCAGAACCCAATGAAATGGGAGTTTTCCAGTGATGTCAGTAAGCTTAGGTATATGTTTTAGGTGGACAGAGCAGATGGGCAGTTAGTTGCATTTGTATTATGGTACTGTAGCACAGCACAAAGCCGTTAGCCTGTTTCTAGTGCAAATATAAATACATACATAATATTTCAAAAAGCAGAGGAGCTAAATTGCCTTAAAAAAAAGAAAACAAAACAAAAAACAAACCAAAACCAGGAGCTTACCTCACAGCTCGTTTGCCCACACCTCCCCCTCTCCACCAGCTCTGTCACTGTTATTTCTAAGAATACACTACTTTCAACTTTTCCATGTGTCATTTATGCTGCAAAATCTTTAGAAGTTTTATGCTTAAGTCAACTTCTTCGCAGTAAATCTAACGTAAGTCTAGGTTCTGTTTGAGGTCATTTGATATCTCAGATAAATGAGATTCTGAAAACTATCTGCCTTAGCATACCCACTTTCAGGGTTCAGTTCTTTGAGTTCATGCCATGTATCTCCAGATAAGGATCAGGCCCTGATCTGCCCAGCTCCAGCCCTCAGTCCAGCACGCTTCCAGCTACTTCAGTGAGGTTGCACTAAATCTTCAGCAAGTGAGGCTCTTGCCCTATCTACTGAGAAAATGTGTTAAATTATGTCCAAAATTTTGCAATGCCAACTCTTCCTCACAAAGCTAATACTTCGAGGGTGGTGGTTTCCTGAGGCCTCTCTTGTATCTGTAATGATGACAAATTTCTTAAAAAAAGAAGTAGAATTACTATAAACCATTTACAAGCCTGTTAATAGTAAAACAGAAACTGAAATTACACATGCAGTTCTGCTAATGTGAGTTCTGAGATGATTTTGTTTTAATTCAATGGTCCTTTGACAGGAATGAAATCCAGTGATGCATAAGATCTTCGTGTATTTAGAGTCTCTGATGTGAAGTAGTTTTTTTTAAAACCTTTCTGAGTTTTCTTAGCCATGCCAATAGCATATCACTTGAATTGCATGATAAAAGCCCTGTGTTGATCTAAACCACCGTTACAAGTAAATAGTGAAATGCTAGAAAAAGGCAGCTGCTTTACTGGAAACTCTTCGTCCAAGGGCTGTTTCTGCTGCATAGACTCCAAACAGCAGCTGCACAATATGACATGATTATCTGAAAGGCTGTACCTTGGAGTAAAGGGGACACTATTGATTTTCATTTTGAAGAGTTACTGAAAAACAGGAGGAAAGGGAGTTAGGGATTGTTAAGTTCTAGGTAAAGTAAAGCAGCAGTAATGATGACTGCAAGGAAGGCAAGTGGATGGGTAGCCAAAACGTCTGGGTGCCTTTAAAGCTGCATAATTCTGTACCAGCAAACTTCGGGGAAACAGTCAGGTTTGTTTTCCAGGAAGAGATAATAATGTAGAAACCTCTTTCTTGTGGCTTTCTTTAATCACATGGAGGGATGGTGTTAAAAGCAGAATGCACACGGAGACACGCTCCCTTTGAACTACAAAAGCACAACGTATCCCGGGCTCAGCTCACTAAATGGGTGCTTTACTGAAAGTTGCGTTCATCTCTTTTGTTGACCTGACCTCCTATACTTGCTCTAAAAACAACCATTTTAGCAGCCTTGCTGTTAGAATAGCATGAGGACAATTCAAATATGCAGACAGGGTGTCACTAGGACTGACATCAACATGCATGTGCCATGTTGCATATTTCTCTTCAAACATTTTTGAACGTATTTGACAATAGCTGTGCAAATCCAATGAAAATGTTTTCTCTAGCTGAGTGGTCGTTTATCCAGAACAGCGCCTGGATCTTTGGGAACGTTTTGCTGATGTATTGTAGTATCCTTTCCATTTCAGATTTGTAAGTCACCACTTGCTTCCAGTACAGATTTATTGAGCTGTCATTTTTTTGCAAGTGTATGGGCACAAATAATTCCCTCTCTTGCATCCCTTTGCTGTTTCCTGAGTCTTTAGATGAGTGCTGCTGTGTGTGAGAGACTTGGAGTGCCTTTAGAAAAGACAGGTATCCTTTGAGCTACCAAGTTCTTCTACAGGCAGAAACACAGAGACATAAAAGGGTGAAAAAATGGACTCGCCTAGCCCCAGAGCTACAAGGCCTGCTGCGGTTGCAGTGGAATGAAGCAGGGCCGTAGAATTAGGACCATATTGTGAGATGGAGCAATCGTTTTGTTAAGTCAGTGCTATCTGGGAGAACAATAGTCTGTAGCCCCTTTTGTTTCCCATAGGGGTAGTCATTAAATCTTTTTTACCCAGAAAGAGTAACTAAAGTGCGGCAGACTGGGAGTCCTGCCTCAGCTGACGCCTCCCTGCTTCTCTATTACCTGGGAGAGAATCTCCCGCAGTTAACTACCACAGGGAAGGGCTCCTCTTGCAGATGCTGCCCTCGTATCCCTGAGATGTTCTGTGCACAAGGTTCTCTGAGGCTTCCAAATGGTGAGAGAGCTGAAGTTTTAAACAAGTATTAAACAAGTATCCTGTCACGAGATGAAAGGAAGTGGACTCAGCAGCTCCTGTGCAAGAAAATAAGGACATACTGGCCTAAAGCCTGCTTGTCTATTCAGGGAATTCCCAACAGGCAGATTACAACGATCCCTGTCTAAATTATAGTAACTAACTGTATTTGCTGTGAAGACGATTTTGGATTCCAGTAAGTAAAAAAGTTACTTTTGATTTCTTCCTCCTCTCTTCCCTCTTCCTCCCATTTTTCCAAGAACTCAGTATTGGCTCATACGTCTGCTTTAATGCAGTGATGAAGTGTACATACGAGTTGTTCATATCAGACGACCGTATTGTGCTCGTCTCTGTGTGTGTCTGCTGTTGGCCAACAGGTTTTGATTCTTTGTGTGCTCAGAAAAGGTTCTGCTATTTCTTCCTGCTCTGAGGTCTCATCTATGCAGAGCAATGGAAACACTTTCCACATTGACAATGGCCTTCGGATCAGATCCTCAGGCCCTTATTCAACTGCAGCCTTTTCCCTGAGGAAACCAATTACCAATGAAATCACATAGTAAAGCTGACCTGCCATAGAAGGCTTGTGGTTTCACATTTGTAGATGTATCTAGACAAATAAAATAGGCTGTTTTTCTCCAACCTCTTAACTGCCTTTTATGCCAAAGGGATTTCTTACATTTTGGCAAAAACTCAAATCCTTTCAAGATCTCTTTTGAGTTCTGTTTTGGAATCGCTATCAACTTTCTGCAACAACTTGAATGAGAATTTTGCCCCAAAAAGACTGAGGAAGGTTGAGGCCCTAATTCTGGATTGTTTGCTAACGCAGTTCACTGTAAATTTGAAATCTTCTTGGATTAATCAGTGGCATGGTATTTTTGTCTCAATCAGTCTTTTAGCTTACTCCATAAATATTCAGCCTTAATTACTACTGTTCTTTTTTTTTTTTTCCAGTGAAATCTAAATTTAGCATTTAAATTTAACTTATCCATCCTGGAGCATTAATGAAGAGAAAGTTTTGCATTCAACTCTTTTTTTCAGTAGGCTTTTCATAGCAGTAGGACCATTCCCTTTCTGTGACAAAAGTAGCATACTGAGTCACTATCCATGATATTTGGACCCTGCCTGCCCTGGACCCTACCTATACATTATTAATGGACTCTGAATGATTTCTGTCAGCTGTACATGCTATACATTTCTGTCTGTACATGCTTTCAATTCAGGATTTTATTTCCTATATGATCCTGCCAAACTCAACAGCAGGCTCCTACAACAGCCATCAGTGACTCTTCCTGCTGCTCTGGTCTAGATAAGAAGTTTTTCTCTGTATTGACATTCTGTATAATTAATTTGTCAGAGCTAGCAAACAAACAGGAATTGGTGCATCTGGAAGCTCTCGTCCTTCTGTAGTACATAGGAGCATTTCTTAATTACAACAGGATGTAGGTTAAAATAAATAACAGAACAACTCATGATCCTAAAATCTGAAAAGTAGGGGCCTATGCCAGCCACAGACTCTTGCCAGTTTTGCACTGGTTCTGACATCTGTTGGATACCTCTTTTAGCCAGTTCAACTCTCTAATGTAACAAGATTGATTTTTTTTTGCTCATTTTTTTGCTCACTAGGTTCATTCGGCTCTCGAAGAGTTCTAGAGCCACCATAAAAGATGAGGAGGGATGACATAGCCCCAGAGCCAGAGATGGAGAAAGAGAAAGGCCAAGTTGTGGGGTAAGTTGTTGGATTGTCTCAGCTGTTTGTGAGGCAAACTCTGAGATGTTAAGAAACACATTACCTACATTGTTTCTGTCATGAGAGGTTTTAGTTACACAGGAAAGAGCTAAAATTATTGAGAAAAATTCCACTGTCAGGAATGCAAACTATCGATTTGGACTACTTTTACTTCCCAAGCTTGATCAATGTGCTAAGAAGAGGACACATTTTGATTTAGAGAAACTCAAAGAAAGGCTATACTGGCCATGCTGTTGAGGGAAAAGCTAGTTGGATTAAGTTCCTCAAGTTAGCTTCAAGACATAAGTTTAGGGGTTAAGTAAACAGTCTGGCTGAGAGTCTGCTTTTTCAGATTGTCTTTTATCTGCTTATTAAGTTCAGTTTGCAAGATCAACCAATCAGTGCACTATATTTGTAAGACAAGGATACAGAAGGCACTGTACTGTTTATGGCACTCTAGGAAGGAGATGGAAAGAAAATCTAGCATAAAGAAAGAGAAGCACAACCTGTCGTGTAGGAAAGATTTAAAGCAATTACCTTAAAAGTCATTTGAATGAAATGAGACTCTCGCTCACCAAGAGTAAATGCATTTGCCTTATCAACTAAGGTCATAGCAGTGACTTGCAATCTTAAAGAAAATATTGGAAATTCTATGGAGGAACAATAATGAGACGATGTGCGCCAGTTTCCCACAGCTACATGCTTCCCCCATTATTTGCCAACGTCTCCAGCGATCTCTGCTTTTGCCTGTTGCTTACCCTTTGCCTCGCCAGACAGGAGCAGTGTAATCAGCCCATCATTTGTCTGTGTGCACCTATCCACACCCCACCCAACTCCTTCCTTTTGCTTTCTCCCAGGCTTTGGCAGCCTTTGCTAGGTGGCTGCCCGTGTGCACGCCTGGGACTCCTGCTATCAGCAGTCAGGTTTCTGGCATGCACATTCAAGCTTGCCAACTGGCAGATGGGCGGCTGTGTTCAGACCATTGCCGAGCCAATGTGACTAATGCCTGCTGAGAGCTGGAGTAGGCTGACTTAGACCCAGCTCCTCCTGCACTACATACCTGCTTGCAGGTGCCGGTATATAGACACAGCGTGAGGAAGTCTGTCCAGTTTTGTCCTTTGCTGTGTTATCCAGCTCCAGCAAATCTGCACTTACCCCTTCCCCCTCTGAAAGGAAAGAGCAGATTTCGCAACTTGTAACAACATTTTTGGGAATCCTGCAAGAGGAGATAAATAGACAGGGGAATGCCATGAGATTTTCCTTGTAGGTCTCTCCTCTGGAGCAGGAGGAAGTCCCCTGCTCCTCACAGGCTAGGGCATGGCCCCCTTCAGCTCACTGATTCTCTGGCTCTTTGACGGTGAGGGAGCCAGAGGCTGCAGCCCTGGTCACACTGCCTTTCCGCTGCCTCTTTTCTACATTGCTTTCTCACAAACTGCTCCCACTGCAGCCATTTTATAAGACTTCTGAAGCCAATAGAAACTTTTTAAAAGGGGATTCCCATCTCTCAGACTGTTTGTTGGTGCAGATAAGCTCCATAAATGTATTGTGGTGGGGAGGAGGAAGAGAGTAGAGAAGAAAAGAGAATGGATTTAAGGCATGCTTTTTTTGTGTAGCCTCTGTAGAAAGTTCTGTGCAAAGTCTGGATTTTTCACTAGTGGGAACGCCCCCTTTTCATAGGAATTGTTAGCTGAGTGTTGGTCAAAATCCAGCCCAGCTATTTAGGATTATAGGATTACTAGAATGTAATACACAAATCTCTCACTGATTTTCTCTTCCTCCATGGACAAGGGAGGGCAGCGGCCTGTCATGGATCAAGAGTTCCTCCCAATACAGCAAATTATGTCATTGGAATAGGATCTTCATACAAGACTGCTGTGGGACAGCAAGGCAGAAAAGGCTACTTTGCTGTGAGGAGCATGTCTCCATGATCCACAGCCCAAGGCCGATCAAGTCTTTTGATTAAAGAGTTGTCCCTGGCTGTATCCCTTGGCTGCAGAGCAGAAGTAAAGTCTCAGTGATGAGCAGCATAAATATGTGAAGTATATCTGTAGGGAACTACCTGTCAAGAACATGGACTTTATCCTCAGCACATGAGGCTCAACAGATCTTCCTTATCATATTGCTCCAAATGACCATATCTAAACCTGAAGTTCCTTGTATGTTAGGGAAGGGATATATTTGGGATATATAATTATATAATATTGGGATAAATAAATAAATATATATATATATATACACACACATACACACACACACACATATATATATAAAATATATTAGGATATATAATTATATAATATATAATTGAAAATTAAAGGATTACAATTATGTGAGTAGAGGCTTCTGTGAAATAGAGGAGCAGAAGAAGAGAAGAAAAAACCCTCACTAACACTAACAGAAATTCATTCAAACAATATTATTCTCAAGCAAATCATCTTCCCAAGAGATTTAATAATCAGACATGAAAATCTTGAGCCAGATATGACTATAGCTGCTATGTCCTTTGGAATTCATAAAACAAAGGAAAGAGCAAAATCCTGAAATGAAACCTCACTGTTACACATATCATGCTCCAAAAAGCAGAATGGAGCCACTAAGCATGTGAGTGCTGACAGGCTGCTAAAGCATAAGAGCAGTCAAATTCACATTTAGCTTTGATGAGGTGGCAAATAGCAAACTAATATCCTGATCTGTAGTCTATTTCTCTTAATTAGGTCATACACTTTCTGTCTATGTGCAAACCCAAGACTCAGCAAGGAAACAGTTTTTAATTTCTCATACTCTTAACACCTGAACTTCCTGTCAACTACCAACATCCTGTTTCTGTTACTCTTAGAGCTACTGATGCACTTTACAGTCACATCTGATTAGTACAGGCCAAGGGGCATTATTTGATGGGTCATTATATGGTGAGTAAGCCTTTCTGCTGAAATCAAGGCTCTTGACTAGTCCTAGGAGGAAGAATTTATGTTGTGTCAGCCTGATCTATGCACAGCCTAGCCCTGATTTTGCTGCCTCTGCAGTCAGTAGCAAAACTCCCCCAACTTCAGTAAAACAGGTTAGTAGAGAGTTATGGAAGTATTTGGTTCTTGAAAAATTCTCCTTTTTGTAAATTGACTCTTGGGAAATGATTGTTTTAGGCTTATGGGTGGTCTCCTTGCCCTCTCACAGTGTTTCACAGTCAAGCGTGAGAGTCCTGAGGTAGCTCCTATATTTACCAAGCAGCAATCTTTTTTTTTTTTCTCCTTGATAGTCTGGTGGTTAGGGCACTTCCTTCCAGAGAGATTCAGTACTGGGATGGGAGGGGGTTCAAGTCCTTGCTGCCTACATCTGAGGGGAACACCCTGAAGCGGTGGAGGAGAAGGCATATCATGCTGCAGGAGCTGTACAAAAAGTAACACATCCCCCCAGAATGGGAGGAGGCAAGCAGAAGAGGGATCGTGTCTGTAAGCTGCTGGTTAGACTGCTCCCTGAGCCTGAGAAATCCCAGGAGCTGGTTGTTGCTCCAGAATTATTTCTGGACTTTAGTCATTCACTGTTAAATGCTTATTTCTCCTCCTCTACATACCTAAATCTTCAGATGCTTTATTCCCTTTTTTGGACTTGTCCCTGAGTTATCAGCTCCGTTTTCTAAAGTGGCCAAGTCAGAGATCACGGACTGGAGTAATTACAAGGCAGGACTAATGTTTGCGAGTCTGAGCTCCAACTTGATCATATGGTGATATTTCTCTCAGTTTACAGTAAAATTAATAAAATCGGACCAGATTCATAATATTGATTAGCTCATCCCCCTCAAACCTATTGATATTGAATCATTCAGAGCAGAAAACCTGGACTGATTTGTTAAGCAAGAACTGAGTTCAGTGAAAACCTGGTTGTTCTCTCCGCATCAGTCATTTTAATAAGTAGTGTTTGCTGATGCTCTTTTCCCCTTCTCTGCCTTTAAAATTTCCTGGAGGATTGTGTTTGAATGGCAGATTTAGAGAATTGTGACTGTGGGAAAGATTCTGTAACTGCAGTGTAGTTGTCTTACAGTGAAAGAAGTGTAGTTTGTTGTACGTCCTGCATGGAATAGGCCACTGGCTGCACTGTTTGGCTTTGTGAGCATTATATCTCTTTAAAATGACATGGGTAGTTCTACATTCTTAATATCAGACAGCATTAGCACGAGGGGCTCAAGTGTTTAGTAGTTACCAAGAGGAGATAACGTTTATGCCAACTTTTTTATGACAAGGTCAATTATTTTGTTAGCACAGGCAGCAGTATATTTGCATTGTGCAACTCTTCCTAGGAACTGAACTGCTCTGGAGGACAGGAAGTCATGGGAAGCAGAATGGACTTGAATTAAAAGGAAAGGATTTGTTTTTCTTCTGTTTGGATGCGAGTGCCCGTTGAGCTAAGGTGATATATTGTATACGCTGTGCTTCTCATTATGCAGCTAAGTGAAAGAGAGATCTGCAGAAGATTTTAAAAAAGCAATAACAAAAAGGCTTTCTTTATCCAAGAAGACAAATTGCTAAAATCCTCCTCTCAGCTCAGAGAAGTACTCTTCTCAGGATACAGACTTATCTTTCAGAGGATGAGAGTGCTTTCCTAAAGTAAATCATCCTAAATCATCCAAAATTCTCTCCCTTACCTTGTGAATTTAACTTGAATGGCATTTTTTGCTGAAGAGTGACCCAGAGTTGAACTAATAAATGATTCAGATTTGTCAGTTGTCTCTTTGTAGAGGTATTTGTTAGGAAAAAATAAATCCTGACACTAAGTATGGAATATTTTTGCACAGACATGTGAAAGGGATTTGTTTTACCTGTAATCATGCAAAGCTCACAAGCTTTGGTGTCATTTGGCGCAGCGCAGAAAGTGGTTGATCACCTCTGCCCAATCCATGTGAAGTCATTTTCTCCAGACACTCATAGGTCCAGGAATGTAATATGAGCTAATAATGTGGGAGTGTGTCTTCAATGCACTTTTGTTCTCTTGTTAAGAACCAGAACTCTGCATCCCATGTAGTAAAAGTGAGTAGAGTGTCGTTATCCTCATGTTTAGATAGCTTCTTTTCCTTTAATCTTTGTCACCATGGTGATGCATGGTCTTCACAAGTCAAACCTCTAGACTCTGGGAGAACTTTACAAGGTGATATTTCACAGGACTTCATGAGCTGCACTTTGGCCAGAGCTGCCCTAACATAAAGGTACAAATGATCACCTAACTCAATAGACAGTATTTAAACTTCAGCCATTTTATCGCTGGTGAGGCCAAGCTACCTTCATAAGCTGCCTACTACTTGAAGACTTTATGACTCAAACTAGGGGAGGTTCGTAAATACGTTGTTCTTGATTATTTAAAAGCCCGCTATCTTATGAGAGTGTTTAATAGGTGTCTTTTCCCCCTCCTTTTTTCTCTACAATCAGCACATTAGCTTAATTGCAAAATTGTGCACTTAATGTGGATTAAGCTTGAATAAAAGAGAATGCATTCATTTCAGCTCAAGTGTGGGAGGCTGTTAAAGCTGACCTATGATAAGTTCAAGCTCAAAAAATTAGGATCACTAGTAATGTAATTTGTATGGCAATTAATTAACTGGCTCCTCCTAGGCCTCAGTAAGAGCTCAGGCCTTCATTGTTGTCAGTGAGAACTGAGCAGTTTCAGGACTATGCTGGATTTTGTTAAGTGGCTGAATTTTGAAGTAAATAGCTCTAAACTAGCTGTATATTTCTGCACTTAGGACTTCTTTTTCATAATAGAGATTACAGCTGGCAAGAGAAGTTGTGAGAAGCATCTATATGCCCTTGCAGCTGTTAGTCCTTTGTGCAATCCTTTCAAAACCCAGCTCACCTTTTTTCTGGCTCTCTTGAATGCATTACCTTCTTGCAAAATTTCTCAGCCTGCCAGGATGCTTTTCAGCCTCCTCCATCATGCTACAGCCTTTCCAGATTTCACACAACATTTTCCGTTAGGGAGAAAATATTTTCTCTCAAGTTTTGAGCTCTGTTCAGTTTCTGTTGAATTCAATGAAGATTGAATTAGACCTTGTAAGAAAGGTTCTGCCTGTGTTCAAGCTAGTGGAATTACACAGGTACTTAGAAATGAACTTAAAGCCTATGTATACGAGTTCGGAGACTGTCTGTGGGTCATGTTTAACATTTACCTGCTGTGACCTTTGGGCTTCAGGTGTGTTTGTATGCAGTGCTAACAGATAACAGTTTGTATACAGTGTAACTGTAGCAGGCCTGTATGCAGAATCAGCTTTTCCTTTTGCTTAGATCAGAAGTTCAGGTCTGGCAGATGAACTGTGCTATTTTAAACTTTAAGGAGTCAGAAAAGAGTATTTTTCCTCAGTAGAAATGTCACTGCTTAAACCTGTCTGGGCTTTCAGTCCCAAAACATTCTGCACTGATGTGAAATCTACTGTATCTTTAAATTACAGTCTTCTGAAAAGCTATACTGAAATTACAAAAGAAATGAGATACGTAGGAAAGCAAGGAGAAAATCATAAGGGTGGCTGTGAAAGGCAGCCCTGGACTGTGGAGTCTTTACTTTATACTCAGTGTACAGACATAGACTTACCTATACTCTTCACCTGTGTGTTTTAATGTAGGTTTGGAAGTCACAAACTATTGCAGTATTTGAGATTGACATTTTCATTGTATTCAAGGAGCTTGGCAAGGAGCTTGTGTGATTTTGCATACAGTATATGCATCACACATATCAGGAAGAAAGATTACTCTGGTTTTATTGATTCCAAAGTTTAATAAAAAGACAACCATAGAGACTGCAGAGTTCACATGGACAGTTTCTTCCTCATTAGGTGCATTTTTTTTAAAAGTACATATGAAACAATACTTAGACATGAGAGAATAATCAGCAAATACTTCTTGACACCCAAGCCTTTGTTCTTTTAGTTCCAAGAGTTAAAGGCTCTTCCTGAATACACATTTGAATTGTAGTGTATTTTGGAGGAGTAGACCATGATAACCTTGCACAGATAAGGAGATGATGGCACTTTAATTGGGAGTTTGAATCAAGGGAATCTAACCCTATCATCAGATAGGTGTGCTTTTAGGAATGTGTTGTGTTTTCAGCGGAGCAGCTGTTAAGGGACTGGGAAGAAGGTAGGCCATAGTGAATTAAGAAAACCCAAACCTCTCTTACCTGAGTACTCTGTTACCACGACCCTGCTTAAGAAATGGCACATCACTGTAGGTGCGCTGCATTTGTATTGCAGTGTTGCCCAATGGTCCAAAAAAAGATGAGAGCCGTATTTTGTTATGCGTTATAAAAAAAAGCAGTCTAAAAATCCCATACAGATAAGAGTTGTGAGGAGACTGCAAGATAAGGCGGTGTGATGAATAGAGTAATTTGTTGGCAGAGTCCAGAAGGAAACTGTAGATTCCTGATTCCTTGGACAGGGTTCTGCCTACCAGTCTGAGCTGTCTTTCTCTGCCATGCTTTGCTCCAGCTACTTACAAGGAGATCTTTTGGGCATACCTATAATGCAAGATGTATTCTGATCTCCTGCTCCAACACATTGTGTTATTAGTGGCATCAGAAACATTTTAAGCAGTTTGTGAAGCTGCTTGCTGCTGTCACTATGGGAATTCACGGCTGTGAGATACATGTCAGCTATACGTCAACATTTTTCAATAGCTGCATATGGAAAATGACAAGCTAAAGGTCCTTAAGGTCAACAGAGCTTCAAGGCTGCTAGGGAAGGTATACTAAATATGGCATACGTGATTCTTGGCCGTTGTCCTCAGAAATGGTCTAATGAGGCGTTCACGTTATTTAGAGCACATTTATGCTATTAGCTTTACATAGAGCAGGGTGGTATCTACACTGGATTGTTGCTACTTTTTTGGTTTGAGAAATTACTTAATATGCAAAGCTTTGAGGCTGTTTTTGTTACAAATTACATATAAAACGTATAAATTGGGTCCCTAAACATAGCAGGAATCAAAGGGCAGGAGATAGTTTCCTTGTTTAGAGAACAAGGTCTTAAGCTTCATTTCAGCAGCACTTTATCCAAAGGCTGGATTTCTGTTTGTTCCTGTTTTCTTTTCCTATCCCAAGTACTTCTGTGACTAATGGGAGCATCCTTTATATCCTTTATGACGTGCTGATTCTGTAGGTCTTCAGCTATTTCATACTCTTTCTTGCTCTCTCTCCTTCTAAAACAAAACCTGACCTCCTTTATTTGCATTTAGACTTGAGATAAAATCCCTCTGGCCAATATGTACATAGCTTGTATTTCATAAAAGTCAAGGCCAGAATGGGATGGGGGTCCCTCACTCTACTCTGCATATCATAAGCTATCAGGTGTTCCCAATGTGCTCAACATTAAGTTTAACGTCCTCAAAACTGTGTGTCCCTGGCAGAGTTGAAGAGATTAAAGTCTCACCACTGCTTGAAACCATTACACTGGCAACACACAAATTAGGTGAGGTATTTTATTATGATGCCCTGCTTGTTCAATTACCAAAGACAAATGACACTGCAGCCTGTGAAAAAGCCACCCCTTAATAACATCCCTTAATTGCCAGGCTGACCTGTATTCCCCTACTGACAAGCAGGTTGTCCCTGAAGACAAACAAGACAGCGGAGATCATCCGCACCACTCTGTGTCCAGCTTCTTATGCTTGAGATCAAGCCAGGGAAACCCTGGGGTCACTTTCCCTGTGTATGGTCTGCTCTTCACAGAATTCACATCACCTCCAAGCCTTCTTCCGCGCTCCTGCTGCTTCAGCTATCTGCTCCATAAAGGACTATTTTTAATGCCAAGCTGGTGACTTAGAGCTGATGAATTTGAGCAGCAGATGTATACCCATCCACTTGTTGGAAGTTTGTACAAACCCAATGTGCAACAGCACACTGAATGTTATAAGACAGTTTGTGCCATGAGGCTTGAGAGGGTTTATATAGCTCTGCCTTCTGGACTGTTAATGAATCCTCCATAAGGCCTAAGATTTCTATCATTCTAGCCATTTTTTACTTAATGGAAACTTAGAAAGAGGAATCATTTGGCATGATTACAAAGAATGTAAGAACAGTATTAGTTGTAAATGCCATGTACATCAGGACCTTTGTAATTAATGTCCATAAAGAAGAAAACTATAGCACACTTACCCTGAACAGCAAATTGATCTTATACTGTATACTGCTCAGCTAGTCACTAGCTTTTTCTATGCAGCAACCATGATAAGATGAGAAAATTTAAAACAGTCAGAAATTCTTGTAGGAAAATGGAAATGATTTTAGTTTTACCAAATGTGTTTGGCTGAGAATACTGGAAGTGAAATCACTACTTTTAAAAAAGGCACCATCTACTTTTCATGTAACTGTATAAATACGGGGTACATGCTAAGTACCCGTAGGTGATATCGACATGAGAGGCTGCAGATCTGTGGACTGAAAGAGCACACCTTGTGCTCTGGAGTATCAGACTTGCTATCTGGGTATTATACTATCTTGTCTGGGAAGAGCTTCAAGTGGCTGCCAGTTTATCAAGTCATTCAGACGGACAGGTATTTCCTTCTCTTCCTCCAATATCAGAATTCCTCATGTTTCTCTCTTGTTTTTCCAAGACAAAAAAAACCCCTGCATTTGCCCAAGACAGGACCTCACACGGGGTACCTTTGGTCACAGAACAGTGACAGATTTTCCATTAATCACGTAATTTTTCTGTAGCTGTGCAAGGCTAGATAGGGGAGATCCCTGCGCTTGAAGAGGGAAATTCTTATCCCATGGCTGAAAAGGTGTGAGGTGCTGAACATTGATTTGAGTTTGTTTTAGGCGGGTTACAATTGCTACGTCATGTTCGTAAAGCTTTCGTGGCTCACTTCATTTTACTTTGTATAACTGGCCTCACTGGGAACCAGGAAGAACCATGGGGCACTGTGGTTATTACATCACACAATGTAGTTTAGACACCTAATGTACAGTTCTAATTGCCTCCTCCTGGCAATTAGTCATCTGTCTCCAGAAAGCCTTTGATTTGCACCTAGGTCAGATGCCTAAAGTAGTCAGTGTGAATAACCTATCTTGTGAGGGTCAATGGGAATCTAAAGGAAACAGAAAGCCAAAAACAATTGCTGAAGCATTTGTCAAAACTACTTCTATAACAGCTTGTGTATGTAGAATACCGGCCAGAAGGGTCTAGCATGAGGGATCCACTGGTTCTCATCTGGAGTGAGCCATGAAAGTAGCTAGTGGCCTCACTCCCCGTATGGCATATATATCTCCCAAATTCATCCTAGTGGTAATGTTAGAGATCATGTTTATCCTACTTCAGTGTCAAGAGTCTATAGCATATAGCATCTCCCGGTCCCTCTGTAAGTTGCCTGAACAGTGATGGCGTAATAGTAGGTCAAAAAATCAACCAGACAAGACTACTTCACCAAGTGTTACCAACTAAGTAAGCCCTAGTCAAGTCTATGGTGTAGCCTTACTAGGAGAATATGTTCCCTTCTGTTTTCAGTCCTCTATCTGGGAACTAGAAGCTGTTCTGATCCCAGAGAGAACACCTGAAATCTCTGCCTGAAAGTTCAGTCTGACTCAAATTCCAGTAATAATTACTTTCTGCCGTAGGGAAGTTGAGTTGGGGAAAGTTTGGTTTGGGTGAAATTGTCCCACAGTTGGTCTTAGTTTCAGGGTGAAGGGCACAGGGGAGACTTGTCAGTGCTCTGCAGAGCTGGAAGGAAAGTGGGAGGAAACTGCACACAATCTTGTATCCACTTTCAATATCAAAACTGAAGATCTGATGATTTCAGATCAGCCTCAATCTGTGAGTTAGTGGGGACTCTTATCAAGTAAAAAATCTCCCTGATGCAACCATAGTTACTAGATTTAATGTTAAAATGCTACTTATTGTTCTTTAAAAATATTATCTACAGAAAAGTTGATCTTCCATGGAAATTGGTTTAACTGGAGCCAAGATTTTGCTCCAGATGTATGTATGTTCTGAGATGATAAATCTGCAATTGAACATGGTTAATATTTTTATTTTTTCCACAACATGTATAAAAGTTGTGCCTGGAATAGATTTACCAAGTATCCTTTCAGTATCCTGCCTCTTCCCATTCAAGCAGTGTAAAGCGCCCTTCAAGCTCCGTGGGAACGCTACACTGCTGTGAGCTGCTCCATGCTCCCATGACTTTATGCAGCCCAGCTGGCAGTCCTATGCTAATACTACTTCTATCAGACCAACACAGCAAAGCACCCTATTTTTCAGTTTAAACCCAGTGAAAGACGGAAGAGCTTTGATGGAATTAGGTAAGACCTTCAGGCTAAGAAAAAGGTAACTGAATTCAGAGGCTCCCTTTACAGTGGCAATACATTCATCCACCAGTCCGCTGGTAACCTGCACTCTGATCTGACTTAACTTTGGAACATTGCAACCAAATTAAAAGATTGCTTGATAGCTACATAGAAGGTACAGACTTCTGAGATTTGATCCCATTTGTGCCTTCCCTCTCAAGCCACCTTTTCATCTTCTGTTCTCTGCTTCTGCTGACAACACGACTAAATGTCCTATCACTGTAAAGTCACCCTTTAGTACTTTGTCTTCTCTGAAAACTTGCAAATTGTTCTTTGTATTTTTTCTCAGTCGTTACTAGAGTTCATTCTCTTTTTTACCATGCTCACCTGTGTACATATTATATGTCTTGACTAATGAAGCCATTGATCCCTTTTCTGCTCCCCCAAGCCCACAGCAGAGTAGGAGGCTAATTGGTGGAAAAAGGAAGGGCCAAATGGTTGTTGTTTGCCTCTTTACCAGAGCCAGGATGTCCAGTTATGAACCACTAAGCAACTAAAATAGAGCACAGAAATTCCAAGAGATCTGACTGCATCTAAGTAAAGGCCAAAGTTTCTTGCCCAGAGGGGTGCAACTCTCCAGACCTTTATCTCTGTGATCTGCACATCTTATTTTAGGACAGTAGTTGCTGCTTCTTTACTCTCTGCATTTGGACTGCCTGAAAGAAAGAGGAGTTTGATTTATAAAGACTTCAAAATCCTCTCCTTTCCCAACATGCTTTACTAAGACTGACGGTCAAGGCTTCCCTCCCTCTTTTGTTACCAACCTCAGTAAGTCCTAGGTGGCTACTAGCTCACCTTCTGTAAAATGAGCCAGTCTTGCACCCAGCTCTACTCTCTGAGATAAGAATAACAAGCCTCCCACCATCTGCTTTTGGGCTTTTTCCCTCTCCCCTACCCACTGTGCTAGCATAGCAAGCTCTATTCTGAATGGCTTTTACTTCTGACCGGAGTAAAACAAACAGAACTTTGTTCTTATTTATAAATGCTGTCCTTGTTTTTAGTAACAACTTAAATTGTCATCCACCATACTCCACTGCAGGTATTTAAAATGCTTACATTATTTTCCTTAGATGATAGACAGCCTCTTTTTGAATCTCAAGTTGGTGACTTGATCTTTAATTTCATTTTAAATTGAGACTTTCTCTGCTTCACAGCACTGTTATGAGCAGCTCATAGCATCCTGCTCCAAATAAATCTTCAATCTTTTGTCAAGTTTTTACCACCATGTTCTTCAGAAATACAGCTTAGTTGATGAAACAGTGCACTTGCAGTCATATCACACTAGTATTATAATCCCAAATGGAAGGAGGCCTGTGCTTGGCCTGACATGTTAATGACTGGAAAAAATAAGTTGCATTGTAACGGCAAGGTGTAGCAGAAACTGGTGGAACAGCACAGGAAGAAACACAGTAAATTCATCATTGCTTGAAGTCTTTCAGTTGAGCTTGGATGTCTGTCTAAAAACTCTGCTGAAGTTTAATTGCTCACAACTGGCTTTGATAATGTTCACATATATAGCAGAAATAATTGTGTGCTGTGCAGGAGTAACTTCTGCACTGCAAAAAATTCCTGATGAGGTGAAAATTCTCAGGCCTGTTTTTTGTAGAGAAAGTGATTATAGATGAGTGTGTGGGTGTCTCCTAGGCTTCAACCATTATGGCAAAGATGCTGTAAAATATCAATAAAGGGGCTTTATAGAACTGATGGCTCACTGATGATCACTAGATCTGATCCACAAATTGCATTAAGCTAATGATACGGTGTATACTTTCTGACCTGATGTAATACTCTGAGTGTAGATGTGCCTAGGTCAGAGTGTCCGCTCAGGTCAGGTACACTGGTACAGGTCTGAATCTTCCATTGCTGGCCATGCACTATCTATCTCACTGTAAATCTGAGCATATTTTGGCCCACTGTATTCAATGCGTACAGCTATAGACTGCAGAATTCAGAAACATGTATAACCAAGGATATTTTGGGGATTAACCAAATGTCCATTTTTTGTAACAAAAATAGGCTTAAAAAAAGAATGAATTGTGTTGGGAAGAAAGAGGCATGTCTATCTCTGCCATGCATCACTCAAGCTATTTACAAATAGATATTTTGGACATGCCTATAATGCAAGATGTACAAGCATTTCTGTGAAAGAAGTGGTAAGTGGCAATAGATGCATGTAGGAAGCCTCTGCTTAAAATATAGTAATGATCTAAAGAACATTCCCTTTTTTTACCACTCAGTCAGAACTTCACCTCCACAGACCTCTTTGGAGGGAATATGCACACCTACAAGTGTAGCACAGTAGCCAGTGGATTTTATTCGGAATAAGATAAGCAAATCTTCATAATGGCTTTATTTCAGTTAGCAGCAGGGAACCGAAAAACATGGAGACATCAGGCTTCTGCATGGCTGGGAGCTACAAAAAAAAATCTATAACTGAGATTAAAATGACAAAAGAAAGGTGGTGCTACTTTCCTTGCTAATGATACCAAGACAAGTAGAATGAAGTAAGCTGAGCAAACTAAGTAGCATGGCCTGTTGCACAGTTAGCTATTTGTTTTTCTGTGGCTGCTATTGCATCCTCGTGATATCTGCTTCTCTCATAATTGAAGACTATAGGCTATTTATTTTGCAATGCACAAACATCATCTCTATCATTCTTTCCTCAATAGCTGAGTCCAAAACATGTCACTGATGTCCTGGCAGAGGGGAAATACTTTTGGCATGTGGCTAGCTCACTCATTCTGTTAGTCAGGATTTTATATTCTGACTCCTGACATTTGCTGCTTTGCCATACTTGAACAGAGCGTACTTGTTGGAACAGGTAGGAAGAGTTGCTCCTTTCCTTTATGCTCTTTGCTGATCTGTTTTTCTATTTTTCCATGGTGACAGCAAGAAGAAATTGAAGCCAGGTGTAGAAAATATGGCTAATATGCTGGGAAACAGCTGTTGCGGAAAAAATCATATACAGTGACAACATCTGGGTAGTGTACGAGGGTATGGCAGCAAAGTGGCAATGAAAAAGCTTGAAAGGGGCTTCTGTACAGTCAAGAGAAACACCCTGGAAGTCCACTGTGCGTGCTCTCGGTTTGCATTTTTCACCAAAAGCAACGCTGAGTCGGAACAGAGCTGCTTCATCTCAAAGCTCGAGTAAATGAATAAATGCACAGCTTGCAAAGCTGGCAGCTTCATGAATGGGAGGACAGCCGGAGGGTGAGGGACTGAATGAGTGCCCAGCACAACATAACAGGATGACGCTGGATCTGAAAAGAATGATCAGGAGGTGAATAAATTGTTCAATAGAGGATAAAGTACAAGCTAGGTGAGGAGTATCGATGTCTAGATACAGTCAGCATGTTGCCCTAGGGGACATTTTTTTCTTGACTGTTGAAAATAGCATCAGTGCTGACTGCAGCTGGAGCCTCACTTCTTGTAAATGATTTCAATCATAACAGAATTAGTGTGACCACAGCTTCACAGTGGGTGAGGTTATGTTTGTCATTTAAAAGGCTCCTACTGAGCACCCAGTAATCCTTCACAGCTAAGTTAAGCAGGTTCGCTGGACACCTGCAGTTGTATTAACTAGCTCTATTTGTGCGTGAGTGTTTTACAGCTGCAGCGTGTTATGTAAACTGAAAGCAAACGTCTGGTTCATTCTTAAAAATGTGAGGAAGCCTCAGCCTCGGTGCCCTTGCAGTCCCTGGGACGTTGTGGTGGTGGCTCTGCGTGTGACCGCTGTTGCCTGGCCCCTTCCTGCAGAGCCCCTGGAGACCTCAGCTGGTCATACAGGCCTTCTACTCAGGGTATTATTTTTAAACTGCCTGTTCCCCACTGACTGTAAATGTTACAATCTCTTTGGAAAATGTAACTTTGCTCTGCTCCTGAGCACTGTTCAAATCTTGCCTTAGTCCTTTACCAGACTGACTGTTCGCTTTGCCTTCCAGCCACAGCTAGGAGTGAAAAGGGCAGAGGAAAGAGGCTGGGGAAGAGGGGGAGGCACTAACGCACTGCTGCTTGTGTAGCATTTAGTGTAGCACTATGCAGAGCTTAAATCACTGCACTACTATGTGTTTCCGTTGCTGTAGGTGGAGAATACAGTGAATTCCCTATCTGACCTTGCTGGTACTTTATATACAAGAGAATGAGAGATTTCCCAGCTGATACTACCACAGAAGCCTTTGGGAGACCTGCGCCATGCCCCTTAAACGTGGCAGCACCCGGGAATGGGTGCAGGCAGGTAAGCCAATGTTTCAGAGCCAGTCGCTAGCTCTTACACAGGACAGGCCCAAGCGACGTCATGAAAGCACAAACTGTTAGGATTTCTCAGTTGCTTTGGAGCAGCGTACAGACATCTGCTAGAAAGAGGATCCTAACACCATATTGTGTGTTGGAAAACATTCTGAGAGAGTGAGAAAAGGGGGGAAGGGTGAGCATGAAAGAGCAGAATAAGGCAGATGAAAAGATATATCGTTTAAAGACAAGCCAGTTTTGCCTCCTTTTATTCTTTTACATGTGGTCTTTTATATGTCTGGCCTCTTTGTCCTGCAAGTATAGCTTTGCTTATGTTTTTCCAAGCTACCCCGTGTCTTCATTTCATATTAAGAAAAAAATGTCCAAATCTTCCAAGGAATTTAGGCACTTCACACAGGATATGGGTCATTTCTGCTAAACTTACTGTAAAACAACAAAAGGAGAGAGAAAGAAAGGAGGTTTGTTTCTGCCAGGAAGAAAACTACGTGGGCTGAATCTATATGCTTTTCATTCTGTGCCTCTCCCGGGGAAGCCCATCACCATAGATCTAGGTCTAATTTTGTTTGTTTTCTTATCAAGAAGGCTGAAGAGCCTTTTAAGCTACATTGTGCTTGTTCTACCACTAGAACAGTAGTGCCCATACTACTATTGTATGGGCACTCCTTGTATTTTGAGACAAAATGATACTACAGTACAGGTCTGGGAAAAGGGAAGGGGGAAAGGGACAATAATCCCGGCTGCCAAACTGGTTTGCAGGCAGCATTCACCCTACTAAGACATTTTTTTTTTCCAATATAACTTCTGAAAGCTTACCCTTTGCATTCAGACAATTGCTTTCCTCTGTTGTCATATCTGTTGCATAGCAAGAGATTCAGTACTTCCCCAATTTATATTGGTTCTTTACAGCAGCTACGGGAAAACACAGCCTTGAAAACTAATTCCAATTCTAGAATTAAACACAACTGCTGTCTGATAAATCTCAGCCAGGGATTGCTGACAAGAGATGGAAGGCTGCTAGGCAGATTCAAAGACAAAAAGATTCAAAGAAAAATTTTAGAGAAGCAGCACAGTAAAGGGTCATATGATACTGCCTGTCTGTTATTTATTTTTCCCTTTTTCACACTCTCCAATGCACTGTGAGCGATCCTTAGTCGTGTTTGAGCAGGAACCCTACTTATTCCAAAGAAGTGTCAATGATATAAACATTAGATTTTTTTAGAGTATGTTATATTATGCAAATTATTCAGGAGGGAACACCACATAAGAGGTACTCAGTTTCCTAAAAGTGGTATTAGCTTTAAAAGGAACGTGAATTGCCGTACAGAGAGAGACCTTTTAACTTTCAAACTCTGCAGATGACTTAATTTACCGCCTACAGGCACTGTAAAAAACACAGATCTGTGCTGAGAGCATACCTTTCTGCAAGAGATTCTGTGCCTCCTTTGAAGTAATTTGGTTCAGTTCCTTCTCTAAGCCTATTTTTCATGGATTTCAGTAAATGCTGGGGGGGGGGGGGGGGTGCGCAAATCACATTTTGTTGTAATTCAGGTGGCATTTTGCCAAGTTAGGTGTCTCAGTCATTCACATTTACAGCTCTATAGGCCACTGATCTTGCATTTTGTGAGCAAATAGGAATCTGGTGGAGCTTTCATTAGTTTCCTGTAAGAAATGCTACTGAACAGTCTAACGTATTTCAACTATCTTTAAATGCAGTTTAGCCATCAAAAACTGAAGCTGCAAATCTATAGGATTATTCTCTGGATCCTATTATTGGGAGCTAAGTCACAAATTATTTTAAAAGATCCTGGCAAAAGTAGAACAAGCCCATGTGCTTTAGATTAGCAGCAATTTACAACTAGAAACACTTTTTAAAAAAAGATCTAAAGATCTCTGCACCTTTGCTTTTTTGTGCATGTTGATTTAAAGAGAACACACACATCCCTTCCCCTAATGCATCATAATGCTACTGTGTTCATGTTCTTTTAGAGTATGTGAATGGCATTTCTGGACAGTTTTATTTTTCCTCACTGACGTTCATGTGGTTTGGTTATGTCAGACAGCAACCTTTTCTTGCTTAGAGCCTTGGCTTGCCTGATTTCTATTAAAAGCTACAGAGTTAGTGCAATTAGTTCAGGTAAGGGTTTGACTCACTCTCTCAAACTATATGCTACTATAGTCTTAACATACAGTTCCTGCTCTCATGTATCTAGAGAGGAGCTAGAGGCTGTAGCAGACTCATCCAAGTACATTTTCTACTCATTTACATCTCAGTTTTAAGCTGTTTGGGGCCTCTATCTGTTTGACTAGCACTAAAACAATAGGCTAGCTTGGTAGGGCAAGGCGCTGGACCACATTAAGATCTGATCTGTTGTCTGCAGTTATGTACTGACTTAGCAGTTAAAATTTTTTAGCCTGATCAGGTATCAGAGCCCATAAAACTGAAAACAATCAGATACTTTTTTAAAAACGTTCACAATAAAGTTTATTATGTTAATATCATTAAAAATATTATAAAATAAAATATTCTGCTTGGCAGAAAAATGATGCCAGGGCTTTAAAACCCCAGGTTTGTGCAAACAGTTTTTGTAAACATAAGTAGTCAAGTGTTCAAGTTCCATCCCAAAATACAGTAAGTTGCTACAAAAATAAGTTTGCTCATTGTCAAACATGGTTAAAAACCCAGGAAGCTGGATTTCTGTACACATCTCACTCACACACCCCTCTACAGTTAATGCTGTATTTATATCTGAAATGGGAAGGATTTCAGATAATCCTTTAAAACTGGATTGAGGGGGATCTGATTTAAATTTTCCCTTCCAAAAGTTTTCACGATGCTCTTCCGGCAGAGTTCCTGCAAGGGCTGCACACGGACTTTTCGCAGGGGGGTAACCAGTACCTTCCTGGGGGAGCTTATGTAATGTTCCAGCAGCTTAAAAAGACAGTCAAAACTCTCTTTGCTGCCATCCAGGCTGAAACGCCCAGTCTGAAAGTTTATTCGGATGCTGGTGGGCCCAGTCGCAGTCTTAACACTGATGGCAAAGAAGCAGTTCTTCTGCATGCTGTCCCTGATGAGGAAGGTGCCCTCAGGCTCTGACTTCAGCTTCTCATGGGCAGCATTGACAGTCAGCGGTCCCCAGTAGAAGCCACAGGCATCCAGCAGGGTGCTCGCCCGTGTGATGCTACTGAAATCCGCCTGCGAGCGGAAGGTTCGGAAGTGCGTGTTGCTCTGCGCCTGCACAGTGCCGGGCCGGCCGGGGCCGTGGTAGATCCGAGCCTGTGAACGATCCCGTGCTGGAGGGTCAAGTAGACATCTCGGGTCTGCTGCAACTGCATTATCTGCTGACACCTTGCTGTGCGCTACCATCCTATAGACTAGGCCAGCGGATGCGGTCTTCCATAGCGTCAGTGGCTACGGTGGGGCAGCTTTCCAGTGGCTAATCTGAAATGCCAAAGAGACACGATGTTAGATCCCCCGAGAAAAGCCACTGCAATCTCTGAATGACCAAGTCTTCCATTCACATGCATCCTGCCCATTATAAAATGATGAAATATTCATTTGCCAATTTACACTGGGCAAACAACTGCTCACTTTCTAACAAGATTAACAGTCTCTTACTATTGCAAAGTCCAAAGCTCCAAAAATATTCAGCAGGGATGATTAACAGCTGCAAGGCTAATGTGGTTTGCCTGCTATGAGCCATAGAAATGTATCAGCATCTAGACTGAGTCAAACAGCAGGAAGCCCTTATTGAGAAGTTATCTTGTACTCCAACAGATTCTCAAGTTTTTAGAAAACAAAGCAATGAGGTTTTAAGACCGAGTTGCTCCCTCTTTCCCTTCCCCTACTCCACACAGAGACATCTGAACTCAGAAAACAGCATTGTTCGGTACATTGTGTGAAAAGGAGAAAGTGGGCAAAGAAAATGTAAACCTGCAGCTGGGTGCAAGCCTCCGGATAACTGGGGAAGAGAAGGCAACATGAATAGGTGCCATTGTGCCATTAGGTGTAACTTGGAAGGGCAGCCTGTAACATTGCCAATGTACACAGCAATCCTAAAACTACTTTCCTCTCTCCTCTAAGTCTGACACTCAGCCATAAAAGGCTATTTCCCATTCCCCCAACTTTCCCTGGGGATAGTAATGCTACAACCTCACTAGCTTACACAAATCAACCTCTATGAACCCTTAAAGCATTACTCCTCTGTCTCTCTCTTTTGGTATTACATGCACTTTAAGTGGCCCAATCTAAATTGCTTCCTATTGATATATCTTTCAGCATGAGGGACTAAATTCATCCCTTGTGTTACTTCAAAGGAATTAGCAGTGCTGCACCAGGAATGAGTTTGGCCTGAAATGTCTACCTCTGACAATGTGGTTCGATACATCTCCGCTGGCTGCCTTGACCTTACTGGCAAGCATAGATTTTAGGATTTATCCCTATAGTCAGATATAGATCTGCAGCAGCAGCTTGTTGAGAAACCTTGAAGTATTCTCAGAAATGAATCCCTCAGCCATCTTACGGTTCAGGGTAACATGCTAATGTAGATTTCAAAGAAACTACATAACTGGATTCCTGTCTGCGCTAAATTAACAAGTTGACATTTGGTTTCGTTTAAGGTCATATTACCTCCTGAAGCAGCAAACAGGGTTGTATAATCCTTATGCTGGCAAATCACTTAATAGGCTGAAAGTAGCACTGGGCTTTCTTTACCCAGCAGATGGAAACTGATGTCAATTTTTCCAATTACTGGGCGAGGATTATGGTACAGCATTGAAAGTTTAAAATTGAATTTCAGGGCATGCCGGTGAGAAAAAGCCTCTAAGCCCGAGATCTAAAATTCGCAAGCGCCTTAGCACAAGCCGTCCATCACCAAAGAGACGGTTTGCTGTGCCTCTCGCAAGGGCACCCGGCAAGCGCCGCCCCGCCGGTCTTCGGGGCCGGCACAAGGGCGCCCCGTCCGCGGGCAGCGCCGCCGCCGCTGCGCTCCGCGCCGCCGCGCTCCGCGCCGCCGGCTGCCGCCGCCGCTCCTCGGGGGTGAGCGGTGCCGTGTACAGCCACTACTGCGTGTTCGCTTTATTATTTTTTTCAGCTCTCTTATACCAGGCGCGAAGGGCTCCGTCTTGAACACGAATACAAAGCCGAAAAGGGAGGAGGAAAAAAAAAAAACAACAACCAAAAAACTCAAAAGCCACCGTGCTCTTGCACAACAGGCAGGGCAAGGCTCGCCGTGCCTCCGGAGTGTGGCCTCTTCTAGCGGCGGCGCCGGAGGGGGTCGGTGCACGTTGCGGTTTGCCAGGACCCCGTTAGAAAGAGAGCACCCCTTACCTTCGCCCTCAGCGCCGCGGGTAGGGCCGTCCGCGGGGCGCGCTGCATACACGCGGGCGGGCCAGCGCGGCGCGGCTACTCCTGGCCGCGGCTAGTGCTGGCCGCGGCGGGCGGCTGAGCATCCTCCGCGCGGGGGCCCTGCCTGGCGCCGGGGCTGCGCGGGGCTGCGCCGCGGCCGGGCGGCACCTCCAGCGCTCTGCGGGCGCTCATCGCCTCTGCTTTCTATTTAACGAGTCGGCAGCGCTTTTCTGCCCGCGGGCTCCTCCCCCTGCCTTCTCCGAAAACACGTGGCCGCCGCTTCACTTTCGCTTTCCGAATGAATCAGGGGCTTCTCCGCTCCGCGCCGCGCCGCGCCGCGCCGCGCCGCGCCGAGCCGAGCCGAGCCGAGCCGAGCGGCGCCGGGGCTGCCCGCGGCGTGCGCTCGCAGCCGGGGTCGCCGCGCCGCGCCCGCGGGCCGGGCCGGGCCGGGCCGGGCCGGACCCCGGCTGCCTCTGTCCCGCTCAGGCTGTTTTGGAGCCCGCGCGGCGCCCCGGTGAGGCTGGCCCGGCGGGAGGCGCTGGCCGCGGCGGGGCCAGGCGAGGGGCAGCGGGCAGGTGGGGGACAGGGCTCCGAGCTCGGGCGGCTCCAAGCGCGGGGAGGCCTGGCGAGCAAGGGAAAGCGAGCAGCCCGCCGCCCTGGGGCGGCTCGGCGTGGAGGTGGCCGCTCTCCTCGGAGCTAGCTGGTCAGCATGGACAGGGCAAGTGAGAGGACTGGGTGTGTAACTGTGAAATGTCCAGGAAGGGGAGCAAGGTTAGAGTCACAATGATGTAAAAGAGAGTAAAAAGTACAGAGAAATCTATGGTCATGCCATGGGGAGGACTGTGTAGACTCTAAGATGGTTTTCAAGTTCTCAAAACAGAATTTCCATGGGGTTTTCTGCGAAGCAGTCAGATTAAAAAGTAACTGTTCAAACCCCCAGCTGCTTTGTTGCAATCTTGAAAGCACTGGCTAGGCTAGCAGGCAGGGCAGGAGGCCGGCGATCCAGTGCCGCTTGCCCAGGGCAGACTGGCACATCTCTAGTCCCAAACCAGCGTGGTGTCTGCTTCCTTAAGTAGGCTCCAGGAAAGTGTGTTTTCGTCTCAAGAGGCTGCTTCTTGTGATAACCAACGCCTGTTTAAAAGGCCAAGAAATCTTTGTACTGATTATACCTTATCACGTGGAAAGCCAAGGGCGCTAATATGCACCTCTTGCAGTAATTCACCTTCTTAAGTGTGTGCAAACAATACAGAGACTTTGTGAAGTATTCAGTTTACTCCTCAATCTGGAATCACTACAGGGAATTTATTGCTTCCGCAACACGTGTGGTTTGGGATATGCAGTATGAAAGAAGGAGTCAGGCTTTTGGAGTCAGGCTCCCTCTTTAAACTAGGAGCAGAAATAGGATGTTTTTACCCCTTAACAGTATAAATGATGTTTTGTGACAGTGAAAAGGAAATGTTTCTGTCAGAAGGTTTAGGGATGGGGTCAGAAAGGACTTATGAATTGTCCTTTGGGATGAAATCCAGTATGGTCACAGACTGAATTAACCTCTTGGTGACACAATGCCTTGCAGTGCTGTGCAGCCGGTGTTTGCTGTGTGGCCCTTGAAGCTCTTGATGATGCTTCAGTCACTGAAACGGGCCACTCCTGTAATGTGAGATACCGTGATTAGGAATTTGGAGAAACTGAGCTCAGCATTAATTTTAAGAATTGGCATAGCGATTCCTTTTATTTGTACTCAGAATTCTCTTTTAAATAATTTCTGAACAGCTGGGCCTAATCTAGGTTTTTCATGAGCAGTCGGGTGAGGGAAGCTCAACTGCTTTTCTGTGTAAAGCAAAAGCATTAGGGAATGGTGGAACTGAAAGTTGCTTTAGAATTAGAGCGTGCAGTAGCGAGAAACACTTTTCCATTACTTGCTGTAGCGTAATGAGCGTCATGAAACTAGTAGATTTGAAGACTGCTTTGTACAAGACACTGTTCAGACAGGAGGTAGAAATTGTCTTTCAGACCTTAAAGCCTATTTATGCAAGACAAACAAAGGACTTCCCTTCCTCCCCCAAAAGAATAGATTTGAAGTGCTTTAATTGTGTCACAGTAAGGTAAACTAGAGCCAAAAATACTGCTCAGGTTTTCTAAATCCTAGCCTGGTCTACTAGGCACTCAGCCAAACTACCTTCCTGCTACTACAGAACTTAATTCTCCCTTCACCCTGGGTATAAGTATTATTATGTTCTGTCTGTGCGGAGTGGAGCACTTGTCATAGCCATAATGCAGCACAATATGACAAGTGTTTCTTAAATGACGTGAAGGTTTGGCTGCAGGTAGTCCTCTTCTCATGCAACCCTTTCTATTGTAAGATCACAGGGGAAATCTCTGGGTGCACGTGCAGGTTGGCTACCAGGCACTGGTTAGAGCAGCTGACAAAGAGTCGGTCCAAAAAGTCTTCCTCATTCAGCAGGAATGTGATAATAATATTTAGCTGCAAATCTTTGATGCTTGGCAGGGATCAAGTAAGTAGGTGAGACTGTCATCGTGGGAGAGAGTGATGGCAAGCTTGGCAAGCGGACGGGGAAAGCCAAGGGAATCAGATTGCTGCTGCTGAAGTTTGGCATCATCTCTATGTGAACTGCAAGGAGAATCGTCTGCGATTCTCCATAAGGTGCCTCAGAAAGACTTGCCTGGGAGAAATGAGGATTAATCAAAATACATGAAGGAGACTAGTACAGCGAGTAAAGACAGGAAGAATTGGAGCCTCAGACTTGACGATCCTACGGGTTGAGCTTTCTTGATGCATCCTCAGTTTTTCCCCATTACATTTCTTTTTGCAAAACCCATTCATCCTTCAGATTTCTTTCTTACCTCTCTCCTTCTACTTAGAACTCCCATAATCTGGGCCTCAAAGAGGTTGGTGCCAGTGTTTGGATAAAATGTGATTGCTGCTATCCAGTAGAGGGCAGTGCTTAAATTCAGAGCCAGCGTGGAGCCATTGGGCAGAGCGTAAATGGAAGAAGGTGGTCTCCAGAGTGAATTTGAAGCCCTTCTGCAAATGCATATGAGTCTGATTTATGTTCTTCACTCATCTCAGTGAGTACCTATTACATGGAGGTGAGTTATTACCTGTTACATTACACGTTGCATTATTACTTATTACATTAAGGTGGATTAGACACTCATGAGAGCCTATCTATTCCATAAGTAGAGCCATCCTTGTGAAACTCTTCCAACCTCCTTTTTTTCCCCTTTGCAAAATGCTATGTCACGTGAGGGAACAAACCCTGTTCTCCTCCTTCACAGTTTATGGTCTCATAAAAGAAAGGCAAAATTTGAGGAAAAAGAAGTGAATTGGCAGGCACTATCCCATCTCCCTCCCCCCCTCTTTTCCTGGGGCTGGAAAGTGAGCACTTCGGAGCAGAAGGATCATACCAGGAAAGCACCTAAGCTTCCTGTAAAGAACAAACTCAGCTTTTCTTTAAACTCAAAGCCCTTACCCTTATTCTGTAAACATTGGCTTGGAAAATGAAAGAGAATTCAGAGGCATCTCCAGAAATTTCTACAGCAGGAGCAAGACTTACTCACTGGTTAGAAATGGGGAATGGTTAGAGGAAAGGGTCACACTAGGAGGCAGCTTGTGGAAAAGACAGGGATCTGAAGATGGTTTTCAAGGTGGGAGAATATTATATATCTGTTGACAATACATATGACATTTCCCTTGTTTGTTTATTTGCTTTTAAAAAACATTCTTTCCCATACTAGCACCAAGGTAATGCAGGCAGAGCTTCCCTTATTTGTGCTCCAAGCCTTACTTCACCCGGTCAAACCACCAACGATGAGGAGGTTATGATACCACGTATGGTATTCCCCAGTATAAATTCCCATATGGGGCACTCCACATCCTACTGAATTCCCCGCCCCCCCCCCCCCCCCACAAAGGCGATAATCCTCTGGGGGAAAAAAAAAACCTGGCTCCTTATTTTTAAGAATTGAAGTCACCAATTCTGTTATGAAGCTGAATTAATTGTCAGGCCAACATGTCCATGGAATAACAATTTGTTCACAGTCTGGTATAGCAAATGTAGGAATTAATATGTGAATGTTAAATCAGCTGAATTGTGTTATTTTTATGAAGATTCTTGTCAATGAGTAATTAACATCTTTTTCCAGGCCTTATACATTGCTATTTTCTTTATTCAAGAATTCTTTATGCTATTTTCCTTTATTCAAGTAAATAAGGTCACCTATGTCATTATTAATGTTTTGAGGTTAGAATCTGACTTGTGCTAGTATTTTAAATGACAGCTCTTACATGCAAGTGCTCATTATCTGAACTGACCAGATAAGCGGTACCATTTTTAGATACAGGGAACTAAAGCACAACAAGATTCAGTGATTTGCTTAGGGTCACAGCAAGAGAGTCTGCAAAAGGGCTAGGAGCAGAACAGAGCCGAATTCAGGTCTTCAGAGCCCCATACTAGAAACTGAACCACAAAACCATCCTTCCTGTTTTAGTGGGTTTTGTTTTCTTCTCCAGAATCTAAATTTTCATTTAAATGAAACCCCCGAAATCGGAATTCTTTGATTTTGCAAGTAAATTAGACACTGCATTGTTTTTGAGTCTGCTTTCAGATGCACTGAAACCAGCAGCACCAAGACAAGCGTGAATATCTGTCACCCACCTTAATTAGGTATTAAGGTCAGAGCTTGAGGTATTTAAATGGAACATGCCTGAAAGATGTGACTCTTGTGGCTCCTCACACGTCTCCAAGCTGTCCACTTCTAAGTTAAGTGATGATAAAGCAGGCCTGATAAATACATCTTGTCTTCTTATACTTTTTTACTTATAGGCAGAATAAAAATGACTCGCTTCACACTGATACTAAAGCCCATGCCAGATATCCCTGACGAAAAATGTGTATATTAGTTTCTCTGTGGCACAGATGTGGCTGCATAGATAAGTTATTATGCCAAAAGCAAAATATAGTTTCGGATGTCGCTAATCCTTTACCAAGCATTGAGTATTGCACCTATATGCAGATGAGGGCTAGCCACTCCGTACGGATTTAATAATTTATGTCTGGACTGGAATTTGTGCTGTTTTGCAGATATTGCATAATTTGGATTCCATCCAGCTAGGGTGGATGATAGAAATTCGTATTTTTGCCTTCTAAAAAGGATTACTATGAATGTCAGTCAAGAGAATGCGCGCAAATCTACTAGCTAGGATGACAAGCTATAGTTTTTCAAGTTAAGCTAATGAAGCTTAACTAGCTACTGAAATTCGTTCAGAGCCGAGCTTCTCCCTCCCTTAAGTTCCTTTGAATATTCCCGAGGAATTGTGTAGGAGATATAAACTGTTATGTTTCAAGCACAAGTCATAAATGAACTGTCTCAGGCTGTGAAGAATGTTTCTTTCTAAACTGGCTACTCTGGAATGGTTTATTTAAAAAAATGCCAGCTCCTTCGCCTGGAGCAGCTGATGTTGCTGTTTTTGAGCCCAGGCAGAACAGAGCTGCCCGGTCTTCAGCGAAAGCTCCTTTGTGGATATTAACGAAGTTGAATCAAGATTCACGTTAATCTCCTGAATTCAAATGCTAAACAGTTAACCATACAAAAATGTGGTTTGGGTTTTCTACATTTCAGTAGCTTAGACATCCTTCTTGGTAATTACTTGAGTGGAGAGAAAAAAAAAGGGAAAGAAAGGAAAGGAAAGCCTCAAACTGTTGCTAAAAGCACTGTGAGAGGGCAGCCTGCTCTCTGGTGTTTTTTCCATACGGAGGCGAGGTTTGTGTGGCCTGCTTTTGTGCGTGAGCCTGCATACGCCAGAGCTGGGAGGACCTCTAGATCCTTAAGGATAAGGCTGGTGCTAATGGTAGAGGCAGCAGCCTGCCTGTCGTAGTGGGGAACTGCCGCTCCAGATCTTGAACTGGATATTTTAAAGCGGAACTGTGTGAAGGTAGTTTGGCTTCCAGATGCGTTTCCTGGACCGCACAGGTTTCCCTGTTGGCAGGAGGAACATGTGCCTTGAGTTCCAGAGCCAGTCGCTACTCTGACTTGGGCCTAGCTACCAGGGTCCCTAGAGGGTCCCCTTTGACCGAGGCAGCACAGCTGCCTTCCCGGTGCCCCGAGCGCTGCCGCTTCCCTGCAGCATGCTCCCTCACTGCTGAAGCAGTGTTTCCCGTTTCTTCAGTTCCCCATCCTTGCACCTCCCAGAAATCGGGGTGCCAAGCCCCTGCCTGTGGGGTGGCAAACAAAAATTTTGAGCGGGGAACTTGAGAATACCAAACAAAACATCTGTTAATAATCCAAAAGACCTCCCATGTCTTTATATTACTGCTGTAATGGTATCTTTACCATCTTCTTACATTTTTCCATTCTTACAGTCATTTTCTACAGCACCCCTCTGTTGTCAATGCCTGTTTAGATTGCGTCCTATATTAGCTACGTGATTGCAGATTTGCTTTCACTGCTGCACGTGGATGGTACGGATGCCTTTCCTTGCGCTCCTATGATCCCATCTATTCAATCCACATGCAAATGATGAGCTTCTGCTAAAGTAATTTAAAGGCTGTGGAATCAGTGTCTGATGCATTTCAGTCATAGGCATAACTGGCACATGAGGAGGTTTTCTTACAGCTGAGGTGAGGTGGAGCAAATGACTAAATATTCCCTCACCTTTGGTTTACAGGCCACAGAAACAGATTAAAATCCATTCTGAATATGACCAGATGGACCCAAATCTCAGTTTTATTTCCCTGAATATAGAGAGACCAAACAGCCCAAATTAAAAGGAAAAAATGGGTTTGTTCCAAAAGTGAGCAAAGACTGATACAGTGCTGCAACAGATAGCAGGAGTAGCACAAAGAAAGCTGAAAAATCAGCATCTGATGGCATAGGGGGAGCAGCATCTTGCAGCATCTCGTCAAAATCTAGGTGGAAAATCATATTTCTTTCACAATGTGCTGATACAGTTTCAGGTGACTTGGGTGGATTTTTAATGCTTGAAGTTATCAAGAATGAATCTGAATAAATCACTACTTAAACTTAGCCTTGAGAAAACATCTTGTGTGTTCTTTCCTATTGCATTATATATTGACCTTCATATTCCTACTGTGATTGCTATCTATCTTAAGTAATTGCCTCTTCTTTTTACAGTCAAATTCTAATCTCAAGATCATAAACCACCCAAGCTCTAATGATGATGAAATATTAAGGACCTAGGATTCTGCAATATGTAATGACTCATACGCCCAGCAAATAGGAACTAGTGAACATTCATCTCTTATTCTACTATACAGATTGATCCTATATAGATTTTATTGTTGTCTTGTGGCCTTGGCTAGTTGCATAACTTATGTCTGCAAAGATCTAGGCAATATGAATTTTAATTTCTTCTTTATCAAAGTGTTTATTGCAAAATTAGCTAGATTTCTGCTCTTCCCTTCCACTCCGAAGATGGTAGGTCCTCTTAGCCATCTCTTTCCGGATAGAAATATTAACTGCACATTTGCCAAGAAAACATAATTGTTCCAGCAGAAGAATTGGATTTTTCTTAAGACATTTTTTCTCTCCAGATTTATTGCAAACCCTGGCCAATTTTACATGTGACCTCACCAAGATGCATTCAGAGTAGGTTAGCTACCCCATATTCCAACTCCAACAGAATTTCTAGGAATCAGGAGAATACGCTAGCAATTTCTGACATAACATGCAAGTCCTTTAAATGGAGGCTTTTTAGCATCTGCAGTTAAAGTGATAAGTTAGAAACATCATCCAAAGATATTATTAATAAAGCATTCTCTAACTTTAGAAAGATCTATATTAGTTAGATATAGACCTGGCCACACATGCTTTTGGATTAATTAAGAAGAAATATTACATTATGTAAAATTACTGCAGCTTAGCATGCAGGCCTTGATGTCCCCTATCAGTAAATTAGGTAATTGAGAATATGAAAGTGGGAATAGTGCCCAGCTTGGAGGACCTCCTCTTGGAGTTCAGTAGACCTCTCACTGGATTCCTGCTGCCTGGAGATTTGATGTGTGTGATGACTCACTTTCTAAGGGCAGCTTTCTCCTCTGACGCTGTTATAAGCCCTATGATCAGTTGTCTTAAACCGTAAAGAAACGCTATGTTGCATTTCAATTGCAGATCTATTTCAGTTAATGACAATGTCAAAATACTGGCAAAATTAGCGAAAGTTTTAGGCTCAGTCACGCACCCAATTTGACCTGAGCTCATGAAGGTGGCCTTCAAAAACTTACTGAACATATTAGTAGTGAAGTGTGATGACCTCAAACCACAAATCATTCTAGTGCAAGCTTTACTCACAGAAAAAACTTTTGATAAGGTGACTGGAACTATTCTTACAGCCAGAAAGTTTGGTTTTGTACCCATGTCTAGTTCTTTGCTCCAGCTGTCCTGTTCCGACTCAATCTCTCGTAACATGATTTTTGGTAGGGCTTGCTTACTGTGACTTTCTTCAATGGTACTCAAGAAGGGTGACCATTGTTTCCATGACTTCCTGGGTTTACCTCTAAATAGAATGATCCATATTTTCCTAATATTACAACCCCATTCAACATAAATTAAAGCAGCCTTCAGGGGATTGTTGTTTTAGTCTGTATCTAAGTTGAAGCTACAAAACTAGATTTCTCTAATCACCAACTTAACAATTCAGATGAACAGTTGGGCAATAACTTGTCAAAAAAAAAAAAAAAAGCAGATACAGTTTTTCAAATGTCAAGTAGTGGGACTTTTTCCCCCTCCAGAATTTTTATGGGCAAACAGATGCAATTAAGCACCTAATACAATAATACCAAGAAATACCAGTAAGCTGATGAATGTTAATTTAAATTCTATGCTCTCTCTAACGATTACTGATACAAATAGGATAATATCCTCTCTCCCGGAGTCTGTAGGGAAAGATTAAAATCCTAACAGGGAGTATGGATTTTCCAGTCAGTGAGAGCTCTGTCCCTTCTTAGTGCTTATGCAATGGCATGGCTTCTACATAGAAAAGGTGGAGCACTTCAAAATAAGATCTTCCACATCCTGACAGTTTAGCCTAGCTTCAGAGGCCTGCTGGAGACCCAGAATTTCTGGGTATACTAAAAATGCTCCAGTATTGTCCATACTCACTGCATATGCTTTGATCAGGAGGAAGTCTTGCATGGGTTTATAATTCTTTGCTGAAGGTTGGAAGGAGCCTCATCAGTTCCCTTCGAAAGGTTATAGTAACGATAGTAAAACGTCTATGATCCTAGGATGTTTCTCAGGAATTTATTCTTTCTTGAACAAGGTAAAGATTGTACTCCGTAGTGTGAGTTGGTTCCTTAACAGGAATCTTCTGTGTGTGCTGTGGGACTGGCCAGCGACCGAACAGCTATGGAAGGAAGCAGGGCTGTGAGTTCAGCATCCACCCCGCAGGTGGTGATGGTTTGGGAAGGCTCCCCAAACAGATGTGCTTATCAAAATGGAAAAGTAGGCTTGCACCCAGAGTAGAGCAGTGGCGCTCAAACCTCAGCAGTAACAAATCCAGTGTTCCCCTGCTCCGTTGTGCCGCGGCCCGCAGAGCCAGGGACGGAGGCGGGCTGGGGGAGCAGCACCTGGGGAGCCGGCACTGTGGGTCCTGGGGCTGGGGCCAGAGAAGGAGCTTGCCTGGTTCAAGCACTGGACAAAACGGTGTCCCCACTCATTGTTTGCTCATGGATCTGTACTAAAAATAGCCCACCACTGATAAGTCCACAGTATACAGCAGCATGGTATGCCAGCAGGAAGGCGCTTCGCATGCTGCACTTTTCCTCCTCTGTTCCTTTATGCTATTCAATAAAAAAACTTGATCAGATGCACACGCGCACTCACACACAAGAATGCATTTACTTTCAGTGGCTGCGTTTACCATCAAAGCTGATTCTGTTTCCTGAAATTGGTTTCTGATCCCCCTGAAAGACTGTGGGTTTTTTTTCTTTTCTTTTTTTTTTTTAAAGGTTAATTTCAGGGAAACTGAGCAACATACATGAAACTCTAAAATACCAACTGTGCAGATAAACTGCGGTGCGAAGAATGTTACTCATGTGACCTGCCTCCAGTTCCCTGAATTCCAGTGAATTCCTTGTTTCCACTAACGGGTGGCAGACAGATCACAGTGTGGTTATTTTCTGTTAATCTTGTACCAACATGCGGTTGTGGTGGTGGCAGAGGGTAGGAGGAGTGATCTGGCGGGGAGGGGAATAGTAGCCGCCTCCTTGAGACCCAGGAGGTAAAGTTGGTTTTACAACTTTACACTCATTGAGCTGGATCAGATCACACATGAAGCCTCTTCATGTGACGGACGTTGTGGACGAAATACCGAGAACGGTAGAGCCTGCAAAGTTTTGGCATCTAGATAGTGTCTTGTGATTCACTGAGCATTGGTTCCCTGGCCTGCGTATGAGCTCGCAAGCGTGTACTGGAGAGGAAGCGCTAGGGCTGAATCTGTCTGAAGAAACGGAGCCACAATCACGGTTTTGTGCAGCGCAAAAACCAAAAAAAGTAATCTCTAGCATCCAAACCTGCTGAGTTAGATTTCTAAGGCAATGTAGCAAAAGATTCATACACGCTGCTGGACTAAGCTGGATGCTTTTACTGGATATTTGGAAACAGATTTAAGAGACTTCCCTCTCTTCCCTCTCTTGACTTCACTTGCACCCTAACTTTGTGGCGCTGCGGGTGTAGCTGGCAACTTGCCAGCAGTCATGGGGCTGACGCTGATTTGCCTAAGCTTTGTTCGCATACTGGTATATACAGAGAGAAATGGGTCCTGCTGTAGCATATCCCTGTGTTTATATGTCTGCCCTTAAGGCAGACCTTAAGGTGAAATCGCAGCCCCTTTCCCCGGGCTTGGGAGCTCCGGCGACGCTCTCGGGAGGACGAGGGGCCTCAGGGCGGCGCGGCACGGAGGGTCGGTGCCACGGAGGTGCGCTCCCTTGGCTGTGCCGCTCCTCAGAGCGCCGCGAACGGAGACAAGTCCTCAGCGCGGTGCGTTCGAGAGCCCTTCTCCCCTGAAAACAGGGGATTTTAATGCAGGCACGAAGCTGTGCAGAAAGCCCCATCGTTGCTGCAGACAGTAATTACCTCATTTCCTCTCCTGCACAGCTTTCCTCCTGACCTGCGCGTAGGGCAGGCACATGGGCTGCAAAGATGTGATGTGGCTGACAAAGCCAAGAACTGAAAAACTGGGCAATATCAGATTTACATTTGCATATGCAACCTGAAATCTGCCCACTCACACATCTGTGCACTGAATGACGCAAGGATGCTAGTGAAATGTGTGATCTTTACTCTTTCAAAAATGAAGACAAAATTTGCAGGAAGCAGCAAGGAAGGCCCTTTCTAACTTGTAAGGGCTGAAATTTGCAAACAATGACATTTTTAAATTTAGCTTTATGTAGATAGCTCTGTATTTTACAAAGAAGAAGGGTATAAAATAAATTGTACTAGACTTTCAGCATGTTTTTTGATATAAACTTATTGTTGTTTTAATTATATTAATTACAGGAGAAAGCTAATATGCTGCATGTGGGAGAGCAAGACTCTGTCTCCAGGTGCTGAATTTAGATAGTCATGGGTTAAGGTGGGATGGACAGGCAGAAGAGCGGTCCTCCGCCCTCCCCTGGATCCTTGAGCTCCTGCCTTGCTTACTGACTAATGGTGAGACACTGGAATCACACACATTTTGAAGATAAGCACTTTTATACTGCTGCGGCTCTCCATGCTGGTAAGGTGTACAGTGACAACATACTGGTTCCTAAACAGATACAGCTCGGAGATGCAAAAGCTGCCTGCAGGCCTGTTATGACTCAGCCGAATCTGAGTAGATGGAGAAAAGGTAGTTTTGTACTGGGGTAGAAGGATAGAAGGAGCAGTATTTCTTCCATCTGCCAGAACTGAAGTGAATATACAGAAACTCACGAAAATTCAACTGTGAAGGTATGATGCCTTTTGGAAAGTGTCTCTGTGCAAATGCATCCACAAGCATCTACACTGATAAAAATCATCTACTGAGCTGAGTCTAATGGCATAGTTGAAGTGGAGCTCTAAATAAAGTGGTAGGCGGTTTCCTGCTAAAACTCCCCGGCATGTCCAAGAACCCACTGTGACTCAACTGTTGCAGTCACTGGGAACTCAGTGCAGACACCCTCTTCTAGTTGGGTATTTTTACTTCTCTTTTTGCACCATCTCAGGAGGGGCTCCATTCATCCCTGGAGGAACTGAATTGACAATATGACCCATTATTTTTGGTTGTCTTAAGGTAATGATTGTAAGGGAGACCAACAGGACTGTTTAGACTTGGCAAGCAGTTTGGTTGCTGATGACCTGTGCCTGCAGAACTGTCTGTCTGCTTGGATCTTTGTTAGACTTTGCCTTGGACGTTCTTGGGGCTTACATTCTTACATACTTTATTGGGGTCTTACCTGTGCATCATGATGGCCTAAAAATTGAGTTTTCATTGCTTTCATTTCATGTGCAAGGAGAATCAATCATGATTTTTTTGTTATTTTAAAGTGTATGTGTGTGAATATGCTCAGTGGGTAGGAGACAATTAAGTCTTTGGTTACAGTCCATTTTCTAATGCAGCTGCTGTTCCATCAGACAACTAGCATCTTTGGAAACGTGAGTTGACGTGGAAGAAGCTGTGCTCTCAGAAAAATAACAGCAATAGCAATGCCTATTAGTTTTCAGGTCAGCAGCATCTAAAGTCTCATTCGCCTTAGAATATTTGTTTTGGGGCTGTCAAATGCCATCTCCTTACTCTTCTGAGCTCATAATTTTGGTAAATCCTTCATCATGAAGGTAACACTTTCCTTAGCCAGTTTTGAACCTTCACTGATAGCTGTGCCTAAAGTTCTGTACCCACAAAGCTTTAATCTTGGCATTGGCAATTAATAACCATGTAGAGCTGCTGGGAGATTTGCAGGTTCCCACAACCTGAGCTAGACTGGAGTATTCTTTTATTCTGTATGTATTCTATTGCTTCTTTCTTTCATCTTTCGTTACTAACCTGTCTCCTGTCCTGCAGTTCACATTCCCTTTCCCTATTATTTTTTAATGTATTTCTCTTGTGATAATCCTGGCTCATTCTTTATTTACTTCTTCCATAATGGTCCTGGAACTTCATTCCCATCTTTCTCTATGTGAATAAATCTGTATCCCAGGTTTAAAATTTACTCTGCTCTTTGCTTTTCTCTGCTTTCCGATCACTTCCTGTAAATTCTATTTAATATCTCTTTTAGTTTCAAGATGGTCTCTGTCTTTTGCTTTCTCTCTGTGATATTAAACATACTACAGTCACTTTTATTCTGAGAATTAAGTCTACCTTCTCCTCCAGAGTTTTCAGTTTAGCTTCTGACAGCTTATCCGTGGTTCTCTGTTAATGAACTTCCTTTATGGGAAGTTCAGCCTCCTTATAGTCTGACTCAGGTCGCTAACTTCAGACTAGCTTCTTTTTTTCTTGCAAATTCCCATAACTGCCCACCTTTCTCCTCTTTGCTCTTCCTCAGTGCTGTCCAGTACCCACAGGGCAGCGCTGTGCATGCAGTCTCTTTTGTGACAGCTGCCACGCAGCTCTTTTCCCCCAGACAAGGCCCCCTTTCCTGCTCTCGTAGCTTTGGGCAGGGGAGGCGTTGGCGAGCTTTGAGGTCCTCCCATGTCAGGAGCAGGAGTCCTGGGGGTTGCCAACGTGCAGCTGCGGCGGGGAGGCCTGGTGGCTGGCCCGGGAAGGAGCTCAGGGTGCTGCGGAGGCCGAGGGGAGCGGCGACAGCGCGGCTGGGGGCACAGAGTGGGGGAGCAAGCCAGGAGCCGGCCCGGGCGGCTGGCTGGGGCTGACGGGAGGGCTGGGTTGCTCGGGGCAGCTGGGTCAGGGACGGGTGGTGGAAGGCCAGACACTTTGTGAGGAGCTTTGAGAGGAGAGAGGAGAGAGGCTTTGGGGTGGGTTTGGAGAAGCGGGGTAGTGGATACAGGGCACGACGGAGCAGAAGAGCTGGGGAACTGAACGCTCCGGTGGGAAGCGTTGGCAATGTGGTGTGGCTGGGGGGCTGAATGTGGAGGGGTTGGGGTCGCTGTCCGGTGAGGGTGGCACCGTTCCTTGGGACCCTGCTGGGGGAGCGAGGATGCACACGGGGCTGCTGCATCCCCTTCCTCCTCGTGGGCTGCCGCAACCCTCGCGTGCATCCTTCTTCTTCCGTCGGAAATACAGTGCACAGCGCGTCCATCTCCAGACAGAAACTTTGACAGCCTGATATCTGCACTAAGCGATCGTTTCATTCCAACAAGTGACCACAGTTCGCCTCCTCTTCCCCGCATGCTCCCGTCGAAGTGCGTTAGCGCTTGAGGAAACTGCCAGGCTCGGCGGGCGGCCCTCGCGCCCCCAGTGTGGAGCGGCCGCCGAGGCCTGCCGCCTGCGAGCCGCTCAGCGGCACCGGGAGGCAGGAGTGAGAGGCGGCCGGGCCGGCGCCGCCTGCGCGCGCCACCTCGCCTGCGCGGTGCCCGTATGGGCCACCGTGAGTCATTTGCGCCTTCTGCTCTACATCTGACATGAATTTCGTTTTAACTTACTCTGGTACCTCATTTTCAGTATTTCCCTCACCGTGGACTGGAGCCATAGAGGTGAAAATAGTTATATCTGTGAGAGTCTGTTGTCAGAACTGGCAGCCAGCTCTCAGTGCAGATGAAAGGACGAGCTGTCGTACAGCCCTGCGCAGCGGCGTTCGAGCGCCCACGCAGGCAGGATCGCGCCGTTCCCCAGAAGTAATAACGAAAGCGAGCAGCATTCCCAGCGAGTCAGACGCGCGCCTGCCGGCCTTTCTGCTCTGAGTGAATGGAAACGTAGCAAGAAAACAGTTTGTGGGGCGCAAGTGCAATTAGCCACGAAGCAGAGGACTAGCCAGCCCATCTCCACCTCGGCAGAAAGCTGCGGGGTTCTTTCGCCTGAACACTGTGTGCAACATAGCACCAACTTTAACTTAACATTAACTTTAAATGTGCTGCTTTCCACCACCACCTTACATGACGCCCACTTCTTGGGTCTCACCCGTATTGTGAGGTTGCCAGTGGCTCTTGTGGCCATCCAGCTTTACGGCTGCTGTTTAAAACTACAAAGTGGCCTAAAATAAATGGCTAAGTGTGCTGCAAGCTCCCAGAGCCACCTCTGTGACCTCTCCTGCTTTCTGGTACATAGGCCAATGGTGGCTTGGAATACTTTCCCCTAGGAGTTTGCCTTCTTCTCTTATGTTTTTTCTCTTATATGTATTGAAATAGTTCATAGGGACAGGTTTAACAGGAAATTGGACTCTGATTTCCAAAGGAATTAGGAGCAAACCCTTTTTCAGTTGTGCCCTGTGCCTGTCAGGTAGAGCTGAGAGGGCTTTCAGCTGTAACAGAAAAGCCACGCTGAGATGTAGAGGAAACAGAGATAGCCAGAAAGCCCTCCATTTGAATTGTGCGTGTTTATATTTGTAGCTCTAGTCTAGTAGGAAGTTCTGTTTTTATCCATAATACTTTGCAAGTTCCTGTAAAAGTGAATTTAATTACGGGGTTACTCAATTTCCAAAGAAATAATTTGTTTTTGTGTTTAGAAAACTTACTGCCAAGCACCCTCTGCTGGACAGAAAAATTATGTTTTCATCCCTTCAGGTTGAAGAGGTCTAGTAAAAGCGTTCCAGTTTATTATTCTCTATTATTATCTGTCATGAGCTGGGCTTTATAGAAGAGTTAAGATGATAGCTGAAAATATGTTCAGGTCCCTAAATGTGCATGAGTATTCGGTCAATCTGTTGAAAATATATCCTGTCACCCAATTATTTTGTCATCTCAGTTTTTCTCAGGAATGTCCACCCTCTTCATCCCAACTATATCTCAAATGTATCACCTACATCTTTTGTCAGTGACCTCGTTGCATGCAGCTAGAGTGTATTTGCATAACGTCTACGCAGAAAATAATCAAAATCTGAATCCAAGAAACAAAACAGGGAAATTTAAACTCTGAAGATCTACTCTGCGTATCTTTAAAGCAGGACAAGGGAGGTTCACTAGGTAAAAGGCAAAGCTAACTGTTGTTTAAGCTGTGCTTGTCATTTGTGTATGACAAAGCCTTTTCCAGGGACCGGCTTTATTTTTACAGATTGGGAAATGGGCCCAGCAAAGAAAGACAGTCCAGGAGCCAGGGCACTAAACTAGGATTACATAGACATGGATTTAAGCCCTGCTCTGAAACAGCCTGCCTAGTGACTTTGCACAAATTAATAAAGCTAAAAGCCAAAAGAGAAGAAAGGTGTTGCAAAACTGAGCATTGCCCCACAGAATTTTGCAGCTCCTGAGACTAAGTGCCGGACCCATATTATGGGCCTCTTTGGTGCACACTGAGAGCTGAGTTTCTGCGAAAGGAAATCCAAAGCAGCTGGCACGCCGTGCAAACGGCCAGTGAGAAATTATTGCCTATAGAGGTATATCAAAAACTTTTCCCCCTCTTGACCTTAAGCATGTTAATCAAAGTGTTAGAGGGTTATGTTGTTCAGAAGTTGGTCTTTGAACAATAACGATCTTGATGATGATATACCTTAAGAGTAAATGACTCTAATGAAGCCCGAAAGGACATGAATTCTTTTCAAGAGCTCCGTTTTTCATTCAGTTTGAAAAAGTGAGGACAATGGGCCCATAAAAATCAAACTCTAGCAAAACCGAAGGAAGGAAAAACATACCAAATTGGTATTATATGTTAAAACCCACATTTTTAGGTAATTATATTTTAGATGAAAATGTGAACTAATTAACTAATTAACATCGCCTAAAAATTTCCTAAAATATATTGTAAATACAGCTTATATCTTGATGACATTTACTGAATATTTTAATCTTAGCTGTAATAGCCAATAAATGCTAAAATTAACAGCAGGTCTAAATTCTAGAGAAGTTAGAAAAGCAACACTGTGCACAATTTATGCCTAATCTCTCCACTGAGCCAAGTCAGATGGGTAAATACAAGTAGTCTCAGTTTTCGTGTATGCAACATTTTGTGACTATGCAACATTTCCTCTCTACTGTAATATGCAGCTGCATTGCCTCACAAGTTTAAGTCAAGTCATCTGTTGCTTTATAATTGCAGTGGAGTAAGAACCGTTTCTTTTCTAATGAGAAGGTTTTATTGCAGGCTATGTGCACACTGAAGGAAGAAGAAAAAAAAAGCAGGAAGCAGTTTGGTCCAAGCAGTGCGTAATCAGTGACAGCTCTATAACAGAGCTCTCTCCTTGCTCCTGAGGCATTTGGCTAAGCTTAGATAAACCTCAGAGCTCTCAAGAGCTCCAGTCCAGACATCTCATCCCACTTTCACACGAACCTTCTGCTTCTAAGGTTAGAGCTAACCTGCTTTTGTAGAAGCTAACCTGTGCTGAAAAGCACATTTATACGGAGCTGCAACAGTAGGATATGACTTTTGAGATATTAAGTTGAGATGTTCTGTCTTCATTTATAGCTTAAGTAACAGTGTGAATGAAAAGTAACTGAATTAAAACTATGATGGAAACTCAGCCTTCATGATGTGCCTTACTGACAGAAGGCTACAGGGAAGGATTGAAGCATCTGTCCCTAACTTTATGATGAAGCAATAAGCCAAAGCAACAGTAGATCCTTCCCTGTTCATGTGCCAGGGATTTAACTTGGCTTGTTGCAAGGTCACAGATCATAAAGTGTATAGTTTGAGATCATTCAAACTATGACTTGCAAAACTTAAGTACTGTTTTGAACTCAGGAACAGAAACTTAAACTTTCCCCACAATTTAGCAGTAAGAACATCACAGCCCACTAACAGCCTCTCTTACCAGCTGGCGACTTTACAAGCACTCTTTACAAACCTCATCAGTGTGCAGCACCCAACAGCTGTCTGACAAAGATTGCAGAAGTCCTACTGGAGGGAGTTCTGTTGGTTTAAGGTTGGTAAATGCAGCCTTTATGATAAGGCAGTGCATCTATCTGTTTTACAGAACACAAGATAAATGAGAAGGATTCGGCAACTACTTTCACTTCTGTTTCCTCTGGATGGAATTTTTATTTTCCCCAGCTGACTGTGTGTCCAGCCAGAATTCATGGTAGTAGTATGACATTTATCAGAAAGAGAACGGAAAGTAGCCACAGCCAAGAGGAGAGGGAACTTTACTGAATACTGGCAGCTTTGAGTAAAACATGTCACTGTATAAATGCACATTCCTATGACTCTGAACTTTAGGGATTTTCTTAATAAGGACTGTCCCTCCCAGTTGTGATTTTGCCACTTGCTTACAACCCTTATGCTGGCTGGTACAAGGAAAGCTTAAAGTGTGCAGTGTTTCTCAGAAGCCGCTGCACAGCTGTCAGAACAAGACCCAAGGCAGAAAAATGAGCAGACTGAGAGACAGCAGCGCTGTTCTTGCAGGTAGCATATGTTGTAATTTAACTGGACAGCCAAAGTATTTTATGAACTCTATCCACATTATGTGGACTGCCTCTAACCTATACACCAGCATGTTTAATTTTACCAGGACAGGGGGAGCAGTGGAAATGGGAAGGAGTGACTGGGGCCAGCCCATTCCTATTTGAAAGATGTCTGCCCTAAACTAGGAATTCTTTTATCAATACGGGTTACAGTTTTAACTAGGGTTAACCACCTTGGGTGAAGGAAAATGAGAGCACTGGAGGATATTTTTGCCATCACCCAGATGTTCGCTTAAGTATTTGATTTGGCAAAGGTGAGTGAGAAAGGAATTACATGAGCGAGCGTGGATATCATACCTAACCAGAGCTGCAGCCTCTTGGGGTCTTCTGGTGGGTCCTGGAGCACCTTGTGTTCAGGAGTGCACCACCCCCCTGAGCTCCTGACATGGGAGGACCCCCTCCAAGGTGCCAAAATGCAGCCAAATGGGTAGTCTCTGTCAAACGGTGGGCTGAACTAGATCACAATGCTCTTTCTCTTAAAATCTATGAAAATAATGAAAGTGATAATACATAACCCACGTGTGTTGGTACTGTTTGCTAGTAGTCAGTTTGCTAGTCTACAGATAAGGTATGGTTCGAGTATAGAGATCTACAGTTAAGAAAAAGAAACTCCAGCGTCCCTTTCACTTTCACCTTGCCGAGTTTCCTGTAAATGAGGCTGCAACTGGCAACGGAGCGGGAGTGCTCCAGCCAGGTTTGCCTTGCAAAGCCAAGGTTGTGTGCTGGCCTGTTCCATTCTGAACTGTCTGTTTCCTGAAATTCATATCAGCACAAACAGAGCTATGGATCTTCAAATGTCCCTGTACAAAACTGGAAATTATTTGAATTTAACTGTTTGACGTTTGGGACGTCAAAACTGCAAAGTTAAAAGCAAAGATGTGTGCACATTTTCATGCCTGCTCTGCACAACCACTTCATGTTATGTGACATTTGCATGAAACATAAAGACTGGCTATACTGAACAGATGTCTCTTAGATGGCTCTTAAATTATTCACGGTTTCTATTGTGAATAAGCAAGAACTGCTGGCTTTCATAGCACAGCGCCCCTCTGCAAGCCTGTTTCTGTGGGCTCCTCAGGTTCTGCAAGTAAGGCCTACTGGTTTTGTGCTTATCGTTTATAGCTGCTTTTCATGACAAGCCAAAAGCTTGCCAAGTTATTGGTTTCAATAATTTTGAATCCCTGAAGAATCACTTCTGGCTTTTGATTGTCCTAGAATTTCAAGTTGATGTTTGTTCCTTTCAAAAGGCTGCTGTATAAAAAGCTACATTTAGAAACAGTCATTATGTTGCACAACTGTGTATGTTTTAGCCATCCAGCAAAACAAAAGTCAAAACATATTTTGAATGCCATTTACTAATAATTATTTACATTTATTCAGATAATTTTTGTACATTTTTCTTATCTCAGTCCTCATCATAAGCATAATAGAAAGGTTACGTTACCTATACCTTAGAAGTGAATTTAATATTTTCCCTTGAATGAGGTCCTTTTCACAATTATTTATGTTCCTCTGGTTCATTTTGGTTTTGTGTTTAGTTCATAAGACAAGGTCTAGATTCTCACTGGAGTGAGCTAATGAAATCTTTTAGCGCTAGTAGACATATACAGCTTAACAGAAACTGAGTGCCAGCCCCCAAATTCCTGTCTCTGAATAATGTATATAATGCAGTACTTACGGATCAATTATCAGTGACAGTTGTTGAAGACCTAGAATGCTGGCAATAAAAGTCTAACCTTCATTCCATCAAATTCATAGTTGACCTGCATATTCTGGACTTAGTGGAAAGACATGATTCTTAATTAGTCTGGAGAGCTTCAGAAAAATGTTTAATATGTATGTACAGCATACAAGCTAGGACCCATGATTAAAATCACCTAAATCAGGAGATGGAGGCCATTTGCAACATTTTAATGTCAAAATATATTTTTAAATGTGACATTTCAACACCAGTCGCAGAAGTCTTCTAAGCTGAGCTGATGAGCTGTCTCCTAGTTCGCTCACACAAGATTGTCCGCTTTGATTTGTTTAATAAATCAAACCCAGAAAGAAGCCTAAGCGTACTTCAGCAATTTTACGTTAAATGTATAATGAGTTAAATGAGTTTGTTTAGCATTTTTTATTTTTCATCCGACATACTAAGAGACAAATAGGCCTTGTATAGTCCTGTACCCTGATGCAGCTTTCGTCCAAAATTGACGCTATTGTTATCGTGACATTTATTCATCCGTGCCAGCAATCAGGTGGGTGATCTGCTATTTGTACATGTTATGGCAGTGAATACGTTCTAAGTTTGTAACTACTTCCATTTTTGAACCACGCTTTACATAATGCACACCAAAAACGTAAGTGAAAAACAACCTAATATAGGCCCCAATCCACCAAAGTACCTAAAAACATGTAAGGGGTTTTAATCAGCGGCTTTAAACAAAAGTTTTACTGCTGTTTATTTCCTCATTTCCCTATTTGTGCTTTTCCAGTCATTCAGCTGCTCTTTCTAAATTCATGCTCTGCTTCCTGACCACAGAGAAGTGCTGGACAAACTCATCCCTTCAGCTTGATTTTGGCTTCTGCTTTCTGAGGCTACTTATACCAGCGCCTTCCTGGTCAGCCCTGAGCAGCCTCCTTCACAGCCAAGGCCATTTCTGCTCTTCTTTCCAGTGCTACCCTTAACGCTAGTGACTCAGGAGAAGGTCACTCACGCAATTTCCAGATAGAATTCAATTTTTGCTAATTTCTATGTCCTTTTTTTAGCATCCACAGGCAAGCACATGGGCAAGATAGTAGTCATAGGCGTTCATAGAAAATAATCACAGACATTTTACATGGAGATTTTCTGATCTCAAACTAAAATGTGATTACCATAAAATGAGTTTATATAGTTCTCCCTGGCAAGGCTAAGTCACCTCACCATGTCTTGTGACTTAGATGATATTCCACGTTCATGATATAAATATAGATCACTTTAAAAATTTAGTTTTATTCAACAATTCAAGAAGGGATTGCAGGTTACAAAACGTTGGCTGATGCATTTGTAGTAGTGAAGAATATTCACTTTTTATGCAAATTGTCAGTGATTAAGAATAATATAAATATGCCAGCTGATAGGTCTGCATGGATGCTTGACCTGCAGCTGCCACCATACCTGCTATCTGCTCAATGCCTGTCTGCTGAAGACTGCAAAATATTCCTTCGCGTATCAGCTGAGATGTGGGCTTCATCCTCTCTTGCTTCATCCTCTTCCTACCTGTGAGCCCTTGCAGACTCACTTCCACCTTTCCTCCTCAAATAGCTTGATGTTCATGTTAAACTTCCAAAAGTTTTTTCCTGAATGAATGTAAGTGTGTGCTGAGTGTGAGATTAGTACAAAATTCCTGAGTCGTCTTATTAAAACTCTGAACTCCTTTTAATTCTGTTCTAATATTTTGTTAATTTTAAGGTAATTTGACTGATGGTGTTGTAGCTGTCATGGCTTCAGCTTAAACAAGGTGAGGCTTGTAGGGAGAGATTGTACTTTGACTGGACCTGAGAAAGATCATGCCTGCTTGAAAATTTGACTGTTAGTAAACGGTCTTACCTCTCCCTACTAACCACTATACATTTATTTCATGCATGCTAGAACAGGCCTTGAATACCGTACAGCAGTGCTGATGCATGCTCTGGAATAGGTATAACTTCTCACCCTTCATGGCCTTTATGTACTTTTTTCTAGTATTTGACACCTCAGAATTTAATTTTTTTTGGAAATTAAATACCACTCTTCTGGCTGCTCTTCTTTGGGAGAATGATTCTGCTCTTACTGCCACTGGATAAACTGGATGCTGTCGATGCTAATCAAAGTACAGTTATGCAAAGCCAGCTGCAATCGAGGGAGGGCACCTCTCTCTCTATCCCCTTATTCTGGTTATGGGCTCATCTTGCTAGGCTTCTCCTAAACGCCCAATTCTTGTATGAAGTGAAATGCAGCCAGAAGAGCTGACCCACTAAAGCCTACTAGTTACTGGCTTCACTTCAGTCAATATGAAAGATCTAGTATTTTGGGTGCCATTTATGTTTCCTGTTTAAAAAGAGTTCTTTTTCTTGTTGTTGTTGTTGTTGTTGTTGTTGTTGATACAGAAGTTTGAATCAGTTCATCTGGAAGCCAGCTTTACAGACTATTTCCAGAGCAGCAAAAATACTGGTAAAGTAAACCTATAATTAATTCCCCCCTTTTTTTTCTTTAATCATGTCATAGTCATATTCCCTAGAACACTGTTTTATTTCAGTTACATACCAGCATATTTATAGCATGGAAAACAATTAATAGGTGACTCCCACTTCTGCAGAAAGTGACTGGAGCTCTGTAAGCATTTCCTCTAAGTATTCTTTGTAAACGAAATGAGTCAGCTAAATTGGAAAGTATCTCATGGTTTTCACAGCCTGTAGACTACCATTTGGTAGGGACGTATGGTAACTGGAAAGGAAAAAGGAGCAGGAAAGGGGCCTTACTAATACTGTACTGGATATCATTTGCCATGAGAGTTGGTTCATTTTACGATAGAGTGACTTTCATACAGTTTTGGTAGCTCATCACTATGGCAGAGCCCAGACTTACTATCTTTGTTGTTATTATTACGTATGTTGCTCACTTTTACTCGCCTTGTTCAAGTCACTTCTAAAATTTCACGTATTCAGAGCTACCCTCTAACTAAAACTTTGGCAGGTGTTGCCTGGAGTTTTCATGTCTCGACATATGACTTGCCTGGCTCCAAGTCTTTTTAAATTGCTGGCAGAACATAACATAGCATCTGTATTTCAGACTAATCAGTCCGGAAGCATAAATCACGCGGAGCAGAAGTTCAAGTTAGGGATGCAAATATATCTGACTTTCATCCCATTAATTTCTAACCCATTAACCCATTAACTTCAAATAGCTCATTAAAAATCAATGGAGAACCAAAAAAACCCCCCTGAAGGATGAAAGTGTTTTCCCCAGACTTGGTCCAGTAGTGTGTCAGCATGTCCACATTGCATCTTCTGTGAAGTACAAAACAGAGACCAGGAAACTATTGCGTTTTGTAGTCTTATCATTGTTTTATACAGTTCAGTGTGTCTCGTGCAGTGTAAGAAAATAAACATAAACCAGGATGGATTTCCTAAAGGAGAAACTTCACAGTTCCTTGTCTGTGCTACAGGCGTTCCTCCAATTAAGTCTCAGATGATTACCAGGGAAAGGAAGATGGTTTGTCTCAGATCCCTTTTCTCATTTACAGAGTAACACATTTTTACACAGTATTGTTGTCTTATCATGCTTCTGTCATACTTACCTCCTGTATGCTACTTCCTGTTACTGCAAAAGGATATAGAAGATGCAATCACTTCACTTCACTGTTTACTGTGCGACTGTGGGCAGCTAGCGTCTGTAAAGGCTGATAATGCTTTGCATGACCTGCTGGCAGGATGCAGAGCTGCACATGCAGAGGGCTGCGGGCGCCTGAGCCCCTCACGCTCAAAGCCTCGCAGCTTCAGGGTTGCCATGGAAAGCTTTTCTCTAGTATCTGTTTTCTGGACATCTGTGGGCCATTCAGATGTTACTGTTTTGATCTGTGTATTTATCAGTTCCATGCTTCATCGCTTTCCTTCCATTCATCTGTGGAGCTTCCAGGTAGTCCTGTTTCTAACACAAATATTCAAAAAATGGTAAGCTCCTGATTACTTGGATTCCAAATCTAAAAAGACAAAACAAAACAAAACAAAACAAAACCCAGAAAGTCTATCCAATGTCTGGTTGGTGACTGCAGGGTATTAGGAAAGAGAAACTGAGAAAGAAAAGTCAAGATGCTTTTCTGCACACATTAAACAGAGGGCTGGGACAAAGCTCTTTAAAAACTCTTTTGAGGCAGAATGAAAGACTAAAAATCTCACAGCTTTTGCCCAAGGCAAAGAAGGATTTTCCTTATTGTGTGAAACCAGCCTTTCACTTTTAGCAAAAATTAGAGGGGAGCAGAGAACTACTTTCATTTTAAGTGATGCTGTCAGAGGGTGACAAAGTATGAACTGGACAGAAAAATGTTCGTGTTGCTGCTTCCTTGGTGATGTCTTTCCATGGAAATCTATGGTCGAATTCTTTTCTAAGCTGGCTTGCCAGAATAACTGAGGGACAACTTGGCTCCTGCTACATATTGGACTATCTTATCTTACCATGCGTTGTCTGACCTTTTTTGTAACCCCTGCTGTAACAGCATGATTCTCTCTCAGGTGCGTGTTAGTGAGAGGAATAGCGTCCTTAAAGTCTGCTTCAAAAACTGGCACATATTGCAATAGCAGGCAGAAGAAGATTGTTCTCTTCTTTTTAATCTGTGCAAAGCAAAACTTTATTTCATCCAGTATGCACTCTGAACATGGGCTCAAGTTTAATCCGGTGTAATTTACAACCTGTCGCTGTGTTTTCCAACCATGTGCTGAGCTTCTTCTGCTACCATTAACTGGGGATATGATCACTGTGGGATCAGCTCCAGGAAACACTTTCTTTTGAGGCATCAGTAGTTTTTCCTTTAGCTACAAAATGTGTCTGCACACTGACCCAAGCAGTACTTTGATAAGAACTTTGTGAATAGTTCAGTATAACTTAGCTTTTGACTGAAAGGAAAGGAGTCTCTGGTTTTGGGGGGGGGGAAAAAAGCACTGTGTAGCTTACCATTACTTCTGTCCTTCTTCTGATGTAATTTCTCTAAGGAAAATCTTTTAAAAGGGACCGTTCAGTCTCTTCTGCAGGTTATACTATTCTAGGGGTCTTGCCATCATCTACAAATTTAATGGTTTAATAAGGATTAGTCCCTCCTATTATATAGTAACAAATAGGAATACAATACTTTTATCAATATTTGGCACAATTAAATCTTTTTTATGTGAAACTAAATATTGATGCTGTCAAGTGACTGCAGTTTAGGGGCATAAATTACAAATGTTCTTCTCCTGCGAGCCTAGCTCAAATTTTGCATTCATATACAGTAACTATCTAATGTCTTTCTATTCCTGTAAGCCATATGATTTGATTGCCAGATTACCTGATTCTGTATCGAAATGGTTGTGCTTGGATGTCAGTGTTTTTATTGTTATTACGAATATTAGCTTTTATCCTTACTGTAAATGGTAGCAAAAAGTTATCTGCTTCCTTACACTATAAAAGCAAACAGGTCCCATTTAGATAATGTCTCTAAACAGAAAATCTCTCTGAAAAAAAAAAGATGTTCTGAGTACACAATTCATAACATATGATGCGTGAGTAGGGAAAAAAAGTATTTTTGATATATTTTGCTACCTGAAACAGAACTGATTTTTTAAATAAAGCAGCCAGCTATTTTAATAGTGAACAAATTCACTTTAAAGAAGAATGATTGCAAGAGCGTCAGTTCCGTATGTATTTTTACTGATGTTAACCTTTGCGTGTAACAAAAACCATGAACCTGAAGAATCAATCCCCTTGATTTTCGTGATTCCGTTACTTTTCTTTGTTCCATTTGCCTGCTTTTCCAATAGCTTATTTCTTGGCTTATTTTCTAAATGAAGTGTCAGCCCACCCACCCAAAGGAAACCACAGAATTTCAGAGATTTCAAGCTGAGGCAAAGTGAATTAGCCTGTCTGTAAGATAAACAGATGCAAAAGAAAACAAATGCTTAAAGGCCTTGGAATTAAAGGCAGTGCTCCCAGCCTGAGGGCTGCCCATGCTTTCAGTGCCTTACACTCACAGTTTCCACATAAGTACATATGAAAAAAAAGCTATCTTGAAAGCATCCCTGAGAAAAATCAGCGTGCATATTTGTTTGCTCTTTTCTCATGAAACTAGAGGATTTTCGCCAGCTAAACAGTAAAAAATGGAAGGGGTTGTTTCTTGCTAACTAGTGAAGAAATGCCTTGGGGAAAAACCTTGGATGGCCCCGGCAGCCTCAGAGGCGGCCCGGGTGGGGCGGCCCGAGTGGGCTCTACACTAATGCCACTTGGGCTGGGGGCAAATCTGCAGGGCGACTTCGCGTAAACGAAGCTGAGACACGGCAAGAGAAATTTCCTGCTCAAACCAAGTCACTGAATCGGATTTACACTAGTTTTTGCATGAAAAGGAGTCAGTCCTGACTTAAATTAGGGTGAAATGAGAACCAGGTGGCATAAAACTGTGGGGAGGCTTTTAATAAAATAATCAGTGGAAGAGGGCTGTATGTTGGCCCGGAGATAGTTTATAAGTAGTTGCTGTTTAATAAATTACATATTGTTTGTTCAGCAAGCCCCAAATTATGGTCGCTGCAGTATCTACGCACGGGTGGTTTGCTGAGAGCAGGTAGATCATCCAGTATTGGCTTTTCTTGTTTGTAATTGCATCAGAAATTAGCTAACCTGCGTTACTTTCTGTAGAAGCAATTCTTGCTTTTAACACAGAACGTTAAGTAGATGTGCTGATTATGTGAGTCAGTGCATCTGGTTCATAGGAACAAGGTATCTTGAGTTTCTATTTCCTTTGATTAGATACGCATTCTCTGAGTGAGGAGACTTTCACCGCGGCATCAGTGAGCCGCTCTGGCTGCTAGGCCACGGCGCGTTTTACCGGGCAACACGATCGCTTGTGCATAAGTGAAAGCTGGCAAGGAGGATACCGTCAAATAAGCACAAAAAAAAAGGACAAGCAGAAATACATTCCCTATATTTATTTTAAAGTAACTCGGCAGATCCCCTCCCGCTGCTCCTCGCCGCACGCCTCAGGCGCCTCTGGGGACGAGCCCGCCCTCGAGGCCTCCCTCGCAGCCGGCTCCTGTCAGGCGCCGCGCGGGGCGGTTGCTGCCGTTGGCGCCCGCCAAAGCCCGGCGCCGCGCGCCAACGGCCCGTCACGCGGCGGGGCGGGGCGGGGCACGCGCGCCGCTTCCCGCCCTCCGCCCTCCCTCAGCGGCTGCGCGTGACGGAGCCCCTGGGCGGCCGCGGGCAGCATGGCCGGGGAGGCGGCGGGGCCGCCGGTGAAGGTGCTGGCCGCCCAGCTGCGGGGCGCGGAGCGGGGCGCCGGCGGGACGTGGCAGCTGGGCCGGGCCGAGGCGGGCCGGGCCCCGCTGCGCCTGCGGGCCGTGTGGATGCAGGGCACCGTGCTGGAGGTGGAGCGCGGCGGCGCCCGCGGCGGCTCGGCCCGGCTGCAGGACGCCAGCGGCGCCTTCACGGTGCTGGGGGTGGAGGAGGTGCCCAAGGGGCGGCCCTGCCTCAGCGCAGGTACCGGCCGGCGGGAGGAGGCGGGCGACACCGGGTGGCCCTGAGGCCTTGGGTAACCCCCCCCGGGGCGTTGTGGGGGCCCCCGGAGCCTTGTGTGACACCCCCCCCGGGGCATTGTGGGGGCCCCCCGGAGCCTTGTGTGCCCCGCCCCCCCCGGGGCGTTGTGGGGGCCCCCGGAGCCTTGTGTGACACCCCCACCCCCGGGGCGTTGTGGGGCCCCCCGGAGCCTTGTGTGACACCCCCCCCGGGGCATTGTGGGGGCCCCCCGGGGCGTTGTGGGGGCCCCCCGGAGCCTTGTGTGACACCCCCCCCCCCGGGGCGTTGTTTGACCCCCCCGGAGCCTTGTGTGCCCCGCCCCCCCGGGGCGTTGTGGGGGCCCCCCGGAGCCTTGTGTGACACCCCCACCCCCGGGGCGTTGTGGGGGCCCCCGGAGCCTTGTGTGCCCCGCCCCCCCGGGGCGTTGTGGGGGCCCCCGGAGCCTTGTGTGACACCCCCCCTGGGTCGTTGTGGGGGCCCCCGGAGCCTTGTGTGACACCCCCCCCGGGGCATTGTGGGGGCCCCCCGGGGCGTTGTGGGGGCCCCCCGGAGCCTTGTGTGACACCCCCCCCCGGGGCGTTGTGGGGGCCCCCGGAGCCTTGTGTGCCCCGCCCCCCCGGGGCGTTGTGGGGGCCCCCGGAGCCTTGTGTGACACCCCCACCCCCGGGGCGTTGTGGGGGCCCCCGGAGCCTTGTGTGCCCCGCCCCCCCGGGGCGTTGTGGGGGCCCCCGGAGCCTTGTGTGACACCCCCACCCCCGGGTCGTTGTGGGGGCCCCCGGAGCCTTGTGTGCCCCGCCCCCCCCGGGGCGTTGTGGGGGCCCCCCGGAGCCTTGTGTGACACCCCCCCCGGGGCGTTGTGGGGGCCCCCGGAGCCTTGTGTGACACCCCCACCCCCGGGGCGTTGTGGGGGCCCCCGGAGCCTTGTGTGCCCCGCCCCCCCGGGGCGTTGTGGGGGCCCCCGGAGCCTTGTGTGACACCCCCCCTGGGTCGTTGTGGGGGCCCCCGGAGCCTTGTGTGCCCCGCCCCCCCCGGGGCGTTGTGGGGGCCCCCTGGAGCCTTGTGTGACACCCCCCCCCCGGGGCATTGTGGGGGCCCCCGGAGCCTTGTGTGACACCCCCCCCGGGGCATTGTGGGGGCCCCCCGGGGCATTGTGGGGGCCCCCCGGAGCCTTGTGTGCCCCGCCCCCCCGGGGCGTTGTGCCCCCCCCCCCGAGCGTTGTGGGGGCCCCCCCATGTGACAGGCACACAGATGTGGCACACCCAAGGGTGCAGCGAGACACGCTTACAGGTGCGCTGTGGTGTGTGCCCTGGGGGACAGGGGCGTGCGAAGGCAGCTCTTGCACACACCCGTGGAGTGTGGACGGCTCAGGGAACTTGTCCTCTGCGCTCTATAGGATAGGAGCGTACAAATGGGCACGTAGGTATGCAGGGTGCCCTATGTGGGGCGCGTGTGCATGAGGCATCCCCTGCTTGTTTAGGTAAGGGGCTCTTCCAGAACGCTTGTCCTGGGTTCTCCTGTGGGCCTGCACGCTCACTGGGTACACTGCCCTGGGAACGCTTCCTCCGTGTCTGTTGCACACATCGAGCTTCTGGGGGCATGTTGGGCTTGCACAGCTGCGGAGAGGACCTGCTTGCAGGTAGCCATCGCTTACAGAGGAGACGTCCTGAAAAGGCTGTGCTCCTAGAGCAAGTAGCATGTGCTGGAGAGTTGGGGTGGGGGGCATGTTGGAAGTTACCAGTAGTGAGACTTGTGCAGTCCTGTGTGAGCTCCAGTAAGGGTGGGGACTGTTTTCAGGTCTCCAAAGTGACAGGAAAAGTTATCAAACTGGGGTGCTGGAGAGCTGAGTTGTGATTCTGGGAACAGAGTTCTTTTTTCCTTTTTTTTTTCCTTCATCAGCACTGTTAGGTGAGGTAAAATGGAGCAGTGCTGGACTGCAGCATCCAAGGAGCTCAGCTGCCAAATACTCACGTTGCTTAACTTTCAGTGATGTGAATTTGCGCCCTCTGCTCTGCTGTAGTGTAAGGAGAAGTCATCAGCTCTATTTGTTTCTTAATGTATGTGGAAAATCTACTATGTACTTACATACTTGTAGCTGTTACACATAAGATCAGTGTAGTACTTTCTGTGTTATTTGGGCTTAGATGCTTCTGGGATAAATCCCCTGCATATATAGATTTGATAGTCTGTAACATTATAAATAAATATGTCATAAAACAATGTTAGTCACACAGATAACAAAGTCTTTTCCCCAAATTTAGTGCTAAGGAATCTTAATTCCTTCCGTTATTCTTGTAGATATTGACATCTTTACTTCAAACTATTTAACTGCTTAGTTTTAAATATTTTGCTTTCTGCATTAAAAAAAATGAAAATATAACAGCTAATTCAATTTCATGTTTGTTTGTTTGTTTTTCAGGGAAGTATGTAATGGTGATGGGTCTGGTGCGGTCCTGCAGTCCTGAGCCTCTTCTTCGAGCAATAAAGATGACGGATCTTTCTGAAAATCCAGTGCATAAGAATATGTGGAGCCTTGAAGTGGAGGATTTGCACAGAGTCATGCCTTAGAAGCATTTTCTTCTGCCTAAAAGAACTGGAAACATCCATTTTTTTGCTTGGTCCTTGTGCAGAGATTTGGACTGTTCTGGGTATACATATCATTTCAAATGTAGGCTTAGAATGATAGATTTTTAAAACATGTATGTCTGTTTAAAGAAAAGTAATATAACTAATAACTGGTTGTTGTTTGGGCTGTAATCCTTGGAATAAACAACAGAGAGAAGTCAGGCTCAGAGTTAAGCCGAGAGATCTGTGTGTATGTGGTAACGTTCATGATGTTCATCTCCTGTTTCACAATCTCTTTTTGTACCAGCGGATTAAATCACATTAATCTGAGTAACGTTTATTTGCTGCATTCCAGATATCATGAATATTACATGTTTCTACATATGTTAGTTGGTGTTCCTAGGATCACGAGTGTAAGTAGTCACTCTTACAGCAATGTATTCTTGGCAGCAAGAGCTGCACAGAATTCATGCTGCCAGAGTGAGCTTGATACAAGGAACGGAGGCAGAATGCGTTTCAGTCCATTTAGCTTGTAGCTAGAAATAACAACGTGGTCCATGTTTTTTCTTTCAGTAATAACCATGACAGTAACAGACTTGTCAGACAGGTGTCTCTTTCTGATTGTAAGCATAACCTTATATTAAATACCTGCCTGGTTTCTGTGTTTCTGAAATATTGAAAGTGGTACAGTAATAACCCATATGTTCCAGTGAAGTGAAATGAACTGAAAAGATGTGAGACAGAATTCCTTGGAATAGGTCCTCAAGGCTCAAGATGCAAATACTTTTACGACCTCATGAAATAAGATTGCCATGCCTAAGTGCACTTCTCTATATGAAGATTTCCTTTCTTGTTCCAATGTATGCTATTTTTAGTCATTTAAGTCATTATTAAATATATTTATCTTTCTTACCTCCTGTAAAAGGTAATACTATGAAATCAAAATCCCCAGAAAAAAGCAGAACTAATATTGCTCTTATTTTTGCAAACATTATATTTATCTGAAGAGAATTTGAGTCCTAAGGAAAGTACTGTATTATCCATATGGTATATGGTTTTTAGTTTGGAAGAAGGAAATCGGCAATCCAATTAGGATGTAAATTAGTTCTTGCAAGTAAGAAGGGAAAATTTCCTCTAATTCTACCCTGTGCAATTAATTTAAGACAAGACTAGGGTGGTGATAATTATTTTAAAATTGTGGGATTATGTTTTCAAATCATATGGAAATTAAATGCTATCTTTAAGTAGACCTTTAGGTGAGAGCTTTAGAGGTTAAGTATTAGATTTTTTTTTTCCAGGTATGCAATTCCATCCTTGAGTTCAGTGTTGCAAACTGGGCCACATCAGAGGTAGGTGAATAATGGAAATCCTGTGCTATGTGGCCTTGGTGATGAGATGCAAAGACATATGTACATACGGAATTTTGACAGTCTGGCAATGTTGTGGAAAACTCTTCTTGTGGAATGATGTAGCCTTTCAGAAAGGATCCGTGTGGTCAGCGTATTGGCTGACAAGCCTTTTTAGCTGACAGTAGATAGATACTTTTCCGTCTGAATACTACTTAGGCCAGGAACCTGAAGCTCGTTCCAGGCCAAGTTCACCTTGGCCTGCATTCTAACTAGGCAGGAAAACACTAGAAATAAGAACTGAAAGCCCTTTCGTATCTGTGCTAGTGTCAGTAAGTCTACGGCAGAACTATGGCTTATAGCTCTGTGATAGTTGGAATTCATGAAATTCATCTCGAAAGTTAAATTTACTGAGGGTTGATTAAATATTGCTGAGTTGAATTTGTGTAGAATTTCTCTGCGTCTTTTACTGCAGTCTCCTATCCAGAGGCTCATGAATCGGTTAAACTTTGTCTGGGTTTTTTTTGCTTGCTTGTTAACATACCATTCCAATGCTGTTACTTAACTGTAAATAAGATCTAGAGCTCTTCATTGTTTGATTTAGGGTGTTTCAGAATCTGTCTGGCTCTGTATCTATATTTGATATCCATATAAACCCAAACATAAATTCTGATTCCAAACCCCTGGAAGGTTTTGCATATTTGATCAGTCTAAAGCTATAAATGTTGCTTGGCAGTTGATCAGAAAGAAATCTGCTGCTTAGCTGAAATAGTGCTTCAAAAAGGTCTGCAATTACAGGCAGTAAAGCAATAGCTTTTATTGTTTTAAAGCCAAGACTAGATGCTTTTATGACAGTTCATAGTAAAAAGTGCTTTTCTAGGAACTCAAAACCAAAACGAGTTCTTAGGAAAGCTGAATGTCTAGCTGCTAAACAAATGACTTCTAGTGATTGCTTGACTTGAAGTTTAACTGGGCTTTACCTATTGAGTGGCTGATGATTAGGCAATGTGTTGCTGTGATGGCACTTACATCGCCTAGGTTTACGGCTCCAAATGCCTAGTCTCTGCGTTTTCTCTCCGGTGGAGAGAGACGGGTTTGCTCTTGGGACAGTTCGTTAACAGCTCCAGAAGGAAGCTGTGTGGAACTGCAGTGCCTTTATTGGGTAGCGTGGATTCTCCCTATTCCCCATCTCAAAACTTGTGTCTCAAGTTCAGTAGTAAAACATGAGTTTGTGATTTTTTGTTGTACAGCAGAGATGTAATCAAGAAATTAAAAGAGTGAGAGTGAGACTGGCTTCTCAAACCCTGTCTGCAGGGAGGACAGGGGTGTCTAAGCTGGATCTTACTCTAAAAATGCTTGGTTGTTGGGACTTTGAAGAGGGTGGAGAAATGCCTACGGATTGCAGGAAGGCTTCTGTGTGCACTGCATTAGATCTGTCAGCAGATCAAATCTGGGCATACCTGATAGCACATGTAAATATTTGGGGAACTTGACTGGCCAAAAGCATGAGTCCCTGTGTATTTCAAGCTTTCTCAGTCTGTAATGGTAGTAAAGTTGAGATTTTTGAGGAGATGAGTTTTGGGGTATAAGCATTTGGGTGGTATGTGTAGGCAACTGTGAGCTTTGTAGTAAACGAGCTCAATAAAAGAAATGTTAATAGTGACTTGTAGGTACTAGAAATAGTAACATTTGGAAAAGTGACTGTAACCAGCGTATCCTTTGGAAGGACAGCTGGTATGGTGTGTGTATGAGCTACTGTGATTGGCATGAGTTACGTATGCAGAAGTTCCTGGGTTCTGGTGAGCCAGGAGGCAAGATCTGAGCCGTTTACATATTAGGAGATCCTAACTTGGGCTATTTCTTAAACGGATTTTTCTGCTTTCCTACGAGCTAATGGAGTTTGTATACTGCATTACCTTTATTTGAAGCGTAAATATTTCAGTAGTCCTTTAAAAAGCGAGCTCTTGTGTTAAGCTGTCCTAAAACGTGCAGTATTATCAGTAGTTGTATGCTACAGGTTTAGTCCAGATAAAGATGGGGTGGTGCAGAGAAAGCAGCGGTTTCGAAACACTGAAACTGAAGGTTTGAACTGAGAAAGGACTCAGTCAAATCCTGCCACAGGCATCCTTCCTAGAGGATCATGTACATGAAGAATGACAAGCATATTTTAGTTGGTTTGAGGGATACTTTTTGCTCTGAGTTATCAACCAATGCCTTTTCGCATGCTTCCCTGTAAGATTGTTGGCATTGAGAATGATAGCCAGTCAGCAGGGACTCCTAGAATGTGTATTTTATCTTCACTTCCTCACATAATCATCTGTTACTTTCCTGTTTAAAGACTTGTCTGGAGGTCTAAGCTCCCTTACCACCTAGCTATCATCTTGCTGCTGTTACTGCAGGGGTGTATTATTTCCATTTTTGAATTGCCACAATGAGAATTTATCATGCAGTAATTAAGATATACTTAATTTGGCTGGATGGTTTGCTTGTTTCACTAAAGGTTTAACAAAGTCCATATCAAGAATCGCTTGCTTTGTGACAAGCTACTGCATGTTTGTTGTTAGTTATTATTTTAGGAAACAGGCATAAAAAATAGATTGCCTTTTCACCAATACCAGTAGTCCCTCTGGCACACAAGGGCATGGCTGGTAAGACAAAAATAGAAAAAGGACTTTGAAAGCTGTAGCTCACTAATGCTAAACTCAAATTATGAACAAAATATTGAACCTCTCCCCCCCATCATTATTCTGTTAGTTCTGTTCTTTATAAATGATGCATTGTATGGGCCTTGGTTACTGGTTTGATGCAATGTTTATTGTTGATTTCGGTTAGGTGGGTGTATGGGGACGTTTAGAACACCACAGAGGGAGGAGGGCTGGAGTTTTTCTATTGAACTAGGTGCTGTCACCACCTGCTGGTCATTTAGGCACATGACTATGTAAGTAATCTGCCAACACTGACTAACATGGATCTGCTGCCAAGTTTGGGGACTAGATGTGGTATGGAGAGCCCGTTTGATTTTGTGCGTCTCTAATGGATATCTGGGCACAAAACATTCATTGGCATAGTGTAGGGATATTTTAGAGGCATCTACCAGTTGCTGGACACAATGTTTGTAATTTAAAATGTTTATTGGTGTTTAAATGGCTTCTTAAGCACCTTAAAAGCAGCCTCTTGTGTGCCACAGCAATGCCAGCCTCATCTAGAAGACCCAATATCTGCCTTCAACTTAAGTGTTGCTGTCTGCAGTCAGCGTATAAAACAAGCTGTGTTTCTCTTTTTTTGCACTGCAATTAGCGTTAGCTAATTGAGAGTAGCTATGCAACTCATCTCGGTCTCTTGCTCTATTTGTTGATATTTCACTTTGTCCTTGCACCTTAACTGTCAGAGTATTTTTTTCAAAGGTGTTTGGAATGCATTAAGTGATTTTTTTCCCCGCCCTCCCTCCCAGGGGAAAAAAGTCTGACCGTATCAGTGAAAGCAGCCAGGCCTGTAAGTGTTGCCATAGTGTGCTTGTTTGCATGAAACATCTGGGAATCCCCTATTCCAACAGGGATGTGTGGCCTTTCTAGGCTCACTTCATCAGCTGAGTAGTCTCCCCCTCTGAAACACTCTATGGGAGTTAGTCTGTGGAATGGTTTCTCTACTAACATTGTGAATTAATTTTTCTTCTATCTTATTGAATGCTGCTGCTGTTCTGGATTTCTATGCTGCCTGTTTGCAACTGCTTTATGTAATCCCCGCTGATAAAATGATTATTAGAACACCCATGTAAGTGGTTGGACAAGCTGTATTCAAGAGGAACTGTTGCTCCTAATTAGCGCTGGGAGATTTTGCACATATTATGTATGTGAAAACTAACTTGAGAGGCCTCATTCGGGAAAGAGTAAAGGGGTCTGTGTTTATGCTTTAAAGGCTTAGAGCTTATCAATTCTGGTCCTCTTCTGGTCTGGTAGCTCCAGCCAGGCTTGCAATTGGTAGCTATTTGCAAATGAAGGTGCGTTCCATGTCGCAGCCATAAGATAATGTGACAATGGTAGTATAAGGATGACTTGATTCTTACCTTTGGAATGCAGTAAATTATTTTCTAGCTACGGTATGAAACCAAGTACAGTTAAATGCTAGGAAAACCTAATACCCACGGGATTGTTTTGGATCCTGTGTATGTGCCAGCATTGTGTGTTATATGCGTGCTGTGGCTTCAGCTGTAATACAAGGAAAGCACCAGAGTATGTTTAATTTTCTGCAACACAGTGAACATAAGCTAATTCCAAACATAGTAGCTCTGGATCCAGCAGCAGTGTAGATGATACGTGCCTAAAAGCAGCATACTCAAGATAACTGAGGCCAGCTGGCATTTCTGTCTCTATGAACAGTTGTATACGGTATCAGTTTAAACTCAGACACTGCTAATTCTGTAGATCACGACAACTTTATTCTTACAAATTATCAGTAAAAATGTATACAGTGTAAAAACAAGGAGGTAAAAATTACAACATTTAACAGTTCAGAACCCTATTATTTCAATGTATGCATATTCTTATGCAAAGGTATGTGAAGGATTTTGTGATGTTGCCTTTCTCTGAGGAATAAGCACATTCCTGGTAATGTGTGTGTGTGTGTATGGGGTGGGGGGAAGTATGCCTCATTTATGCATTTTTTTTTTTTTTTAATCAGTATACTTACAATATGGAAAATAATGTAACAGCTGAGACACTTTCACATAAGGTATTTATAGATATACTACTATAAGACTTTCTTATGAATAGGATAGGTATAAGTTACCTTTTCTCAACATGTAAACTGATTTCGGAGAAGATGTTCTAAAGACATAAAGGGAGAATGTGAAACTGGTAAAGAGATACCAGGAAGGCTGTTTCTCTTAACAGTGTGCACACTGGGAAAAATGATTAAATGCTTTACTTACTTTTTTTAGCCATCTCATTTTTATCTTGGCCTTCCTGCATGTTGGGGCACTTCTCAGGAAAAAGGTCAGTTTCTCCAGAATTTACCGATAGCTGAGTTTCAGTTCTGGAGAATAAGACAGCATTTCTGTGCAGGTTTAAAGCCAATATGCTGCTTTCACAAAGCGGCCACTTGTACTAATCTGAGATGGAAATGATTTTCTTTTTTTTTTTTTTTTAATCTTTTAAATGTATTCATGTTATGGCTCAATGCTTGTGAAGAAGCAATTTTGCAACTGAATGGGAGAGGTTGAGGGTTTTTGTTTGTTTGTTTTTAAGTAATTGATATTCTCATGTCCAATACCTTCTAATTGAATATAGTTTCTTGTCATTGTACTAAAATCATTACTCTGGTCTTACATGTTTCTGGGTGAAAAGCTTTTGTTTTGTATGCTTCATTATATTCATAGTCATAACACCTGAACTGGTTTCCCTACTGTTGCTTCTAGCTGGTCTGCCCAAATGGCTCGTTTATTTTGGATGCTGAAAGGTCTTCCATCTTCAGGGCTGGCATCTGCCATTCAGAACAAGCTCAAGCTGAAACAAAAAAGCAGTGAAATCCAAGTAAGTGTTTAATAAGTTCTTAAAGGCTAAAAAGTAACAAGTGACATGTAGTACAAATTACTGAATTACAGGAAATCCGTGAAAGGGAAAAATAGTATCAGATGTTTTTGTGACACTGTCACAAAGCTAGGGAAAAAAGTACTCCAGAATTTTAACTACAGGTTTATCTTAGATATACTCCAAACTAGAATAAAGATGTGAGGTTCTTCCCTTCGTGTTTTATGATAAATTCCTATTTAGGAGGAAAAGAACATTACTACTAATTTTATGGGATTTGAATAAGGACTTTTAAGGGTAGTTCAACTATCTGATGGAAGATCTTTAATAAGAAATAATTTACAGGAAGTAGTACAGATACTGCTATTAGTGACTGAAATTCTCTCTTTTGTTCTCACAACATGATGTGGCAATCTGCTACAATGTGCGATTAGCCTGACCACTACAAACTTTTTCATAACTCCATCTTAGTTTGGGTCTGCTACACTTCCTTCTTTTCAGCATGTTTACATATTTAAAGACTTAACTCATGTCTTCCCTGAGTCCTTCAATCTTCCATCACAGAGAAAGATCTTTAGGCTTGTCTCAGTTGACCCACAAACAACTTAACTGAAAGGCAGTGTCTAAAACTGGATGCATAAAAGCAGCTAACTAGGGAATAATAATAATTTCATGTCTTAAAGATGTTTATTCATATTTATATTCCCAGGATATTTGCTTGTTCTTAATAACATGCGGTTATTGTTGTTAACTGAGCCTGTGATTCACTATAGTTCCAAAATCCTTCCCTCAGAAATGGGATAACGTAACCTAGTAGCATTAGCTGATTTCTTTCTTTTAGCTACTAAGCTATTTTAAAACTGGTTATGGCACAAAATCAACTGAATATTCATGCTCAGATTTAAAAAAAGTCTCTAAATTTCATATTAATATATTCATAAGTTTGTATAAACTGTTGGAGCTAAAAACATCTTTTGCCTACAAGAAACCACCCAGATCCAAATTTCCTTGCTGTATGCAGTTTACAAACTGGGCAAACTGAATCCATAAGGCAAATACTGATGCCACCTGGCATTATTACCACATGTGGAAGTGTATGCAACTGTTGCACTTAAATGTATACCAAGTGTTCTTTTTCTGTGTTAGCCATAAAAATAAAACCATAATCATCTACAAATACTTGATAGTCATTCCCTTCAGCAGTAGGTAAGAATTAAGCAAACACGTGTAAGTATTTCCTTAGCATGTCAGGAATATAAGTAAGTTTGTAGTCATCAAATTGCTCTTTGAGGTGGTGGTGAGTTTACAAATGTCAATGAGTAACAGTTCATTGTATATATTAAAAAAAAAAAAAAAAACCTGTTTTCTCATTACCAGGCCTCAGCAAAGCATGCAGCAGACAAATTAGCGTAAATCTAAAAGTGCTTCATTTCTAGCAACAGTGTAACTGGCTCACCTGCATGGTTCCATCATTTACTTAAAATAAATGTTTTCACTGCAATCTTGTTGTAAATAGGTCATTGCATCTTACTATCTGTGGTAGTAATTAGTATGACAATAGTTTAGCTATGTCTGTTTCCTTCTGTGTTCTCATTCAGTGGAAGTGATACAAGGATATAGCAAATTTCAGAGGCTTTGTCCTTTTGTGTCTAATCAAAGCAGTAACATCATGCAGATGAATACAAAGGAGTGAGTTCCAGTGATGTTCATGGTCACTTCTCTGTAGATAGTAATGGCCTTGATTATTTCCATATTGCTTAGGTGGTACAAGCTATCTACAATATCATTATTTATATAGCAGCTTAGAGTCAATAAATAGCACAGTTCACATAAGACACTGTATCCAGAATATCCAGTGAAGACACGAGTTAAAAAGGAAAGCTGCGGAAAAGGTGTGTGGTGTGAATTAGAGAAAGTACATAAAACAGAAAAAGCCTAAATGTACAGCTCTTACTGTCCTTAAATGATAAGGTGTTTCAGATTAATGCAGTCCTCTGGCACAGACAGCTATTTGTTCTGTAGGTACTTATACTGCAAAATTGCTAAATTGCACTGGAGCAGGATAACAGATGCATTCCGCATACTGTAAATGGCAAGTGTAATAGTTGTACTGGGCAGTAACTGCTGTAATGCAGTAACTCTGAAGAAAGTAAATAAAGTGGCACTAATTTTATTAATAACTGGTGTTTTGTGATTGTGAACTTATATAGGTTTTGTTTTACTTAACAAGAATTATTTCTTAAAAATTTGGCACTTATTAATTCTTAAAAATGATACGGATGCAGTTAAAGACATGATTCCAGTTTCTCTCGGAGATGCAACTGTCCTAAATCTAATTTCTGCACAATTGTGTATGAAGCGCACCTTCACCGAAAGACATGAGGATCCAAAGCTAAATTGCACAATAGAAATTAGCAAGGACTGTAATGCAACAGATTTCAAACTAGCACTACTGCTCTTTTCTGGCTTCTCAGCTTTCTTTGCATTTTCAAGTGACTTCCAGTAGATAGAGCTACAGCTAACTGATGATAACTACATTAAAGTAAAGTACTGATCATATTGGAATTCTACAAAAAGTTTAAAGACAAATCAGTTCTCATTTAAATTCTCATTTAAAAAGAATGAAAAGTACAAAAATATATTACTGAGAGAGGGGGTGGGGGTGGGTATAAATATATGCTTCAGTTTGTCTATATAATATGAATTACTGATTATATGAAGCCAAATAAATTATTCAGACAAAAAACGAGATTGAAACAAAAATGGTATCTGAAAAGTGGAACACAAGAGGACAATCAGTTTATACACTGCCAGGACCCCTTCTACAAAGCTAATTAGGAGGAAATAAGAAAGCCATTAGGGAGCATGAATCATAGAGGTTATGGGGTCCTTCTCTATGAATAGCAGAAAGGATCAGAAAAAATAGAGGAGGAAGAATTCCAGGAACAGAATCGTTTTTTTTCTTATGTCTATAGTCAGTTTTATTAGTTTGATTTCCTCATGTGATCTTGAGTAATAGACATATCTGGTAATGGCACAACACAGTCTGAATATTCAGGATAAAGAGAAATGAAACTTACCATTGAGGAGGAATTTCCACAGGGACAAAATTTCGGTTGCACAAGTGAACAAATGCTGCTGCTAAGCTGCAAGCACTTTTCAACTCGTTTGAGTCACAGGTGTCAACCATACACATGCTGTAGAATGGTTCAGGGTCCACCTTAAACACAAATGGGTTTTGTTTAGGTGTTTGGTATACAGAACCCAAGCATGCCTCTCTTTTACCAGACAGACTCTCCCTTGAGGTGCGAACAGTATCCAAGTAGCCGAGAACTGAAAAGGAGGTCTTGGTTTATCGTTTGTTTGCTGATCTTCCCCCCCCCTCCCCCCCCCCCCCCCCGGGTTTTAATATTCACAAAACATCTTTATTCTCTAGCTGATTTCCAGGTTTTTTACTTGTTTTCCCAAATTACAGATTCATATGCTAGTGTTGTGAAGTCATGCCGCTATTTTGTAGCTCTGTGATATAACACTTTTTAGTGGTATTGTTCTGATTAATTCTCAAGTTATCTACGACTAAACTACTTTATCCTTGCAGTAATTAATGCATGCAGCTTTGAAATATGGTGTCTGAGCATTCAGATAGTCCTTTGCTGACTCCAGTTATACTTACAACTTTGAAGCAGTTCCTCAGAAACGAGTGAGCTTCTTCAAAAAGCACTTCACAGACTTTTTGCTTAGCTGTAGTGGGACATGGCTTCACTTTCTTCTGCATGGGCGTGCACTTGTTCACCTGAGAAAACAAAAAATCAAACTTTTATTTTTATTTTTTTAACCATCACAGTGTACACTCAACAGTGCGAGACAGTTTGGAGGAAGATACCTGCAGCTTGCTACACTGCTCTGAATAACATTTTTGTCCATGAAGTTTGAGAAGTGCCTTGCACCCTTCATAAGTGAAACAAAGTATCTAGCTCTCTTATAAATATTACAGGTAACAGACATTGTTTCCTTTTTCTATTGATTTTGTTTTTCATTAAAGGATTTTGGTGGGTGGCTGCTGACACAGTAAGTCGTTGGCTTGCAATCTTGACTTTATAAATGATAGATTAAAGTTGTGCTTTTACTAGAACTTTTTGTTGGAGAAAAATTCTTTATATCCTTACTGGGGTATTAACATGTAAAATATAGCAAGAAGGCTTTAAGAAAAAAAAATATATATAACTGAAAGTCTGTACAACTGCAAGCATTTTTGGCCAATGACATGTGAATGAATTTTGTTGTACATGGTTCAGGTCAGGTCTTTTACCTTTCCAGTCAAGAGCTGACGATAGGAAATATTAATAGAATCAGCAATGAGCAGCATTTGCTAAAGTTTGTTATGATTTACTTTTGACTGAACACTGCTTTTAGGACTTTTGGATCCAACTTTTGTATCGGATCAGCAGCTTACTATTTTTTTTAATCAGTAATTTCTTTAGATAGCAAAACATTGAATTTAAAAGTCCTATTAGAAAATATAAACTCAAGTTACTGTAATTTAATTAAGGGAAAAAATTTAATTGCTAGTTTAACCTCCCACATGTCCCTCTTCCTGAAGGGGTCAGACATTTGCAAAGTCTCTTACTAACCTCTTCATTTTGTACAGCAACTGGTTTTGTAACACTAGAACTGCACTTAACTCTATTTGCACAGTCAATTTTTGAAGTAGGCTAAAAAGTAATAAAGCTCCTGGTAGTGACTGGCTTTCCAGTCTGAGTTTGCAGTTCAATGCGAGATTACTCCTACAAGGCAGAAGGACTGACTGCTTTTACTTCAGGCTTAGATTGGCCAGATTTAACTTGATTGCTTTCTAACTTTCTGTAGCACATATAGTTGTGGTACAACTTCTGTCCAGGAAGGATGCTTGCAAGCATTCATTTTATTAGCACAGCTGAATATGCTGGCCATTTAAACTGGTTATTTTCTGCCATATCGTCTCTTCCTACCTCTTTAGAAAAGTTTCTAAGCCTTGGTATGAATTCCTGACTTGGCACGTTTGTACTACTGGCCATTGCTTTAATGATGTATGACAACGGTACATTATCAGCAAGTCAATCTTTTTAATACTTTTTTTCTGAACGGGATATGACTGCAAGCAGCACAGAGCTCAACTAGAGTCATCTATAAATTCTTCGTGGTGTGCAGCACTGCAAAGATGCTCTGTGTGTGGCATACAATAAAATGTACCAATCAATAGTGGAAGCACAGCCGTTATGACATCAGCCACTTAAAGAAGGTCATCCATGCTTCCCCAGCTTTTTTTTATGATAGTCAGTTTCTTATGTATTGCTTTTAATTGATTATTATTTCTCGTTCAACTTTAGGTACTTTCGCATTAGGTGGTTGCATTTTACCACTAGATAGAATGAAAGAAGGTAGTAGTACATTAGAAGTTAATATTTGTAGCAATTAAGAAAATTACACCAGCAGTCAGTCACATCATGATCCCATCCCATCATTCACAGAAACATAATCTGCAAAATCACTAGATATAACTCTCCAAAAGCAAGGAAGAGTACAAGATACTCATCCTCTTTTTTTTTTTTTTAAGGTTAATTACTGAAATAAAGCTGAAAAATAGCAGCACTTTTGTGCCCAGAACTGGGACACCTTCTGGTGAGAGAGACAGGAGTCACAAAACCTTTGTAGTGAGAAGACGGTGGTTCCCTTTTTTGTAGTAGATTCTCAAATTATGTTTCAAGGGATTTAGAGGAATAAATACTTATCAACACATCTTGAGAGCACAGTAAGGCTACATTTTGATTTTAGTCAATTGTATTCACAAACTGCTGTGTACATGTGCATATTTTTGTTTTTAAATTATCTTCCTCTGGTTAATAAGTTCCATGAATGAAGGTTAAGTCTCTTTGAAGCAAAGAGGTATATAACATTACTGTTTATTTAAGATAGCGGTAAGAAGTCCATTTATGCAAGCTAATACCCAAATCAGGAGCAGCTAACCCTCCAAAAAAAAAAAAAAACTTTGCATTCAATGGTGTGTGGATGGACAACAACTTCACCAGTTCCTGCTTTCTTAAGTTTTATATCTTGGTGAGAAGAAAAACAGAAAGACCAAAAAAGTGGATTAAAAGGCTCAACAGACCCAGCTACAGCAAACAGCTCTGCAGATAATCTTGAGCGACTGTGCAACGACGTGTGGCCTGGTGGATGGACATGAGGACTTGTCCAGGGCTTAAAGCTACATAACCACATGCTTCCGCATTCCAGAAAAAGGGGTGCTGTAAGTAAGAATTTCTCAAAGATGCTTGGTTCCACCAGCAATTTCTGCTACTAAGCAGAAGCAACACCTGTGTTGTTTCTAAGCTTACCACTGAGACCAAAAATCCTTACTACCGATCCTCAGGGAATTATTGTTTTTAGAAAATACGTGCAACTTCTTCCTTATTTAAGCACAGGAAAACAAAGTATATGGAGTATGCACTATCTAGCTTTAGTTCATCTAGGTAAGCCAAAACAGTATGTCTCATGATGCCCTTTGTGCTTTAGCACCATAGGTAACCTGCATAGAAAGAAGCTTTTCAGCTTGTTACCTGCCAACTCTGTGTGAATTCTTGCACGTTGTCCGTGGAGGAATGATTAGGCAGTATCCATTCATTCCCTGCTTCATTATCATTGGTACCAAAAAGCCCAGCTGAAATACCTGGAATTAAATTAAAATGGAGTAAGATAGGAGTGGTCACAAGAAGACACAGGGAAATTTTTAGACGCTATCGCTGGACTCTGATTATGCCATGTAGTAGAGCTCAACTGTAATGTACAACAGGGAAACTAGGCCCAGGTCACATTATGGATTTTTCTAAAACTGTATTGACATCTCATTTGTTGCTTGTTCATTTACTACTTTTGATTAGATAAACCAGTATATAGTCTCTGCTAGACTCAGTGGTAGGAGTTTTCAAACAGTTTGGGGCACACAGATAGTAGTATGTTCCAAGTATACTAAAAAACTTGAAGCTTTTAGGCCTCCCTCTTCTGTGTTGTTATAGGTTTGACAAGGTAAATCTACTATAGAGCAGTGATTCTCAGACATGTTTGAAGTTTGGACTGACTGCATTACATTTACTCTCTAGTTCCAGCTGCCTTATTGTATTGAAATTATAGTAAGCTAGGTAACAACTTGCTGCTGTTATGGGACTGCTGTATAATTGTGCTGTTTGGCAATAACTGGGAATGCCTGGTGCCACTTCCCAGGTTTGTATAAACAAAGGTTTGGGGGGCGGGGAGGGAGTGAGGGACAATACACATGCTGGAACTAGCGGTGATGAGAATTCAGCGGTACAGAAAAAAAAAACACCAGCTGGCAAAGTTGCATGAGTGACACTCACCATGGTGCCATCCAGCCAGAGTGACAGTACAGAGATCATACTGAAAGTCACAAGAGATGGAAACGCCGTTCTGATCATATATTTCTATTTTGTTGGTTTCTTTCCTTGAATCAGTGGTATTCTTTTCAAAAGATCGATCCATTCCTTGGCAGTTCTGTTCCATAAAGGAGGAATTATACATCTTGGATATCTGATTTTAAAATGAAAAGTGCAATTTCAACTATTTCAAGTATGCCACAGTGCAAGTTACTCTTTCTGGCTATGAGCTAGCTCAGTGTGGGTCTGCAGGTTGGAGAGTGTCAATTTTGCCCATCCCAGAGTCAGGGAATGAGAAGGGGTTTGTGGGAAACTCCTGAGACAGCAGGGAAGCACAAAGCCTCCCAGATCTACTGTGAGTATGGTTCCAGGTTAGTCTCCGTATTTTTGCTACAGCCACTCTCTTGGACCATGTAAGAGGAAAGCTGAAAGGTTCATTGAGCCACTCTTATTTGAGAAGAGCGAGAAGAATTAGAGACTTAGAGAGAGCAGAGGCAGCACTTTCGTTTTGGGGACTTATTTCACAATGTGTTACTGGGGCTTATTAAAAACTGGTTACTTACTAGCACTTCTGTGAGCTGTTCTGATCTATGTTTGCATTATTAACATCTTGAAGAATGCTTCCCCCCCCCCCCCAGTCAAAGATAAGTTCTCATCTGGAAGAGAAGAACATTTGACTGTCCCCTCTTACCTTCAGTCTTGGGTAGATATTGATCACAGTCTGGTTCATCTCCACATACAGTGAGCTTGAGTCATTGATTTCCTGGTTTAGTATTACAGTGAAAGTATTGTGAACAAAATCCTTGGCAAGAAGCACATTGCACTTTGATGCCAAATCATAAATTTTTCCATCAAAAGTCATGAGATGCTTGTTCCCCATTAACATAGCATGATCTAGATAAAGATATTTCAAGGGAAACATCAGTAATTGTCCACAGAGCAGGAAGTGTTACTTGCTTACTGTGATATGAACAGCTACAGACTGCCTTATTCCTAAAATAATTTTCCAAGCTGCTAGTATATTTTAAGTTAGTTACAAGTTGCTCTGCAACAGAAATTTCTCCAGAAAGGGAACAATCTGGTAGTTTCTTTTCCATTTTAGATCAGCCTGAGTCTCCTAACACTTTGGGAAATATAAATTAGGAGTCAAAGCTCTTATTGACTTACCGTCATGCTACCTGATGATCTCCTTCCCCCCCCCCCCCCCCAATTATACATTCCTATACTGAAAACAGCATAAGTATTAAGTGTCTCAGAAAAATACCCCGCCAAACCAAAGAATCACACGCAGCTGTACTCCAAGAGCACTGCAGATACACTTTGAATATTTGGTCACTAGGAACTACTCAGTGCCCGCCATTTTGTCTCCTCAATGGAAAGAAGCCATCAAAAATTTCTTTCTGGAAGATCCATTATCTACAAATGACAGTTGGCACTGTTAGTGCACTCTTTTTAGCATAAACAGGGCTTTTCAGGTAATACTGTCTCTGAAGGGATTAAGCTTTCTCACCCTAGAGTCAACAGCAGTGAGTTCACCAATTTCAAAGTGGGACAGAGCCTTCATGGCAAAACCCAGATACTCGGTGAGCCAAAAGGTATGACTGGCATTGAACCATGACACCAAACCACAAGAGGATATAAATAAGACAGATTAAATGCTATCTGCTAATTTCCAGGCTCAACATAGGGAATTGTAAAGTGTTTGAAAATTCGAACGAATATTTACTAATGTGTTTCCAGCAAGTCAGCTTTAACCAAAATAGGACTAGTCTACAGATGATTCTCAGTTTATAGGAAATACTACACACAAAGCGAATAGACAAATGATTAATTAGCAACCACCTTTAATAGTAAACTACTATTTCAGATCAGATTGTCGAATTTAGAACTAAGTGGAAACAGACCCAGGTACAAAATAAATCAACACGTTGAAAGGGCTTACGTTCAAAGGGACTCTCCATCATCCTCCGTTTGAATCTATAATACTCTGCAACTACGTTGATGTTGTACAGGTCTTTGAGAGGTCTCATAAGCTTTTCTCCAATGAGATAGGTAGTAATATTTGCCAGGTCCAGGGAGCTGTCTGCTTTAGGAAGTACTGGCAGTTTCACTGCCACTGAACAGTCCCTGTGGAATACAAACAAAACAGCACGTGCCCTTAGCTGCTAAAATGATTCACAATACAGTTGCTCTATTATTAGAAATGTGGAAGTGAAATATTCACCAGAACTGCAGCCTGGTCAGAGGTACAAAATACAGATGTACCATGGCTAAGAGCTGCAAAAAAAAGCATGCTAGGCAAGGCCATGTTCTTGCAGTTACTGTTATTCTGTTTGCTGCTGAATATCTACTTTTGAAAGGCAGGCTTTCCTGGTAGCTTACAAAAATGAACAATACAGTGTGAATGCTGTGTGCCCAAAGCAACGAATGGTTGCTGTCTAGAACCCCAAGTATATAGGCTGATGTGAAGAATAAAAACAGGCACATAGCCATTTAGAACAGGCCACAGCAGCAGAGCTCCTCCAAAAAAAAAAAAAAATTACCTAGCTGAAAAACTGTAGAGGTTGAGCAAGGGCTTCCGGATCTTGCGCACAGCTCTAGACAACATGGCTTCTGCCCACCTCAGCATCTGATGTGTGGTCTATTGGACAGTGAGAAAAGCAGATTACAAAACTGACTTTTATACGACTTTAGAGCAGAGTTAGTTAGTATTTGACAGTGAGTTTTAAAAGCAACATTAAACACTTTAGCCTCCCTTGCATTTGACAGTTGCCTGACTGGTAGCATCTTGTCATTTAGAGGTTGTCATCCAGAGAAGAGAGATTAGCCACCACAGCACCAAAGAGCGCACAGAAATATATCCTTCCTAAAATGACACTTCGCTGAGTTAATGTACTCCAGTAGCTTGCAAAGGATTGAGATCTTTGTTAATATAAATTAGTGTCGTGATAAATCATTTAAGCTCTTCATTTCAACTAGAGGAGCTCAAACCTAGTACACTGTTGATCGGCATCACAAGCCCTCCTCTCTGTGGAAGAACAGCAAAAACTATGTGAATGACTGGTAACTGCTGTTGTGATTTCCGTCAGAACTAGTAAAGCAACGCCTTCGCTAGTTGGAAAAGTACTGCTGTCAAAGCAGGTCAAATTTTTCAAAAGAGCAATGTATTTGCTGTGCACAATCTGTTATGTGGAAAGATAATTCCACAATTGTCATTTAAGAATATTTTAAGTATTTTTTTGTGCCAATTTGTGTTTTACTTGAGCACCCAGGAGAGTATTTGGCTCTGTATACTTACATAGAATAGACAAAGCCTTGAATTAAGAGCCCTCATGAATGGTTCTGGGGAAAAAGGAAAGGAACCCAGTAGCATTAGTTCCCATCAAAGTACACAGGGTAAAACAACGCAGGTGCTGTGAAACCTTAACAAAGGTTTCTATCCGTATCTATAGCTAGATCTCTCTACAGCCCTATCCATAGTTCGCAGCTGAGACTTGAATTTGTAGACCTTTTCCTTTAACCCATTAAACATGGAGACAGGATGTGTACCAACCATATCCAGGCCTGTTTTCACAACCCGTATTGCCACCTGGATTGGTTCCAGTAGCCAAACATCTTTTACAATCCTGGGCACAAAAGCCTGGACTTTCTTCATGTACTCTTCTGTTTTCTCATGCCAAACCTCATCCAATGGCTTCAAGGTTACATCGTAATAGGCGTCCTTCAAAGTTGCTAATGGCTCTGAGGCAAAACACATTACATCATTAAAAAAAGAAAAACTTTAGATAATATTACAAAGGGATAGCTGAGGCCATTTTTTTCCCACAGCTTCCACCACAGGTGATGGACAGAAGGCTTCTCTCCATGGAAGCTAGGCACATTTCATAGCTGTGCCTTTGGACACAGCGTTAGGGAAAAAAACGAAACAGTGGCATTAAGCTATAGTCCTGATCCACTCGCATGCTGTCTACCAAGTATACAGTGCTGCTTTCTGAAATAAATGCAAGCAATGCTTTGTAATATGCCACCACTGGAACTGCACAGCCCAGCTTGCACCTGACCAAGGAATAACGAATGGGACAGTTTGGTCACAACTAACTTTAAACACAGTCAAACAACTAAATCTCACTTTTGGCAAGAATCTAGTCCTGATCTGTGACACAAAGTGAGGTTTTACTCTTGCTGTGAGAATGGAAGGTAATTACTAATTATAGCCAACTGTATT